>NC_133459.1:53059565-53361956 GCF_048565385.1 Saimiri boliviensis
ACCTGTACAACCGAGCAGGTGTAATCAGTCTTCAAAGCCCTACTCACCTGGCGGTGCCAAGGAAAGGGCTGCAAGGTAGACAGAGGCAGGAGGCCTGCGCTGAAGCCCTGGCTGGGGACCTTGGCAGGACTTGAGACGTCTCTGAGTGCGGGTCCCCTGTGTACCTCACCAGTGATAGCACCTCAAATATTTGCTCCTGAGTCAAATGAGAGGTGAAGGGGAAAGCATTCAGGAAATGCTCTCCCTACCCCCAGGCCCCTGGTTGTCACCTCTGGGACAGGGGCAGTTCTCAACATGACCCACAGAGGGTAGGTGTCAGATTTCAGACAAGGTTATTTTTACCCTGGGGGGTGGAGGGAGGCAGGTGACATTGGGGCTCACAGTTCTAGAATGGGGTGAGAGGGTAGGGATGGAAGCAGGGCCTCTAGTGGAGAACCTTGTGGGACCTCAAGTCCATATTCTCCTTGCTTGCATGGGGTGACACTAGTGAGAATTGGGAACTCACTGAAAAAAAACTCAAGCATTTGGTCCACAGCGAGCCAGGCTGTGTCCCCTCCGGGCCCTGGAGATACCAGAAGTAGAAAGAAAAGGTTCCTGCATTGTGGGTCTTCTGGTCTGGTGTCAGTCAAATTATCCCACAGTTAACTGAACCTTGTCACAACGGAGAGCATTGTAGAGGCGAGGTACACGGGTTGGGGTGCTGAGGGATGAGGAACATTACAGAGGTGGCGGAGCAGGACGAGTACTCCAGGCAGAGGGAGTGGCATGGGCAAAGCCCCAGTGCTGGGAGGTGGCTGGGAGGTGGCGGGCTGCACATGAGGACCTGAAAGAAAGCCAGTGTGGCTGGGTCACACCCTGGTGCTCTAGGGCCACCAGGTTCATGCCGTTGTGTGTGCAGTGATGGAGCAATGCACCAAAACAGCAGGAACTGTAGCAGAGAACGTTTCATAATCAAAAGGCAGCCAAACAAGGAGGTGGGAGAGAACCTCAGATCCACCTCCGGCTGGGGTTTTTGCGGGAATTTGGAGGAGCTGGGGGCTGCTGATTGGCCGAGGAGTGAGGGGTGGAGTCATGGGACCAGGAGAGGAAGAAACTACATTCCTGTGTTGAGTTGCTTCTTTGGAGGGAGTCTTTAGACTGGCTGGTGTCAGTGGAGCCACTGAAATGCAGGATGTGGGGTGGCGTGCAGTGGCTCACGCCTAGAATCCCAGCACTTCGGGAGGCTGAGGTGGGCGGATGGCTTGAGATCAGAAGCTCCAGTCCAGCCTGGGCAACAAAAAATTAGCCGGGCCTGGTGGCATGTGCCTGTGGTCCCAGCAACTCTGGAGGCTGAGGTGGGAGGATCACTTGAGCCTGAGGGGTGAAGGCTGCAGTAAGCTGAGATCACACCACTGTACTCCAGCCTAGGTGACACAGCAAGATCCTTAAAAAAAAACAGGATTTTGTAAATATCTCAAAATAGAAACCTTGAGGTGGTTTTCTTTTTTTTTTTTTTGCTGGAGATGTCATCTGTAAAAGTTAGGACCTTGTGGCAGGGACTATGTGACTTTTAAGCAATAAGCAGCTATAAGAGAGTGGGCTGTAGGCAGGCACGTTAATGCTTAGCTACGCTTTTCCTCACAGCTTATTTGGTTACAAACTTAGCAATTTAGCTTTATTAATGTTATTATCCCCATTTGACAGATGATAAAGATCCATATACAGTATGTATGTATGTATATATACATATATATCACAATTATATGTATGATGTACATATATTTCACAATTAACTCACATATTCATTCATTAATGGATATTTGGGCTGTTTCTACCTCTTGCTTGCTGTGAATAGTGCTGTGTCTGGTATATTTCACTTAATATGTGTGTTTGAAGTTTATTTACGTTTTAGCATGTATCAGTACTTCATTTATTTTTATGTCTGAATAGCCATTCACTGATAAAGATACATATGTAGATATACATATATCACAGTTATATGTACATATACAAGTTCCATGGATATTTGGGCTGTTTCTACCTCTTGCTTGCTGTGAATAGTGCTGCTGTGAACATGTGTGTGCATGTATTTGTACTTGTTTTAGTCCTTTTGGGTCTATAAGTAGGAGTGGAATTGCTGGATCATATGGTATTTCTATATTTAACTTTTTTGAAGATCTGCTAAACTGTTTTTCATGGCGACTCAATCATTTTACATTCCCATCAGTAATGTACAAGGGTTCCATTTTCTCCATGTCCTTGCCAACACTTACTATTTTCTATTATTTTGATTATGGCCATTGCAGTGAGTTCATCCTCTTTTATAATCCTCATTGTAACCCCAAGTTCTTTTATTATCCCCATTTGACAGATGAGGAAACTGAGGCATAAAGAGGTTAAAATAACTAGACGAAGGTCCCTTGGGGATGATGAACTTCTAAAAGTTCCATTTGTATTTAGCTTAACAGGAAGCCAGCTGAGTTGAAAATGCACCCATGAAGCTCTATTCTCAAAGGAGAGATTGGGCTGGGCTGAGGAACACTTGTTTTTAGCTTAGAGTTTCCTCCTGGACCTTCCTCCCCAGACTTAAGGCCTCAGGCCGAATTAGCAGGTTGAGCCCCTCCACTTTCTCTCCCCGTACTGGGAGAGCACAGAGCTGGCTATCAGAGGAAGGGAAAGCCGTTGATCAGCCTGCACCATGTTGTGGCCACTGGCCTGGGACTCAGGGTCCTGGGCTCTGTTCCCTCCTCTGTCACTGACTGGCTTTGTAACTTGGTGTAGTTAGCCTCTCTTCTCTGAGTCTTAGATGGGAAGAAATTCTTATACCTTCCCTACCACCAAGGCCTACAGAAGTGCTGTAGAGATGAAAATACGGACTTTCATTGGTAGGTCTGGGACTGACTTAAACTCTATCACTTCCTCGCTACTCAGAAGCAATGTACACTCTCTCAGCCTTGGTTTCCTCATCAGTAAAATGGGTAGAATAACAACGCCTTGCAGGGTAGATATAAGAATTGCAGTGGCTCATGCCTGTAATCCCAGCACTTTGGTCGGCCAGGTGGGCATATCACCTGAGGTCAGGAGTTCGAGAAATGGGTGGGCCATCTTGAGTTTTGTTGTATCTTGTATCCCTGGTAGTTGTTCAGTGAAGCCACTGGACTCTGGAATCCAGGTCATTCTTCCCAGTGTGGATTTGGCCAAAAGTTCATGATGCTTCAGCCTACTCAGGCTGTGCAGGGAGAGAACTCTCACCTCCTTTGACACTTAGAAGTCCTGTGTTGGCTGGGCACGGTAGCTCATGCCTATAATCCCAGCACTTAGGGAGGCCAAGGAGGGAAGCTTGAGGTCAGGAGTTGGAGACTAGCCTGACCAACATGGTGAAACCCCATCGCTTCTAAAAATACAAATATTAGCTGGGCATGATGGTGTGTGCCTGTAATCCCAGCTACTCAGGAGGCCGAGGCAGGAGAATGACTTGAACCCAGGAGGCGGAGTTTGCAGTGAGCCAAGATCATGCCACTGCACTCCAGCCACTCCAGCCTGGAAATTCCATAAAAAAAAAGAAGTCCGGTGTCAATAGTACCAACTGTATGAGTGGGGCTGTCACATATGCAGACTCCTTTCTGACCCTCATACCAAGGAAGATGCCAAGTTGACAAGGGGGACAAGCACACCGGCCTGGCAGTGCTGCCCTTGAAGAATCCGGCTCAGCCTCAGCCTGCTGACCCTAAATGGCAATGGCAGGGTCTGGGTCAGCAAGACACAGCTCTCCATGCAGTGTTGGAATGAGTGTCTCCAGTCTCTTACTGCTGATAGGAACCTTGTGAAAGGACCTGCATCTCCTGGACAAACTGAGACCCCCGTGGCAGCGCAGGCCCACACCCTGAAAAGCCATCACACTACTTGACTGGCCACACCGGCACTATGGATAAACCTCAAGGCTTTTAGGTTAACTTCTGTCTGCCACAGATTCTCAGGAAAAGATACCATCTTTCTAAATCCACATTCACAGGCAGATGACAGTCCACCAACTGAATAACCTCTTAGTGAAGATTTTCAGATTCTGCTGCACATGCTGGGAAGCTCACCAGGGCTTCAGATTTAGGAGGAGGAAGATTTTTTTTTTTAATGACCTCCATCTAGGCCTCCTTTCCTTGGATGCAAAATCAGTGTGCTAGAAAGGACAATGAACCACAAGTATATTGTGGCACTAGTGAAAGAAGCACCTGCCATTTGGAAGCCCAAAAGGTTTATTTATTATTAATTTTTTTTCTTTTTTTGAGATGGAGTTTCACTCTTGTTGCTCAGGCTGGAGTGCAATGACATGTCTTGGCTCACCACAGCCTCCACCTCCTGGGTTCAAGCAATTCTCCTGCCTCAGCCTCCCGAGTAGTTGGGATCATAGGCATGTGCCATCACACCTGGATAATTTTGTATTTTTAGTAGAGACGGGGTTTCTCCATGTTGATCAGGCTGGCCTCAAACTCCTGACCTTGGATGATCCGCCCGCCTCAGCCTCCCAAAGTGCTAGAATTATAGGTGTGATCCACGGCACCTGGCCTTGGGAGTCTTTAGTTTTTAATTTTTATTTTTAATTGTAAAAATAAAATATATAATTTACGTTCTTGAAGAAAAAAAGAAGAATTGCTAGGATAATACATATGAGAGCTGCTAGCATAGGACCCGAGACTTAGTAGGTGTTCAATAACTGTTCACCAAATGAATACATGAGAGGTGCTTCCTAAAAAAATATTGGTTCAATCCTCTAACTTTCCAAATCCCAAATCTTGAAGAGTGTCAAATGTGAACGCTCAGTAGCTAAAGGAAAATTAGGGTGTTTGATAGGACACTGGGGACCATCACTTGTCTTCTAGAATGAAGATAGGATCTCATGTTATATGACAGTCAGATGCCTGTGGAACAGCCCCCTGGTGTCCTTCCTCCCAGCCCTTGGGCTACCTTTGTGGACCTATGCTTCCTCTTTTACCTGTGAGTTTGGTGCCCACCACCACTACCCTTTTTTGCCTTGTCTGCTGGGAACCTCAAGCCCAAATGCAGCTCTCTTTGGCAGCATCTGGATTCCTAACATAATCCTCTCCTCTCTTATTTGGTTCCTTTGTTTGCATTTTGGTTCCTAGTGCACGTGCATCGTGTGTGTCCGGGGTATGTGTGTAGGCTGCCTCGGGGCCTTTTTTGGGAAGAAGGTAGGGAGGGAATCAGCTGAAAGGGGAGCTTAGGAATGTTGACAAATCTCCTGCCTGGCTGGTGGGGAAACTGCCAGGAGGCTGCCCTTGGGTTTCTCTGAGAGGCTGGGGGAGCGGGAGGGGGCTGGGGCCACCTTTGTGGGGGCAGAGCATGGAATTTAGTCAGCTCCCTCACGCGGCTCAGAGTGACCTGGTTCAGACAATGGGACCTTTTCATGGGGCCTGGCCCACAGCTCTGGGGTGGGTGCAAGGCCTCTTCTCCCTGCCCGCCCCGGGAAGGCCAGCCTTCCAGTACCTTGTGAGAGGCAGGGGCCGGAGAGTGGGAGGAACAGGGGCTTTGCAGTTTTGCACCCTGCGTTTGAAGCCCTGCGCCATCATCACGGGCTTTTTGAATTCTCACAGAACCTCTCAAGCTCCTAGCCTTGCCCTGCACAGGCTTGGCTTGCTGTGAGGCTCTAGTGAGCTCACGGGTAGAAGGCACTGTGGAAGCCATACGGTTTGAACTGTTTGGGTCCCTCCCAGCTATATTTCTGTAGGAAGCACAAACTCAGCTTTATAATGCTAGTAGTAAGCACTCAGTAAATGTTAGCCACAGGGTAGATGTGTGCTGGCAGCTTTATATACTTGGTGGCGTTTAATTTCCTCCCTACAATGATCCTGGGAAGTGGGTATTGTAATCTCATTTTTATAGGCCAGGAAACCAAGGCCCACGAGCAGCTTGCTCAAGGTTATACAAGTTGGTTGTGGAATTGGACTTGAACCCAAGCTAAGCTGACCCCCAAGGCCTGTGCACAGCCTGTGTCATGGTGGGTTACTCCAGAGGTCACCCAGGCCTGCTCCTCCCCTTCAGGGCAGGTGGGTCTCCTTTGCACCAGGCCTAGTCTAGCATTATCAAGTCTGGCCAGGTCTGCCAGGGCCTTGGGCCAGCACCTGGCACAGCTGCTGTCTGAGAGGGCACGTCTCTGACCTCTGGGTGCCCTCCTACCCTTGCAGTGGTTCAGCCCTGCCACCTGGCAGCTGTCTTGGCTGGGCCTGCCCAGCTGCCCCAGGCCCTGACTCCATCCAGGGCCTCTGCTCTCCCTATGACTGGCCCTGGGAGGAGTGGCCCAGCTCTGGATCCCCATTGGCCAAACCTTGCCTGGGCTGCACACACCCCTGCCTCCCAGGCTGGCTGCCTGCCCACCTTGGGACTAGGAGGCCTGGCCTGGCCTGCCCTAATTTGGGCAGACTGCCTTGGAGCCCAGGGAAGGAGTGGAGTCTGAAAGGTTATGCCTGGGGCCACCTGCTGCTCTGTCCCTGCTGCCTGTGCTCCAGCCCAGGGGCTTTGCACCCCTATCTTTGAGGGGAGTGGTGGGGACAGCAACTGCGGGCTTGTCTCTCCGTGTGCTTCAGGGGCCCTGCTCAGAAAAGCATAGTAGTTCCCATGCTGACAGCGTTCTGGAGCTTCCTCATTGGGAATCTCAGCTGGGCATGCAAATCTCAGGCTGAGTTAGACCCCGGACTCCTGGAACCAGGGGTACCTCAGGGACTGGCAAGTCTCTGTCCTACCTGGTGAGTGACAGATGTTGCTTGGGAAGGGGGGCCCCTGCTCAGGATCACACAGCACCTGAACAACACAGCTAGAATTTGAACTCAAGTCTGTTTCTGATTGTCCCTGCACAAACCTTTGACGAGGGCCTCCTGTGTCCCAGGCCCTTCTAGGCTCAATTTGTCGTTGTGTTCTTCATGTCTGGCCCAGGGCCCATCCAGAGGAATTGTTTGGTGAATGAATAAATGAACAAGTGAACCAGTGAGCGGGGCACAGATCCTGGCTCCTGTGGCGTAGGGTGTGCCAGGAAGGTAGGGACTCCTGATTCACAGAACAGGAAATAGGAGCACATGGGAGGAGGGTTTGATCGGGTGAGAAGCAGAGAGAGGACCAGAGCTCAGGCATCACGACTGCTGGTCCAGGGCTGTGTCCATGCTCAGTTTCCTTGTTGGTGAAATGGGTCCATGGTTCTCACCTTCATCCTCATGAGGACCCAGAAAGGTGGTGGACATGCCCAGGCTGGTAAAGTGGGAGTGTTGAGTGTGGGCATTCATGCCCAGGTGGTTTGCCCCCAGGTGGGACGTGCCCAGACAATGCCTCTGCAAGTGGGCATTGTCTCCCCATTTCCTCAGCTCTCCCTAGGGCTTCTTTCTGGAATTTCTTTCCAGTACCCCTGGCTGTGGAGGGGTTTGGGAAGAGAGTGGGTGAATGTAGTCTTGCCTACCTCCTTCCTCTATCTGCTCCCACACCCAGAAAGCCAGCCACCCATATCCATGCAGGCCCCCAGCTCACAACCAAGTGGGAAGTGCCTTGGCAGTGGTTACCATGGTGACAGGTCCTGCTGGGACCACGTCGGCCTTCCAGCTACCTGTGAGTGCCTGCAAGCCAGGCAGCCTGGCACCCTGCAGGCCTCCGCCAAGGCTGAGAACTCCTGGGATGGCTGCCCTCCTGTCTCCCCTTGGTGCCCAGCCTGCTACCCAGGGGCTCTTGGGAATAAGAAGTGTTTCTGGAAACCCATAAGCTGTTCTGGGTTAGACAGGCCTGGTTCAAATCCTGGTTCTACCATATAGGAGTCACTGACCTTGAACAAGCCACCTCGGTGCATTTGGAATTCATTGAATTAGCTAGCTATGGGAGGCTCATCGGGGGGAATTATCTAAGGAGTATAGACCAGGAACAAGAGCTGCCACTCCCATCCTCCTGCTGCCGTGGCAGGCTCGCCACTAGGGCGTGGTGCTCTTTGCCATTCCAGCCAAGCCCAGGGCCCTCGACTCCTCGTCTCTGCCCCCGGAGGTCCTGCAAGCAGAGTGGTGTGAGGGGTAGTAGCTCAGCTCAGACTACAGCAGACCTCTTGGGTCACAGCTGAGCTTTGCCACTTACTTGGGTCCTCATTTGCAGGATGAGGATAATCATGCATCTGTCTCATAGGTTTCTTGTGAGGATAAAATTGGATTAGTACATATAAAGTGCTTGTAAAAATAGGTGACACCTAAGTGCGATATAAATGTTAGTGGCGACTGTCGTCACCACCACACAATTGGCACTGGCCACGAGAACTGAACCCATATGCCTGTCCCTCCTCACCTTTCTCACGCATGCGTGCCCAGCTCTTGACTTCATGGTCTGCTTAGGGATGGCAGGCTGCTAGCCCCTTCCCTCTCCTCCCTTCCAAAGGACTGACGGGCACACCCCACTTCTTCTGCCTGGAGAGTAAGACATGCTGGGCTCCAAGCAGAAACCCCAGCTCGAATTCATGAGTTTGAGAGTTTTCTCAGCCAGTTTTCCAGCTAGCAGCTGCCGTACCCAGCCCTGGTTCAGACACCTAGTCAGTGACTGCCCATAGCCTTCCCAGTCAATAAATCCTTCTGAAGATGTAGGAGCCCAAGAAAGGAACCCCCTGGGGATGAAATCAGAGCAGCTTCTTGAAACATTGTATCAGGAACAGTTCCCTGGGATTGACTGCAGTGGGGCTTGCTAGGCCTCCCTGCACAGAGAGGGGACTCTTTCCAGAATGAAGGTAAATCTAAGGCAACCCTTTCAAAAGCCGCGCCGCAGCTGAAGCCAGGAGCACTGAGTTCTCCGTGTGGTTTTGTCTCCACTGCTCCACTCGGGTGCAAGGCTGTGTTCCTGTGTGGTTCTTAGCCAAAAGGAATCTGTGCAGAAGCGGCATCCGCAGAGCCGCTGGGGTCTGAGACCATGGTCTGGAGGGCGGTGACCACTGTCGGGTTGGGATCTGGTGGGAGGTGGCCCTACGAGCTGTCTCTCCTCCAGACCCGAAGTTCTCAGGGCTGGACCTCTCTGTCCCCGCCTGTCCCCAGGGCTTGGCCTCCGTGTTCTCCAGCCGCACATCTCGGAAGTCAGCCTCACGTGCAGAGGGCGACGGTGCCATGACAGACGGCGAGGGATACCGGAACCCCACGGAGGTGCAGATGAGCCAGCTGGTGCTGCCCTGCCACACCAACCAGCGCGGCGAGCTGGGCGTCGGGCAGCTGCTCAAGTGGATTGACACGGCGGCCTGCCTGTCCGGTGAGGCTGCGCTCCGACGCCTTCCTGCCCCACAGGCCCGGAGCAGGGGCAGTGCTTGCAGAGATGGTCACTTGTCTGCCCTGAGTGCCATGCTTGTTTCTCATCTTGGCCTTTGCTCATGCTGGTCCACTTGTCTGAAATGCCCTTCCCGATGTCGCCATGCTCCTCACAGCCTACCTCTCTCTCCCTCAGACCCCACAGCCCTGAGTGTCGGTCCCGGCCCTAAGTCCCTCCCTCAGCACGTGCAGCCTTCCACGCGGCTGCTTGGGATTGGCTGGGAGATGCCGCTGAGCAAATGCCTGCCCTGCCGCGCTCCTTCCCTGGAGTTGAGGGGCCGCGGACCAGGCTCGTTTCATTCCTTTCGCTGTACCAGTGCTCTCCAACCCACAGAGCTCACAGCCTGGTGGGGTGGGGGGTGGGGGTGGATTGGCAGATGACCCGACTGTGTCCCCTCAGCACTGTTTCAGAGGCCCTGACCCAGCCCTTGGGGCAGGGAAGGGATTCCTGAGGGGCTAAGGCACCCAAGTGGAGTCCTGAGAGTGAAAATGACTCAGGCAGGGAACGAGCAGGTGAAGGGACCGGGGCTCCAGAAGGCCAGGAAGCAGGCCGGTGTGGCATGATCACTCATTCAGCAGTTACTTACTGAGCATCTCCTATGTGCCAGGCACTGTTCCAGGACCGGGGTACAGTAATGACCAAGACAAGCAAAGAGACAAAATCCTTGTCCTCAAGTAATTCATAATCTAGCGGGAGGGAGAGACAATAGACAGATGGAAAGCAGATACACAGAAGAGGCTTGGGGTGGTGACTGCGAGGAGGGAGAGTAAGGCAGGGGGTGGGCAGGGTGCGGTGGGAGTTGTGGCCTTGGCTCTGGATGGCTGGAGAATTGTCCTGAGGAGGTGACATCTGAGCAGAGGCCTGTGATGGGGGGAGGCTACTAACATCTGGCTTTCTTCCCCTGACGCCAGCGGAGAGGCACGCTGGCTGCCCCTGTGTCACAGCTTCCATGGATGACATCTATTTTGAGCACACCATTAGGTAAGTGGCCCCTCCTGCCTCAAGATCTTCTGGTCTCCCTCCCCCGAGCCTGGGGCCCACCCTCATGTCTCCCTGCCCCGTCAGTCTGTGTGCTGCCTAGAGCCTGACTTGACTGACCAAAAATGAGGTGAGGGCAGCCTCTGGGGAAGCCTGAACCCCTCTGCAGTGTCTCTGGGATGGTGAGGGGCTAGGAGTTGACCTGCTGTTCCATCCTGTGGGGGGCGTTGCCCCAGCCAGGGTGCGGCCAAGATAGCATAGTGGGGTGCTGCGTGACTTTGGGGAAGTCAGTCTTTCTCTGGGCCTGTTTTCTCATCTGCAAAATGGAACTTAATCAGTGAATGCCTTTTTGAGCTTGGACTTTCTCTGTGGGTCCTTTGTCACTGGGCTGTAGGGAGGCCCCTAGACAAGGCGTCTTGGCAAAGTCTGAGTGAATGACTTGGGCCATTCAACCTCTACTCACATACTTCCAGGGATGTGGAGCTCATTACCTCATTACCAAGGTAGACCTTTTTTTTTTTTTTGAGTTGGAGTGTCCCTCTGTCACGCAGGCTGCAGTGCAATGAGATGATCTTGGTTTGCTGTAATCTCTACCTCTTGGGTTCAAGCAATTCTTATGCCTCAGCCTCACGAGTAGCTGGGATTACAGGCACCTACCATCACTTGCTAATTTTTTTTTGTATTCTTAGTAGAGATGGGGTTTCACCATGTTGGTCAGGCTGGTCTGACCAACTCCTGACCTCAGGTGATCCACCGGCTCCAGCCTCCCAAAGTGTTGGGATTACAGGCATAAGCCACCACACCTGGTCTTTTCTTTCTTTTTCTTTTTTTTCTGAGACAGGGTCTCACTCTGTTACCCAGACTGGAGTGCAGTGGTACGATCTTGGCTCCCTGCAACCTCTGCCGCCTAGGCTTAAGCGGTTGTCCTGCCTTAGCCTCCCAAGTAGCTAGGATTACAGGTGCGCGCCACTATACCGGCTAATTTTTGTATTTTTAGTAGAGATGGGATTTCACTATGTTGGCCAGGCTAGTCTCGAACTTCTGACCTCAAATGATTCACCTGTCTCGGCCTCCCAGAGTGTTGGGATTACAGGCATGAGCCACCATGCCTGTTTTTATTTTTATTTTTTATGGGTATACAGAATAGAAAAATCTTCGTCATAGCACACTGGGCTTTGCCTCCCCCTAGTTTTGCCCATAGATCCTGCTTCTGGGATCCAAGGAGCAGGCTGAGCCCTCAGCCCAAGACAGGTTACAGGGCCATACACAGAGCTCTTGTCTCTGGGCCTGATCCTAAACTCACCAGCACTAGCTAGGACATCAAGTGCCAAGGGCTTATTCAGGACTCACTGGGTGCTCAGTGTGTCATCATTAAGGAAGAAGACTGGCCAGTCCCTGTACTCACTCATTCAATCATTCCCTCACTACAAACTTCATATGAGATGAGCACCTTTTCAGACCAGGGGCCTTGCTGAGACTGGGCACACAGAGGCCACTGGAGCACAGCCTCTTCCCCGGAGCTCCCAGTCTGCAGGGGAGGCAGATGGAACACCGTTTCAATGCACAGTGAGAAGTTCTATGCAATAATGGGCTCTGACACACAGACGCTTTGTAATACCTTTTTTGTTGTTGTTGAGACAGAGTCTTGCTCTGTCACCCAGGCTGGAGTGCAATGGTGCGATCTTGGCTCACTACAACCTTTGCCTCCCAGGTTCAAGCAATTCTCCTGCCTCAGCCTCCCAAGTAGTTGGGATCACAGGCATGTGCCACCATGCCCGGCTAATTTTTGTATTTTTAGTAGAGATGGGGTTTCACCACATTGGCCAAGCTAGTCTTGAACTCCTGGCCTCAAGTGATCCGCCTGCCTTGGCCTCCTAAAGTGCTGGGATTACAGGTGTGAGCCACCCTGCCTGGCCTGCTTTGTAATACCTTTTGTTTTATAATAGTTTTATAGAATAATTTTAAATTTACAAAAACATTTTCTCTCTAAAAATAGTACAAGGCCAGGCACAGTGGCTCATGCCTGTAATCCCAGAACTTGGGGAGGCGGAGGCAGGCAGATCACTTGAGCTCAGGAGTTTGAGACCAGCCTGGGCAATACGGAAAAACCCAGTCTCTACCAAAAATTAGCTGGGCATGGTGATATGTGCCTGTGGGCCCAGCTACTTGGGAGGCTGAGGTGGGAGGATCACTTGAGCCTGGGAGGTGGAGGTTGCAGTGAGCCGAGATCACACCACTGCACTTCATCTGGATGACACAGTGAGACCCTGGCTCAGAATAAATAAAAAAATAAAAATAGCCGGGCACGGTGGCTCAAGCCTGTAATCCAAGCACTTTGGGAGGCCGAGGCGGGTGGATAACGAGGTCAAGAGATCAAGACCATCCTGGTCAACTTGGTGAAACCCCGTCTCTACTAAAAATACAAAAAATTAGCTGGGCATGGTGGCATGTGCCTGTAATCCCAGCTACTCAGGAGGCTGAGGCAGGAGAATTGCCTGAACCCAGGAGGCGGAGGTTGCGGTGAGCCGAGATCGCGCCATTGCACTCCTGCCTGGGTAACAAGAGTGAAACTCCATCTCAAAAAAATAAATTAAATAAATAAAATAAAATAAAATAAATAAAAATAAAGATAGTACAGAGAGTTCCCATATACCCCACGCCCAGTTTAACATCTCATACTTGTAGGGTACCTTGTCATAATGAGTGCACCAATACTAATACATCATATTTTGATGCCTTTTTAAATACATTAACTTGTTTGATCCTCAAAACAACACTATGTGGTCATAGCTATTAGTAGTCTCATTTTACAGATGAGGAAACTGGGGCACAGAGAATTGAAGTAGCTTATTGAAGGTAGCACAGCTAATGGAGGACCCAGGATATACTATTAGGCAGGCAATCTGGCCCCAGAGCCCTTGCTCTTAACCAATGGGCTGTATTTTCGATAGGTTTGGGGGCAGGTGTTATGGCACTGAGGGTAGTTAATGGGGGCTTCCTGGAAGAGGCATTTGAGCTGACTCCAATACTGTCAGCTCTGTACATAGTGACACTTTGAAGCCAGTGGAGCTGTGTCTGGGCCAGCTTCGGGTCCCTGCAGCCAACACAAGTTCTTTTACTTAGGGGAGCAAGAAATAGAGAGGGCTAGGGGTTCATGCATGATGGCTGGACCCGCTGCAGGGCCCAGCAGAGTGAAGGTGAATCTGGGCGGAGGAGGCTGTGGGTGGAAGGGAAAGCCAGAGAGGATGCTGGGAAGGAGGACAAGCTGGGGAGGCGCCTGGAGCATGGCTGCTGTCCAGGAAGGGCCTGGACGTACCTGAGGAAAGATGAAGTTTTGTTTGTTTGTTTGTTTCTGCCTTTGCCACTTTTTTTTTTTTGAGTCCATGAGGCATTTGATTTGTAAATATATGTATTACACCCCTAGAAAAAGAATCCCAGGATTTTCCCTCCTGTGTGTTTTCGTCTCGCTTCTTCATGATCCATGATGCCAGCTGAGGTTGTCAATACAATGAAACCAAACTGGCAGGTCGGAAGCAGATTCTTCTGCCATTTTTCTAGATCTTTGAGTTGCACATCACATCTGGGGCTGATCACACCACACTTGTTTAGCCTGCCTGTGAGCATCACCACAATTTTCCCAGCTCTGTGATCGTCAATGATTTCAAATTCGCCAATGTAACCATGCTTCATCATCAGTGAGAAACCGGACGATGACTTGGGATTACGGTCTAATAAGCAGCTGGCGTTTGCCTCTCTTTTCGGCATTGTTGATGTTCTTGAGAGCATCGGCCAGGACGTTCATGCGCACCATTGTGGCGGCACGGAAAGATGGCAGAAAGAGGCCGGGAGGGGAGAGTGCACGGAGTTATCCTGCTTTTGCCACTTTAAAATAATTTCAAATGTATGTCTAAGGGCTAAGAACTCTTTTAATTAATTAATTAGTTTATTAATTAATTTATTTTTTATTTATTTATTTATTTATTTTTTGAGACGGAGTTTCGCTCTTGTTACCCAGGCTGGAGTGCAATGGCGCGATCTCGGCTCACCGCAACCTCCACCTCCTGGGTTCAGGCAATTCTCCTGCCTCAGCCTCCTGAGTAGCTGGGATTACAGGCACACGCCACCATGCCCAGCTAATTTTTTGTATTTTTAGTAGAGACGGGGTTTCACCTTGTTGACCAGGATGGTCTCGATCTCTCAACCTCGTGATCCACCCGTCTCGGCCTCCCAAAGTGCTGGGATTACAGGCTTGAGCCACCGCACCCGGCTATTAATTTATTTTTTGAGTTGGAGTCCTGCTCTGTCGCCCAGACAGGAGTGCGGTGGTATATTAACTCACTGCAACCTCTTCCTCCCAGGTTCAAGCAATTCTGCTGCCTCAGCCTCCCTAGTAGCTGGGATTACAGGTGCCCACCACCAAGCTGGGCTAATTTTTGTAATTTTAGTAGAGACAGGGTTTCACCATATTCATCAGGCTGGTCTTGAACTCTGACCTCAAGTGATCCGCTCACCTTGGCCTCCCAAAGTGATGGGATTACAGGTGTGAGCCACTGCACCTGGCCCTCTTTTTTTTTTTTTTTTTCTAGAGAAGGACTCTTTTTAAACACAACTTTAACATCATTACCACATCTAAATAATTAACAATAATTTTCACTAACCTCAGTACCTACTCAGTATTCAAATGCCCAAACTTTCTCATGAATTTGTTTTTATTTTGTTTGCTTTGCAGTTACTTATTTTTTCAAGGTGGAGTCTCGCTCTGTTGCCCAGGCTGGGGTGCAGTGGCAGCATCATAGCTCACTGTAGCCCTGAACTTCTGGGCTCAAGCCATCCTTCTGCCTCAGCCTCCCTAGCAGCTGGGACTGTAGGCATGCGCCACCATACCTTACTAATTAGAAAAAAATTTTTTTCCCGTAGAGATGAGTTCTGGCTATGTTGACCAGGCTGGTCTAAATTCCTAGCTTCAAGCAATCCTCCCACCTCTGCCTTGTAAAGCTCTAAGATTACAGGCATGAGCCACCATACCCAGCCTGCAGTTATTTTGTCACTCATGTCAGGATGCAAATAATTGTAATTGGTTGCTTCTTAAAAACCTCTATAGATACCCCCACTATCCTCTACAGTTCGCTATCTCTCTCTCAAAATGTATTTATCCAGGAAAGCTGGCCATTTGCCCTTTAGAGTCCTTCATCACGTGGGTTTGTAATTTGAATTTCTGTGGTGCAATTAACACATTCCTCTGTCTCCTGAGAGTAACTTGGTCTGGGGAAGGGCTTCATAGGGGTCAGATTTGTTTATGGGGGACTGCTTGTCTGCATTGTGAACACTTGGAGGGGTGTCCAGGAGTTCCGGGGTCCTTGAGGAGGCTGGACAGTGGCCCTGGGGAGGGATCCAGTTTAGGCCTGAGCTGTGGGGACAGAAGGCAGTCAGGAAGGAGGAGAAGCTTAGAAGCCCAGATGGGTGTCTGCTTGGCTTTGGGGGAGGCCAGAGAGAGAAGGGAGAGGAGGAAGAATCACAAATTCCTCCAGCACCACAGAAAATAGACTTTTATTTTTATTTGGGGATCACAGAAATTTTTGTCCTAATTTTTGATCATGAAAACTTTCAAACATATAGAAAAGTAGAATAGTACAATGACCACCACTAAGACCCAATAATTAACATTTTCCTAAATTTGCTTTATCTATGTATAGATAAAGAAATACATTTTTTTTTCTTGTTGAAAGACTTTTTTTTTTTTTTTCCTCTTGTTAAAAGACAAAGTCTGGCTCCATCACCCAGGCTGGAGTACAGTGCAATCATGGTTTACTGCACCCTCTGCCTCCTGGGTTCAAGCCATTCTTGTGACTCAGCCTCCTACGTAGCTGTAATTACAGATGTGTGCCACCATGCCTGGCTAATTTTTTTTTTTTTTTTTTGATTTTTAGTAGAGTTTCACCATGTTGGCCAGGCTAGTCTCAAACATCTGAGCTCAAGTGATCTTGGCCTCCCGAAGTGCTGGGATTGCAGATGTAATACATATGCCTTCTCTCTATTTCTCTGTCTCTGCTACAGGATTTGAAAGTGAGTTGCAGACATTGTGATGCTTCATCCCTCACTATGTCAGCATGGATCTCCTAAAAATGATCACTCCCCCCCACCCCTCTGCCGTGACCATTAGTATTGCTGAAAAACTAAGCAGAATCAACAAATGTCTGGCAGATGTGAGCTTGTGGTATTTATTGAGCTCCTGCTGTGGGCCAGGCGTGGCACTTGGCTCAGCCCCTCTTTCTCTCACTTGACCCTCAGAACCACAGGCAGTAGCCACACATTCTCTGTACTTTACACAGGAGGAGATGGACTCAGAGAGGCAAAGTGACTCACCCAAGGTCACACAGCTTTGTAGCGTGGTGGTCAAGGTGGAGCTTGACTGGAACCTAGGCCCGTGTGGCTATGCCCACTGTGTTCATGGTGGCCTGGCCCCTTGACCAGCAGGCCCCTTGGAATGTAGCCTTCCTAGGCTTGGCCACGATACTGTGTCACTTGAGAAAGAAGTCAGCCTGGCACTCCCCCTGTTCATGATCCAAGGCCCAGAGAAGTGAAAGGACCTGCTGGAGGTCACAGGGCGATGGAATGGGGCCAGCCTTTCGCCTCCTGCCCCTCCTCCCCACAGTCCATCAGTGGGCACCCTCTGCCCCCTCCATTGGGCACAGCCCAGGTGAGGTGGCTTCCCTGGGGATTCATTGAGATGTGGGAATCATTCCAGAAGGACAGGCTACAGCTGGGAAGAGAGGGGCTGGTCACTCTAGAAGCCTGGCTGTGCCACTTTTTAGCCTGGTGACCTTGGGCAAATGACTTAACCTCTCTGATGCTCGGTTTGTCCTAAACCTACCTGCCAAGCTTATTCTGAGGCTCCAGTGGGGTGGGCCTGAGGCTCCAACAGTGCTGGGCATTCTTTAAATGTTTCCATTTCTCTTCCCGCCCTTTGTTTATAGCGTCTTGCCCTTACTAGGCATTCAATACATGTAGAATGCATGAATTTGGTCAGCGACCCTTTATGGGAGACCCACCCTGTGCCATGCGCTAGGCCCTGGAGAGTCAATGGGGAGCAAAACACATGGCCCTTCCCTCGGTAGAGCTTACGAACGGTGGGAGACACAGCTCAGTCCGCCAGGACAGTGCTGCAGGGTGAGCCTCAGCAGGCTTCTGTTGGTGGGTGGGCCACTGCAGGGCAGGGACGGCTTCCCTGAGGAGGGGACCACTGAGCCAAGAGCAGAAAGAAGCACAGGCATTAACTGGACAACGGGGAGCAGGGAACGGGGGAGCAGATGAGTGCAATTGTGCTACCTCTCTCAGCCTCAGCTTCCCCATCTGTAAAGTGGGATGCTGACGCTATCTTGCTGGCTGGCTTTGAGGACTTGGTGACATCGCAGGTGTGAATATGTTCTGCAAGCCACGTTCTCCCGCCAGCTCCCCACAAGAGAGGCTCTGCAAGTATCTGAGGCCCCTGTTCCTCCCTCTGTCTCCTCTGGAAGGCTCACCTCCTACTTTCCTCTCCCCAGTGTTGGACAAGTGGTGAATATCAAGGCCAAGGTGAACCGGGCCTTCAACTCCAGCATGGAGGTGTGTGGGGTGGGCACTGCCTGGGTGTGGGCGCGTGGGCGGGTCCTCTACCTCCTCTCCCTGTTCTCCCTGCAGCCCAGGCCCACTCACACTCTCGGGGCCCTGATGAGAGCCGCTGAGTTCTGCAATGGTTGGCCGGGCAAGGGGAATCCCAAGGATCTTCCTGTCCCAAATCCCGTAACGCAGACGGGAAAATCCAGGCCCGGGGAGGGGAAGGGACTTGCCCCAGGTCACCGAGCTACATAGATTCCAGCGTGGCACTTCACGTGCAGCCCTGAGTCTTGACATCCAGCCTCAGCAGCCAGGTGTTTGTGGGAATGGGGGGAAGACAGCATCAGCACCTGATCTTGGAGGCGGAGCTGGGGCAGCGAGTGCTGGGTTCCCGCCGCTGAGCCTGCCTCCCAGTGTCTCCTCATCTGCAAGAGGGAACATGATTCCTGTGTTGCAGGGTTGTTGTTAATGGGAGGACTGCTGGTGATGCCCAGGGCTCTGTGAACTGTCGGGGAGGACTCTATTTCCCGCCTATGGACTTCAGGCCCAGGCAACTTAATCAGCTAGGTCAGTGGTTCCTGAGGGAGCACTGAAGCTGGTGGCATAGTTCTGACTATGCCTCTGCGCACCCCATAAATGCTCAGGTACTCCCAGGTGCCTGTTCTTGTTTTTTTTTTTTTTTTTTTTTTTTTTTTTGAGACCGAGTCTAGCTCTGTCACCCAGGCTGGAATGCAGTGGTGCAATCTTGGCTCACTGCAAACTCTGCCTCCTGGGTTCAAGCGATTCTCCTGCTTCAACCTCCCGAGTAGCTGGGATTACAGGTGCCTGCCACCAAGCCCAACTAAGTTTTGTATTTTTAGTAGAGATGGGGTTTCACCGTGTTGGCCAGGCTGGTCTTGAACTCTTGACTTTGTGATCTGCCTGCCTCGGCCTCCCAAAGTGCTGGGATTAGGAGCGTGAGCCATCTCGCCTGGCCTTGATTTTTTTTATTTTTATTATTATTTTGTTGAGATGAGATCTTACTGTTTCACCCAAGCTGGAGTGCAGTGGTGCAATCATAGCTCACTGTAACCTAAAACTCCTGGGCTTTAGTAATATTCCTGCCTCAGCCTCCTGAGTATCTGGGACTACAGGCATGCACCACCACACCCAGCTAATTTTTGTGGGTTTTTTTTTTTTTTTTTTTCCCAGAGACAGGGGTCTCACTGTGTTGCCCTGGTTGTCTTGAACTCTTGGCCTCAAGTGATTCTCCTGCTGCAGCTTCCCAGAGTTTCAGGATTACAGGCCACTGAGCCTGGCCTGTCCTTTAAATTTAGCCAACATTCTACCTACATTAAGCCCTGTTGTAGACATAGTCTCATTTTAATCTTCTTAACAATCCCGCAAGGGTAGGTCTGATCACTCCCATTTTGCGGATGAGGAAACTGAGACCCAGAAAAGGGAAGTGACTTGCCCAAGGTTTCATGGGGATCCAAGGGCAGAGCAAAACCCACCTCAGATCTCAGGCCTGCTAGACCTGGTAGGTGGCACAGAAACTCTAGAGGCCTGGCCTGGGCTGGGACTTGCTGTCTGGTGGAGTTGCGGGGCTTCTCACTGGTGAGTGCAATGTTCCTTCGCCCTTACTGTTCCTCTCTAGGTGGGCATCCAGGTGGCCTCGGAGGACCTGTGCTCTGAGAAGCAGTGGAATGTGTGCAAGGCCTTGGCCACCTTTGTGGCCCACCGAGAGATCACCAAAGTGAGCGGGTGCCCCTGGCTGCTTGATGCTGCTCAGTGACCTGGGCACCTACCATGGCAACTCTGGGTCAGGGTGGTGAGGTTGGGGGTTGGCAGAGGGGATGGGGAGGGACACAGCAGGAATCCACAGCTCCCAGAGGAAGGCCCATTGCCCATTGCGTCCGGACCCCCCAGCTGCCTCCCCTCTCTTTCCCCCCACCTCTCCCTGTGCTTCTCCATCAAGGATTCTTCTGGTCCCACCATTCCACATGTCCTGCAGTGACACCCCCATCCTCTGAGCCTTTGCCCAAGGAAGGGACCTGGGTGGGAGCTGGAGGATGAGTATGCGGTATCAGGTCATCATGGAGGCAGGAAGGTGGGGCAAAGAAGGAGGAAGCCTTGGAACTGAGCAGTGGTCCAGGCCTGCTGTGTGCCAGCCTCGGGCATGGGATGGCGCTGGGGACAGGCCCTCGTGCTACTTCAGGAGACTCGCCCTGAGGGCCCCCTAACCTGTCCCCTGGCCGACAGGTGAAGCTGAAGCAGATCACGCCGCGGACAGAGGAGGAGAAGATGGAGCACAGCGTGGCGGCGGAGCGCCGGCGCATGCGCCTTGTGTATGCGGACACCATCAAGGACCTCCTGGCCAACTGCGCCATTCAGGACAGTGAGCAGCTGCCAGCGTGCATGGGGAGGGTGGCTGGGTCCTGCCTGGCCCCTCTGCCCCGGGACCCCACTGGGCAGAGGCAGGAAGGGAGGCTCCGGCGACTTCCACCCACAGGTGGCCCTGGGTGTCTCTAGCTCTCTTGGCCCCAAGGTCTTCTCCAGGGAAAGGGAGTGTTTGGTCCTCCTACCAGCTCCCGGGAGCCATGAGGCTGGGTTAGGTCCTGTGGAAATCCCTTTGTCGTCCAGAAAACGCATTTCGGTCTCCAGAAGCCAAGGTGTTTGGGAAGACACTATTGAGCAATGCCTTGAAGACTGTAGGAGTTTTTAAAGTGTATATACATATCTATCTATCTATATATATATCCATCTATAAAAAGCGTATGTAAAACCTGGCCAGGTACGGTGGCTCGCGCCTGTAATCCCACCACTTTGGGAGGCCAAAGTGAGCAGATCATGAGGTTAGGAGTTCGAGACCGGCCTGGCCAACATGATGAAACCCTGTCTCTACAAAAAATACAAAAATTAGCCAGGCGTGGTGGCACATGTCTGTAGTCCCAGCTACTTGGGAGGCTGAAGCAGGAGACCTGCTTGAACCCAGGAGGTGGAAGTTGCAGTGAGCTGAGATCACGCCACTACACTACAGCCTGGGCGAGAGAGCAAGACTCCGTCTCAAAAAAAAAAAAGCATATGTAAAACATATGTGGCTGAGGGCATGGTGGCTCACACCTGTAATCCCAGCACTTTGGGAGGTCTAGGTGGGTGGATCACAAGGTCAAGAGATTGAGACCATCCTGGCCAACATGGTGAAACCCCATCTTTACTAAAAAATACAAAAATTAGCTGGACGTGATGGCGGACGCCTGTTGTCCCAACTACGTAGGAGGCTGAGGCGGGAGAATTGCTTGAACCTGGGAGGCGGAGGTTGCAGTGAGCCGAGATTGTGCCATTGCACTCCAGCCTAATGACAGAGCAAGAGCAAGACTCCATCTCAAAAATTAAAAAATGTAAAAAACGGCTGGGCGCGGTGGCTCAAGCCTGTAATCCCAGCACTTTGGGAGGCCGAGGCGGGTGGATCACGAGGTCAAGAGATCGAGACCAACCTGGTCAACATGGTGAAACCCCGTCTCTACTAAAAATACAAAAAATTAGCTGGGCATGGTGGCGTGTGCCTATAATCCCAGCTACTCAGGAGGCTGAGGCAGGAGAATTGCCTGAACCCAGGAGGTGCAGGTTGTGGTGAGCCGAGATCGCGCCATTGCACTCCAGCCTGGGTAACAAGAGCGAAACTCCGTCTAAAAAAAAAATATATATATATATATATATTTATATGCTTATGTATATGCGTGTGTATATATGCATACACATACACACGTATATATATATATATATATATATATATATATATATATATATATATATATATTCACTCCCCCCAAAAGATAGAAAATAAAAAGCAAGACTCCTTTCTATCCCAGAACCCGGGTCCTCTTCCCAGAAGCAACTACTATTACCCGTTTTAGGGTCTCTTTCCAGAAGTATTCCCTGTATATCTAAGCATAGCATGAATTATTCAGCCCCTGAAAAGGGGCATTCAGTACATACTGTCCGTATCTTACAGTTTTCCCATTAAAAGTAGATCTTGAGGGTGGTTCTATACCAGTACAGAAAGATCTTTGGACTGGGTGGGATTTTGACAGGTGGGAGCTAAGGAAAGCTTCCTGATGGAGGGCACAGCCTGAGCAAAGGCCCAGAGGGGAGGCTTGGACTCATTGACTCATCTCCAGAATGAGTCTTCCTTGAAACCCAAAGGAGGCGATCTTAGGCAAAAGTCTCCCCGGAGTGGGGAGAGAGCAGAACATTCAGCCCTGTTGTTCCCTCAAGCTCAGTGGAAGCGGCAAGCGTTGCCCTGAGTTCCACGTGTCCTGGTTATGCAGGGCTTGGAGGCTGGAGCTGGGGAGGCCCAGCTGTTCTACAGTCACCAAGGCCCCCTTGCAGCCCCCTGTGTCTCTTCTGTCCTCACAGCCCTTCCACCTAAGAATCAGCTCAAATGCCTTTGCCTGGCACTTGATGCAGCTGCTCAGCTTGACTGGGTACTGTCTCTTGACCCGCTGCAGGTCCCGCTAAGCCACAGGCCCCATTGCCCTGTGAATACCCTCTGCATCCTGTCTCCAGACTTTGGCTCAGGCCACCCTCACCTTCCCCTCCTGTCGGCCCCCGCCCTGCCCGTGGCATTTCAGAGCCTGCAAGCCAAGCTAAGGGCAATGCCAGTTCTTTGATGGACCTTCCCTGGAGAAGTCTGTATGGGAGATGGGAGACAAATGGCACCACCTTGGGTTTGGTGGGGCATGCCAGCCTCTGCTGCCCTGAAGCCCAAGGCCCCCTTCACTGCCTGGCCTTTTCTACTAAGGATATCCTCACGCCGTTGCTGCCAAGGATAAGGGAATCACCAGGGCAGAGGGTGGGGAAGAACCGTCCTTTCTGAGAGTATATTTACTGGAGCACTTTGTGATTATGATTTTTTTTTGAGACAGAGTCTCACTCTGTCTTCCAGGCTGGAGTGTAATGGCGTGATCTCCGCTCACTACAACCTCCGTCTCCTGGGTTCAAGTGATTCTTGTGCCTCAGCCTCCCAAGTAGCTGGAATGACAGGCGCCCACCAGCATGCCCAGCTAATTGTTTTTGTATTTTTAGTAGAGATAAGGTGTCACCATGTTGGCCAGGCTGGTCTTGAACTCCTGGCCTCAAGTGATTTACCCACACTGGCCTCCCAAAGTGCTGGGATTACAGGTGTGAGCCACCACGCTTGGACTTGAGTCAAGTACTTTATGACAATAATCACATTTCATCTTCAAACAGTCCTGTCAGGTCGGGTTTGACGTCTGTCTGTACAGATGAGGCAGCCGAGGTTCAGAGGGATTACTTGATTTGCCCAAGGCCATACAGGCAGTCTGGAGTGGAGCTCAGGCTCAGGCCAGCTGTTTTGTCTCAGAGCTGGTGCTGTGTCCACTGCGCTTGATGAGCTCATCCCTTTCACCCCGTGCCCTCCATTCTTCACCCGGGGCCACCCGCTGCCTCATGTGCGCTTGGTGCCGAGTAAATAAAAGAACCTGAGTGGGGTGGAGTGGTGGGGGGTCCCGGGGCTGCCTGTGGGGGAGGGCCTGCCCTTGGAGGCCTTCTCACCTCCCCACTTCCCTCCCTTACCCCATCCGTGGTCAGATCTGGAGAGCAGAGACTGCAGCCGCATGGTGCCGGCCGAGAAGACCCGCGTGGAGAGCGTGGAACTGGTCCTGCCTCCCCACGCCAATCACCAGGGCAACACCTTTGGGGGCCAGATCATGGCCTGGATGGAGAATGTGGCCACCATTGCAGCCAGGTGAGGGCAGAGTGTGCTGCCTCTGCCTCCCCTCCTTTCTCCTCCTCCCCTCCTTCGCCATCTCCCCCTGGAGGGGAAGCCCCAGCTTGGGGTTGGCATTCAAGGCTTCAGCTGTTCCGAATCAGAGAAATGAATTTTTGTGAACTGACCATTCCTTCTTCTACTCAAAACGCTCTCATCTTTTACGTGGGCAACACCAAGTCTCTTGGCCTGGCACTAGATCCTCCCCTTGATGTGGCCCTACCTGCACGCCTTCTAGTGTGTATGTTCCCTTTACATCAAGCCGTTGGCTGTTCTTCGTTACCATCCTCCACTTCCCGGCCCCTGCCTTGGCTGCTGCTGTAGCCTTCTGCTGCGCTTCCCTCACTCTTCATCTGCGAATATCCTGCCCATTTCCTCCATAACGCCATCTCTGACTGTTCCCTCTTCCAAGGGGTGAGAATTGTTTGCTCTCCCATAACCTCTGCCTGTTCAGGACTTGTTCTACTCTACATTTCAGGGCACTTTTTATGGTTATGGCAACTGACCTTCACTAATTGACACTCTCACACCTCCATGACTTTGCTTTTGCTGTTCCCTCTGCCAGGAATGCCCTTCACAGCCAGGTGGATTCCTCCTTATTCTTTAGAGCCTGGCTTAAATGGTCCCTCCTCCAGTTTAACCTGTGGGAGACAGTGCATAATTTATGCCATTTTGGGCAGCCCTGGCTATGAGTACAGTAAGATTTCAGAGGAGGGTGAGGGCCTGATGGTTAGGGAAGGCTGCATGGAGGAAGAGTACTTCAGCTGGGCCTTGAATGCCAAGTAGATTTGGATAAGGGGAGGGCTTCTAGATAGTGGGAACAGCAGGTATCAAGGTGGAAAAGTTGAAAGAAAAATGGGAAAGGGGTTTACCCCAAGCCCTGCTTTCTTCTGTCCCCTCAAACTTGGCTCCTTTCTAGCCATGCATAGACCTCAGTATTCTAAGCTGTGAAATGGGACTTTAGTTCTGTGCCTCTGAGCAGAACTGCCACTGGGTTGGGTGGCAGTGGGTGGGTCAGAATGGGTGACTCTAGGCTGGGTCTGGGATGGGACCAGGGTAGAAGGCCAGCCCAAGCTGGCCTAGCATGGCAGCTCACACCTGTAATCCCAGCACTTTGGGAGGCCGAGGTGGGCAGATCACTTGAGGTCAGGAGTTCAAGACCAACCTGGCCAACAAGGTAAAGCCTCATCTCTACTAAAAATACAAAAATTAGCCAGGCATGGTGGTGCCTGCCTGTAGTCTCAGCTACTTGGGAGGCTGAGGCAGGAGAATCACTTGAACCCTGGAGGCAGAGGGAGGTTGCAATGAGCCGAGATTGCATCAGTGTTGCCTGGGCAACAGAGTGAGACCCTGTCTCAAAAAAAAAAAAAAAAAAAAAAAAAGCCAGCTCAAACTAGTGTCTGAAGCACTGGGGCATTCCTTCTGTCTCCCCACCCCTACCTCCTCAGCCGGCTCTGCCGTGCCCACCCTACGCTGAAGGCCATTGAGATGTTCCACTTCCGAGGCCCGTCCCAGGTCGGCGACCGTCTGGTGCTCAAAGCCATTGTGAACAATGCCTTCAAACATAGGTGAGGGTCTGGGATGGGCGAGGCCGGGGCCATTCAGGGCTGAGGGCTCTTCCTGACCCTAGAAAGGACCCTATTGCAAACCTTCCACATGCCCTTTTCCCTGCAGACAGGGTCTAAATCCCTGCCCGGCTGCTGAGTTCCTTCATTGTCTCTGAAATTCAGCTCTGATGTTCCCTCCTTGAGAGCCTTCCCTGACTCCCAGTCCTGCCCACCCCGGCTGCGTCAGGGACCCCTGCTCTGGGATGCCCCAGCCCATCTCCTGCTGTCTCAGATCAGTGTCTGTCTCAGTCCTTGGCTCCTGGCCCCAGGCCTGCCTGCTGTAGATCACAGGGCCACTACTTGCCTGTGTTTGGTTGTTTATCAAACCCTTTCCCATGCACTTCCTAAAATAATTAGTCCACAGAGTCCTTGCCTTTGCAATGAATTCTGATACTTACTCCCATGAAAGCTGACTTTAAATAAGTATATTTTTTGAGAATTCCAGAGATCATTATTTAGTCATTAAAAGTGAGGGATCAAGGGCCAGGCTGCCGGGTTTGAGTTTGGCTCTGTGACCTTGGGAAGTAACGGAACCCGCCTGAGCCTCAGTTCTTTCATCTATAAAATGGGGCCCATCACAACTACCTCGGAATTACTCAGATTCAATGAGCCGTTACTAGCAGAATGCCAGAGAAAATGTCCAGTAAAGGCCAGCCATTGTGGCTGCTCTTCCTACGACTGCTGCTCTTTGCCGTCTGGCCTGCACGCACCCTGCTGCAGGGCAGGGGAGAAGCCCCTTGCAGGAGCTGTGAAGCCTGGTTTCTAGTCCAGATTCCAGGAATCCGGAATTCTTGGAAACATTATTGCCTAGTTCTAGGCCTTGGTTTCCCCACCTATTTAATGTCCACATTCTGCAATCACAGAACTTCCAAAATGAGGGGGAATGGTGGTGGCCGCTATGTTATAATGAATAAAGATGGTAAGTGGCTGGGCACGGTGGCTCACCTATAATCCCAGCCCTTTGGGAGGCTGAGGCAAGCAGATCACTTGAGGCTCAGAGTTCAAGACTAGCCTGGCCAATGTGGCAAAATGCTATCTCTATTAAAAATACAAAAAAATGAGCTGGGTGTGATGGTGCACACCTGTAATCCCAGCTACTGGAGTGGCTGAGTCAGGAGAATCACTTGAACTCAGGAGACGGAGGTTGCAGTGAGCCGAGACTGTGCCAGTGCACTCCAGCCTGGGTGACACAGAATGAGACTCTGTCTTAAAAAATAAAGGAATAAAGAAATAAAGACGGTAAGATACATATGAATAGCAGCAACTGAGCTGTCTGAGGCAAGGCTGCCACAGAGCTTGTAAATACGCACATCGTGAACATTTTCTAATTCAGCATCCACCTCCGCTTCCTGGTTTATGCCCTCCCATGCCCTTCGCGGGTATGACAGCATACTTATACCTTTGCTTTCTTGTTGGTTGCCTCCTCCCCCAGCTGTTAGCCCATGAGGCATGGACTGGACAGGTTTATTCACTCCTGTGTCCTCACAGGGCTGAATGAACAGGAGGTGCTCTGTAAACATTGGTGGAGGGAGCAGTCCCAGGTGTCCTGTCACTGGGAATCAGATCTAGGTTGCTGGAAGAACTGCAGGAGTGTGTGTGCATGCATGTGTGTGTGCATATGTGTGTGAATGGATGCATGTGTGTGTGCACGTGTGTGTAGCTGCGCGCGGTGTGTGTACATGCATGTGTGTACACATAAGTGTGTGAGTGGATACATGTGTGCGTGCAGGCATGTGTGTAGATGTGTGTGTGCATGCATGTGTGTGTACATATGTGTGTGAGTGGATGCATGTGTGTGTGCACATGTGTGTGTAGCTGTGTGCGGTGTGTGTACATGCATGTGTGTGCACATATGTGTGTGAGTGGATACATGTGTGTGTGCAGGCATGTGTGTAGATGTGTGTGTGCATGCATGTGTGTGCACATATGTGTGTGGATGCATGTGTGTATGTATATGTGCATGCATGTGTGTGTGTAGATGCGTGTGCGTGTGCATGCATGTGTGTGTGAGTGTGTGTGTGTTGGGGAGGAGGCATGGCCCTTGGGAAGTTCTGTCCAGTTTGGAAGCTGCACTTCCTCCCCTCAGCATGGAGGTGGGTGTATGTGTGGAGGCCTATCGCCAGGAGGCTGAGACCCACCGACGCCACATCAACAGTGCCTTTATGACTTTCGTGGTCCTGGACGCAGATGACCAGCCTCAGCTGCTGCCCTGGATTCGGCCCCAGCCTGGGGTGAGTGGAGCCAGCATCCTGCTTCACCAGCAACTCTCCTCCCCTCCCTCTCTGCCCTGGTGTGGTGGAGCCTACCAGCCCCCTACAAGCCAGCCCCCTACAGGGGCATGAGGGGCCCACCCTGCCCCGGTGCTGGGGCACAGCCAGCTCTGAGAGTCCTGGCTGTGAGCCCCAGGATGCGCCTTGTGCAGGGCGGGCTTGTTCTGCCTGACAGAACTCCGAATATGTGTGGATCTGGCTCAGAGTTGGGGTTAATGGGCTGTCACGAGCCTGCAGAGTTGGGAGAGCACTGGCTTTGGAGTCAGATGTGGGTTGGAACCTTGCCTCTACCATATTCAAGTGGTACCCCCTTGAGCTCTCAGTCCTCCTCTGTAAAATGGGCATATCTACAGTCACTGCCTCATAGGGCTGCGGGGTGATAGATGTGCAACTGACTCCATGCCTGGCTGAGCCCTGGGAGTGGTCAGGACGATGGTGAAAGCAATGCATGGGGTATGGGAAGACAGTCAGGAGCCTGGTACATAGGTCCTTTCTTACGAAATGCTCCCTATGCCCCCTGAGAGGCTGCTCCCTCCCTTGGGGCAGGTCCCCTGCCCTGCCTGCTGGCCTTCCAGAGCCTAGCGTGGGCTGCGGAGTTGGGTGGAGCCTCAGGACTGGGAGCTGGGAGCCACAGCCACAGCGGCTTCCCAGGCATTTTCCATGTTGTGCTTGAGACTAGGGAATGTAAGATGTGGTGGTAAAGGGGGTGGGCTTGAGACAGGCCTGTGGTGCTGACCCTGGCCTCAGCCCTGCGGCCTTGGGCAAGCCTTCACCCGTTCTTGTCTCGGTTTCCTCCTCTGTAGAATGGACACAGCACTAGCTCCATTCGGAGGGTTGTTTTAGGATTTGGTGCAATTCTGCATGAAAAGCCCTTGAGAAGAGTGGCTGGTGTGTAGCAAGTGCTCAATAAATGTGGACTCTCATTACCACTTGAGTGCCCTGTAAGGATCCACGTTGGTTTTTTTCTGAGATGGAGTCTTACTCTGTTGCCAGACTGGAGTACAGTGGCGTGATCTCAGCTCACTGCAACCTCCAGTTCCCTGGTTCAAGCGATTCTCTTGCCTTAGCCTCCCTAGTAGCTAGGATTACAGGCATGCGCCACTACACCAGCTGATTTTTGTATTTTTAGGAGAGACAGGGTTTCACCATGTTGCCCAGGATAGTCTCAGTCTCCTGACCTCGTGATCTGCCCGCCTTGGCCTCCCAAAGTGCTGAGATTACAGGTGTGAGCCACTGTGCCCGGCTAAGGATCTCTGTTCTACAGAGGAGAAAAAACTGAGGTCTGACCAGGGGAGGAAACTAAGGTCTGGCCAGGGGAGATGGTGTTCCCAGGTCACTCAGAGAGTTTGAGGGGAGCTGGGGCTACAGCTTTCTCGGCCAGGAGGTTTTGACTCCAGCTGCCCCAGTGATACTTGAACTCCGCATTAGGGCTGCAGATCTCCTTGGGCCCTGGGGAATGCAGAGCGGATGGGATGGAGGGTAGGGGTAGCTGGTTACACCTCTCGAGGCACAGCCTATCCCGACTTCCTCCCCAGGATGGTGAGCGGCGGTACCGAGAGGCCAGTGCCAGAAAGAAGATCCGCCTGGACAGGTAAGTCGGGGCTGTGTGGTGGACAGAATGCGGGTTTGGGGCTGTTCATGCTCCGCTGACCCCAGGCCACTCACTTTTCTTCAGGGCTGCCTATGTGTTGGGCCCTGGGCCAAGCCCTTTACATCCTTTTGATTTGGTCTCATTACACAGTGGTCGTCTGGCCTGTTGTACAGGCGAGGGCGCTGGGGATGAAGGGGTTGGGTGGCTTCCCATGGACACACAGATACCAGCAGAGTCAGAATCTGAACCTGGCTGGGTCCAGCCGAATTTAAATCCTGTGTTCTTCCCATTGATTCTGATACCCATTTGGCAGATGAAGAAACGTTCAGAGGGGAGATGCAGTTGCTTAAGATGTAAAGCCACTTTGGGAGGACAAGGTGGGTGGATCCCCTGAGGTCAGGAGTTTGAGACCAGCCTGGCCAACATGGTGAAACCCCGTCTCTACTAAAAATATGAAATTTAGCTGGGCATGGTGGCTCATGCCTATAGTTCCAGTGCGCCTATAGTCAGGAGGCTGAGGCAGAAGAATAGCTTGAACTGGGAGGTGGAAGTTGTAATGAGCTGAGATTGTGCCACTGCACTGTAGCCTGGGTGACAGAATGAGACTCCATCTCAAAAAAAGGAAGCAAAAGAGTGAAAGCCAGGTGTGTCTGACTCTGCTGTGAAAGCATTTAGGGACTTTAGCGGCTGTAAGCACAGCAGGGATCACAGCTGTTGTTGATAAGAAAGTGCATCTGTGGCATCCACTGAGCATTTAGCCAAGCACTTGTGATGACCCCACGGGGCAGGGGTGACTGCTGATCCCATTTCACAGATGAGGACACAGCAGCATCAGGGTGAGGTCACTCAGCAGGAGTGTGGGGTGTGGGGACCAAGCCTCAGATGCTATACCCTTCCTTGCTGTCTCACTCCCCGCCTCCGAGCTGCCCCCGGTGTAGGTGCCGAGCTGGCGTGCTCTCAGCTGTCGTGTTGTGTGTGACCATCCAGCCTCCCTGGCTGGACAAGAGTCTCCTGCTCTGCTGGGCTTAGCACAGGGCCCAGCACATAGTAGGCCTGCAGTAGAGTCTGTGGAAAGTGCTGGACTTCCAGGGGACCCAGGTTGTCATCTTCCCTCCTTCCCAGGAAGTACATCGTGTCCTGTAAGCAGACAGAGGTGCCCCTCTCTGTCCCCTGGGACCCTAGCAACCAGGTAAGGCCCTCTGCTCCCAAGGGGACAGTCTTTAGACCCACCAGGGCCTCTACCCTCCCCTGCTTGGCAGAACGGATTTGGAGGAAGGCTGGAGAGAGCAGGATATGAATGCCATGCCTCACAATTGCTACTGTTAGCAAAGAGCTTGCCTGCATTCCTGTTTGGCAGGTGGAAGCGGAGACCCTGAGAGGCAGAGCTGCTTGTCCAGGGTCACACAGTGGGTCTAGCCAAGCCCAAGCCTGGACCTCCCTTCCCAAGGTCCAGGACTCTTTCCACAGCACCCGCCCCCCCCCCCATTCATGGTCCGGGTTCCTCTCTGGAACACCCTTGGCCTCAGCTCTGGGGCCCTGGAGGAAGGGATCGGGGTAGTGGTAGCACCTGTGTGCTCTTCCAGGTGTATCTGAGCTACAATAACGTCTCCTCCCTGAAGATGCTCGTGGCCAAGGACAACTGGGTGCTGTCCTCGGAGATCAGTCAGGTAGCTGACCCCACCCACCCAACTTTCCTTTCTCCTCTGAGCCAGAGGTGGCTGATGGCAAGCAGCAAGAACTCTCCCACACCACTTATGTCAAAAAAGGATCTCTTCAAAGAATTAGGTGAGATCAAGAAACCAGTCCCAGTGATGGAAACATACCCACCCCTGCAGGGCCGGAGTCGAGAAGCCCTAGAGCCTTCTCTCCTGCCTGCCCCACTTTCTGCCCTCAGCCACTCTCTCGAGTCTGCTGCTGTGTGCCCAGGCACTTCCTCCCTTCCTCCCTGTTCTTCTGCAGTGATCGCTGCAGGGATGGGGGCAGCCAGCAGGCACCGGCTTACAGGAGACCTAAGCCCTGCCAGCTGCCTGTGCCCTTGGACAAGTCGCCTCCTGCTTGAGAGGCAGAGCTGCTCGTCCAGTGTCACACAGTGGGTCTGGGCATTTACCACGTGCCAAGCACTGTTCTTGGGTGCTGCAGTGTGGGAGGGCCCAGGCAGAGCCGAGGCTTGCACGGGAGCTGGAGGCACGGGAGCTGGAGGTTGGGATCCCAGCCTTCCCACAGGAGCATGGAGCTAGTGCAGCAGGCGGACGAGGATGACGTCATCTACCACATCACCATGGCGTGTTGCCTTAGTGTCTGGCGTCCTAAGCCACCTTCCTGCCCATTTGTGCTGAATTCTCTCATCAGTCCATCTTCATGGGGACGCAGCTGAGACTCAGAGAGGTTGGGCTGTGTGTTCACAGTCACACAGCAAGTCAGCTGTCACCCTGAGCTTCCAGCCTCAGCCTCCAGCATCCCCATTAGTCCACTCCACTGCCCAGCAAATGAGGCTGCCCTCTGACCCATGCAGGTCCGCCTGTACACTCTGGAGGATGACAAGTTCCTCTCCTTCCACATGGAGATGGTGGTGCACGTGGACGCAGCCCAGGCCTTCCTGCTGCTCTCGGACCTGCGTCGGAGGCCAGAGTGGGACAAGCACTACCGGTGAGGGGCCAGGGTGACGGCAGGGCAGGGCCCCTTCGCTGGCCTGTTGGGGGAGAGAGTGTCTCCTTCTGCAGGCCGTCTTCCATGATGCTCTGCCCTCCTGGCCATTAGCAGGGGCTGCGGGTGGGTTGGAGTTCCATGTTGGGTGGGGGTCTGGGTCATGGGTATTTTGAGCCCTTAGGGGAGAGGCTGAGCATGGAATTGGAGCTGGAGGCTTCAGTTGACGCCCTGCTTCTGTCCCAACTAGCCATGTGACACTGGATAAGTCAAAGTCACTTCCCTTCTGACCTCAGTTTCTCTCTTCTTAAAACGGGTGCTTGGGTGGTGGGTCACGGATTCACACTCGGAGATAGTGCCTTTCACACCATGTGCTGTGGAGTGCTGTGCTCCCAAGGGGGCTTCCAGGACTGCTTGGGGTGGAGTCTGAAGGCCGAAGGGTATGGGACCCTCTCTTGGTTTATGCCAACTAATACATGGCCAGGTGCTGAACGGACCAAGTTTGCTGATTTTCCTCACAAATATGTTATTTTTGAATATAATGAATGATTATGAATGGAAATATGTTATTCCCTTAAATACATTTGTTCCTCCAAATGTATTGATTGTTCATGTGACTCTTCTCGAATTTAGTCAAGGAAGATTAACGTGTTCTTAGGAAAATAGCAAAATTTGTGTTTTTCAAGTCCCCTTAAAGTCATTTTCTGTTCTGCCAACATCCTAGCTTGGGGGTTTCTTTGAGAGCTTGTTATAAGGAGCCTACATTCTGGAGAATTTCTGTAAGGAGGTTCTGTGTGTTTGGAAATTCAGTGTGCCGGTCATCTGATAAATTGTATTTTGACAAACTGGCCTTCCGCTTCCTACCCCATCTATCTTCCGCAGAGCAGGCTTGTTGCTCTTTATACATGGGCTTCCTGCTGAAGGTTTCTTTGCAAAAAGGGCCATGTTGCTTTCAAAAGCTGTGGTCCAGCTGATTCAGGCCTGCTGGTGTTCCCCTTCCAGAAGGCAGAGAGGTGATTTGGTGGGGGATGCCGTGTAGGGGGAGGGCAGTTGCGCATGTGGTGGGTGGGCTTCTTGGAGGGAGGCTGGGGTGGGCTTTGAAGGCCAGACCAAATCTTGATACCTGATGGGATGCGTGGGGGAGAGGCCTGAGGGGAAGGAGCGGCTAGTTTCTTCCCCATACCCTGCCTGCTCCTGAGTGCAGCAGGACAGTGGGGAGGAGACAGTGGGTCTGGACATGGCCACGTGTGCCTCTGTGTGGGTGTCCTGGGTGTGTGACTGTGTCCATATGAGCCTGTGTATGCCCACACATGTGTGTGTTGGGTGCTGGGGCCTGGGGATATATCTCTGCCACTGATAGCCTGAACACACCCCAGCCCTGCTTTCCTTATTAGCTCTGTGGCCACGGTCAGGTTATTTTCCTCATCTATGAGATGGGGATACTAGCAGTGTCTACAGCATGAGGCTGTTTCGGAGATTAAGTGACACATGTAAAGCACTTAGAACAGCACCTGGCACTCAGTGGGCGCTCAGCGAATGTTAAGCACAGCTGCTAAATCATCGCACATCCTTGTGGTGTCTGTACCTACGCAGACATGCACAGACATGCACGTGTCTCTGTGTGCACTGGTGTCTGTCCATGTACCTGGGCACATTGGACCACATGTGTGCACTTGTGTGCATATCTTTATCCCATGTCTGTGTATGTGTTCGTTTGCTTGCATGCCTGTCTCCATGTGCCTGTGTGTGCACGTGGACGTGTGTGTCCACCGTGGCTGGGTCTTGCTGCCTTCCTGCTCCTCCCTGGTGAGCAGTATAGGGGGTGACATCCCACCGTGGAGGCTGCTTGGGCGCCGTGGTGTGGGAGGACCCGGGCAGACCCGTGGCTTGCACGGGAGCTGGAGGCATGGGAGCTGGAGGCTGAGATCCTGGTCTCCCCACAGGAGCGTGGAGCTGGTGCAGCAGGTGGACGAGGACGATGCCATCTACCACGTCACTAGCCCTGCCCTTGGAGGTCACACCAAGCCCCAGGACTTCGTGATCCTGGCCTCGAGGCGGAAGCCTTGTGACAATGGGTGTGTGCCTATCTGCTGTGGGGTGGGGGGCAAAACGGGACAGAGTGTTAGGGTGGCCGAATCTCTCACCCAGGGAAGGGCATTGCCTGGAGCCAGAGCTCTGCTTCCCATTGGCTGTGGGGCCCCAGGCACCACGAGGCTTTTCTGGGCTGCTGTGGCTTTACCATGGGTAAAATAGGGATGGGGCGCACACTTCCCCTCTTGTCACATTTTCTAAGGCAGGGCCACCCTCACCCAGGGTGGCTCAGGCCGCCTCGATGCAGGCCTTGGACAGGATATTTCTCACATGGCCACCCCCTTGGCCTCCTCCCTCTGACAGCCCCACGTGGGCTGGAGGGCCTAAACATCTCTTTCGCTGGAAAGACAGGGACAGAAAAAAAATCCCAAAGCCCACACTCTTCCCCCACACACTGAAGTAGAGTGGCTTTTCCAGAAAGTCCACAGTGGAGTCAGGTTGGCTCCCGGTGAATTCAGTGCTAAACCACAGGCGCCTCCTCCCTCCAGCCGGGCCCTGAGCCAGGTGTCGGGGCTTTAAGAGTCGATGCGCCATGCAGCCCCCGGTGAGGAATCCGTGCCAGAGGGGGCAGGGTCTGGGCCTTGGTTGGGCAGAACAGACCCCCACTTCCTTCTGTGGCTGACCACTGCCCCCTTGCTACCCTTCCTTCACTCAGGGACCCCTATGTCATTGCGCTGAGGTCGGTCACGCTGCCCACACACCGAGAGACACCAGAGTACAGGCGTGGAGAGACCCTCTGCTCAGGCTTCTGCCTCTGGCGGGAGGAGGACCAGCTGACCAAGGTGAGGCCGCCCCCCCTCCACCATGCCCCCAGCCTGGTTCCACCCCAACACACACGTGCATGGAACTCAGAACTGCTGGCCTAGGATAGTCCAGAGCTGGGTCTCCCAGTAGGCTCCCCTTTCCAGCCTGGCGGAGCCTGAGTGTCAGGGGCTGGAAATGATGCCATCTGTGTGGAGGTGAGTCAGAGGCTGCTGCATGGTCTTGGGAAAAGCTCTGGGCACTGAGGGCAGAAGGCCTGGGTTCTGAACTGAAACTCCATCGCGCATGGAGAGCCCTTCTCATCTAGGAAGGCTTTATAAGGCTCTGAGGGCCCATAAAACCCAGCAGGGTAGTCCAGGCTGATGGAAAACATGGGGAGGAGGCTGAGGGAAAGTGAGCGCAGGTGCAGCGGCCTCCCCGCTCGCAGCTTCTGCTAGGGCCCTGCCGCCGAGTCTGGCCCTGAGACTCCCCCAGCAGAGACTTAGCCGGTGTCTACTGAATTCATATGCTTGAACCCATGCACGCCTCAGAACCATCCCTGGGCTCCTGTCTAGCATATCTCTGTGGCTGAGATTCAGAACTGGGCCCTGGAGACGCAGCCTCTGCCTTCCAGGGACACCAGCTGGCGGGGAAGATGCGTGATGACAATGTGGTGTGTGGTGGCAGGAAGCCAGGGTTGTCAGCGCCCTGGGAAGGGTTGGGGAGATCTGCTGGAGGAGGTCATGCCTGCCAGCCTGTCATCTAAGACCCTGGAGCTGGGTTGAATTGTCTGCCCTCCCAGAAGGCGAGCAAGGCTGACTTGCCACCAGCCTCGTTCCCCCTGGGCTCCCAGCCCCTCCCAGAACCCATCCTGAACCTGGCCTCCCAACCCTGCAGGTGTCCTACTACAACCAGGCCACCCCAGGCGTTCTCAACTACGTGACCACCAACGTGGCCGGCCTCTCCTCTGAGTTCTACACCACCTTCAAGGCTTGCGAGCAGTTTCTCCTGGACAACCGGAATGATCTGGCCCCCAGTCTCCAGACCCTCTAGATGACCTCAGTGGCCACATCCTGGCCACCCCCACTCCATCCGGCCCCCAAGGACTCACATACAGTGCCTGGAGAAAGGCAAAGGCCTTTATTTCTTCCTGCCTCTCCATGGGCAGCCTCTGCCCTGAGGTCCGCTGGCCAACCACCCCAGGCGCTCAGTTTCTGCCAACATCAGCCAGCAAGTCCTTTCGGTACCCCTGAGGCAGCCTGTAGTAGACTCGGGTCCTGTCCACAGCCCTGGCTGCCAGCAGCGCTGCCCTCACAGAGGCATAGTCGCCCCTAGCTGCGCTGTGCTCCACTGTGACGGTGGCCCGGGGGGAGGAGGCCAGCAGCCTGGCTACGGCTCCAGCTGTGCTGTGGCCCATTAGCATGGCTGGCATCTGGAAGGACACAGGTTGCCAGAGCTCCTGGCACAGCTCTAGCATATCTGTGAGCAGCTGCTCCCTGTAGCCGCTGTCCAGCACCTCAGGCCAGCCTGGTGCCACAGTCACGTGGGGGAAGACCTCAGCCACAGCTGTAAGCAGCTCTCTGCCAGCCACATGGCCAGGGACCAAAAAACTCCCATGGGAGATTTTGGCCCCCACCCACACAGGCGAATGCAAGAGGCCAAGGCTGGAGAGGTGTGCCAGCAAGGCCAGGGATGGCCGGAGGGCTTCGGGCTCCTCTATTTGCAAATGGACGCCCCAGTGTTGGGGATGCGTGGCTAGCTGCCGCAGGCAGGACTCCAGCGTCAGGATGCTGCCACTTGGAGTACGAACAATGGGCACGGGGTTCTCAGCCACAGTTCCCTCGAGACCAGTGTTCAGCAGGACCATGCCTTCTGTGTCTGGAAGAGGCAGCAGAGGCAACAGTGTTTAGGATTTGGGTTACGATAGGGTGTTAAGAGTCCCTTGCTAAAGGGGCAGTGGGAATTCTGGGGACATCCAAGGGCCTTGCCTCTCTGGAATCTGTCAACCCAGTTTTGGGCTCCAGGTGGATGTGTTGCTTTATAAATGTGCCTGGTGCATGAGAAACTCTTGCTTCAGCTCTTGGCCTTTACCTGTGACTCAGCCTGGAGGCCGGTGCCAGCCTTGCCCACAGCACCGTGGCTGGGACTGGTCTGAAGGCCAGGAGCCCTGTGCTCTTACACCACTGTACTCCCTTCTCCTACACCCCTGCCCCACCTTGCCTCCAGTGCATGGTGTAAATAAACCTGTGTTGCCATGGCAACAGAGACCAGAGGTACCCACCCCAAGCAGAGGGCACCCTTGCAGATGAGCTAGGAGCACCAGGGTTGAAGGCAGACCTTACCTGGGAGGGTCACCGTTGCTGTTTCACCGCTGCCCTGGACGTCGGGAACCAGCCACTCCACGTTCAGCCCATCACCCCCGGGCAGCTGGAGAAGCGGGATCAGGCTGCCCCCCGTATAGTACATTCGTTTCCGTGTGGCATTCACTGTGGGGCCAAATAGCGAAGGTGAAGTGGCTGCCGTTCATGGAACACCTGTAGGCTACAGCTCTACAGGCATCTGCGCTAAGCCTCCTCGCACCCTGCCAAGCAGCTCTAATTCCCTTGCTTTGTAGACTACAAGAAGTGACTTGTCCAAGGTCCTATAAGCAGTGAGCAGAATTGCTGGGAGTGGAACCTGCTGAGACCAGGTCTGCCTGGCCCCAGAGCTGGTATCCTTCTCCCCTTGCTTAGGCGGCTCCTGCTTAGTTGGCAGGAATGCTGAGTCTGATGGGGCCCCTTTGAGATGGCTGAACTGCGGCTCTCCTGGGTTTGGGGACAAGGGAATGAGGGGTTTGGGTGGCAGCGTCTGATCACTGCTCAGTGAATACAGTGGAGATCTCTGAAACATTCGAGTAGCCCACAGTGGAGCTGTGTACCAAAATAATGTGGGGTTTGCAATTTGCTGGGTTCCTACCTGCTGGACCACATACAAGCTGAGTGACTGTATAAATTCCTGAACTGTTCTGAGCCTCTGTTTCTCTATAATGTGGCTGTGTGGGCCAGGCACAGTGGCTCACACCTGTAATCCCAGCCCTTTGGGAGGCTGAGGCGGGTGGATCACCTAAGGGCAGGAGTTTGAGACCAGCTTGGCCAGCATGGTGAAACCCTGTCTCTAAAAATACAAAAATTAGCTGGTGTGGTGGTGCAGGAGAATCGCTTGAACCCGAGAGGCAGAGGCTGCAATGAGCCGAGATCATGCCACTGCACTCCAGCCTGGGAGACAAAGCCAGACTCCGTTTCGAAAAAATAACAATAAAAATAAAATGGATATGTGAAGCTTAGCATACCATACCAGGGCCTGGTACCCAAAATGCATCCTCCTCCTGCCCCACCCTGGCTCTCCCCCTTCTGACATTGCTTCCTCCCCGCTCTGCTCCAGTGCCTGCCAAGTGCTGCGCCGTGCAGAGTCCAGTTCACACCCCCCTTCCCAGTCCCTCTCCTTACAGGCCAGCTGCTTGAACTGCGACAGGAAAGGCTCAAAGATGTCATAGTAGACTTGGTGGACAGCAGTGTTGTCCCGGACGTAGAGCAGGTCCTCCACCAACATGGGGTCCGAGGCAGCTTGCCACAGCGTCAGGCTGTACCTGGGGCCGCCAGAGCTGGCTCAGTGCCCATCTCCGGGCCCAGCAAGACCCTCCGCCCCACTCCTGTGCTCAGAACTGGATGCCACCTGGGCCCAGGGTAGCACATCTGTCCTCCAGTCGCCCACCCGCCACTTCTCCCTGAGTCCTACCCCTTTCCCAAGGGCAGTAGCCAGAGGGAATTCAGGAAAGATGACTGAAAGCAGAGCCCAGGAGGGAGGGGGAGCCTATCCTGCCTCCTCACTTGCAGTGTCTGTTCCTGAGTCCTGTCCTAGGAAAGGGGCAGGACAGACCAGGGAGGATGTGGAAGGGCAGGTCAAGCATGAAGAGGGGGAGGGGCAGCTTTGGGAGTCCTATGGGAAGCAGCTAAGGAAAGTAGGGGGACAGTGTGGGTAGGGGAGTCTCTAAATTCCTATAGGGCTATCCTAGGGCAGGGGTTGAAGGCACAATATATGTTGCTCCAGGGCTATACCTGGCTCCTACTGGAGGAAGCTGTGGGGAGACAAATTGTGTCTTGGTATAAATATTTTCTGGGGGGCAGAGAATTACCCACCAATGAAAGGGCTCCCTCAGGAGGTAGTGAGTAGCCCATCACCAGAGGTATGCAAGCAGAAAGCAGGGACTCTGTAGAGGGCATGAGCACCAGCAGGAGTTGGACCATATGACCTTTAAGACCCTTCCATCCATGGCTGGGTGTGGTGGCTCATGCCTGTAATCCCAGCACTTTGGGAGGCCAAGGTGGGCAGATCACGAGGTCAGGAGATCAAGACCATCCTGGCTAACATGGTGAAACTACATCTCTACTGAAAATACAAAAAATTAGCCAGGCGTGGTGGCACATGCCTGTAGTCCCAGCTTCTTGGGAGGCTGAGGCAGGAGAGTCACTTGAATCCGGGAGGCAGAGGTTGAAGTGAGCAGAGATGGTGCCACTGCACTCCAGCCTGGGTGACAGAGCGAGACTCCATCTCAAAAAAAAAAAAAAAAAAAAAGACCCTTCCATCCATGAGCAGCTGGGATCTTGCTGGAGGCATCAGCACCTCCAGGAGGGTGGGGTGGGTTTGGTGGTTTTCACCTCTCAGATTGGCTCAGCAGCCAGCTGAAGTGGGGCCAGGCGGCCCGCACCATGGAAGACCGCACAGGGAAGGTGACCCTCTGGGGTACCACTGCCACCAGCTCATGCATCTTCTCCACCATGGCTCGGGTGTACGTCCTGTTTGGGAACATGGTCAGGTAGAGGGTGGTCCAGCCTGGAGACAGGGTGACCTTGGGATACTTCTCCTGGACCAGGGCCAGGAACCTGCAAAAAAATCGAAGATGTTGGTCTCACGGAGCTGCACCGGCCCCTTCCTCTCTTCTGGATTCTCGTCACCGTGCTAGGGAGTGGCAGGGCCTACTGGATCTGTGATAAGGTCAGAAGCAGAGTCCCAAAGAACAAAATGGCTTGTTTTGGGTCCCATGAATTGGGCATGGACTTTGGAGTAAGGGAAGTCTGGGTTCAGATCCTGATTCTGACCTTGGATGGGTCACTCAGCCTCAGACATCATCCCCTCTAGCAGGGCAGGCTTTTTAAACATCCCCTTCTAGACATGAAACTGACTCAGTCCCCGCCTGTGGGAATCTGTGCTCTGCCAGCTGTGAGCCTTTGAAGTTTCTCAGGTTTTCTTTAAACAATTTCTCTCCTTCCCAGCCTGCGCAACAGTGTGAAACCCCATCTCTACTTAAATACAAAAAATTAGCTGGGTGTGGCGGCTTGCTTCTGTAGTCCCAGCTACTCAGGAGGCTGAGGCAGGAGAATTGCTTGAACCTGGGAGGTGGAGGTTGCAGTGAGCCGAGATTGCGCCACTGCACCCCAGCCTGGGTGACAGAATGAGACTCCGTCTCAAACAAAAAAAAAGCTTCTGGCCGGGCGCGGTGGCTCAAGCCTGTAATCCCAGCACTTTGGGAGGCCGAGGTGGGTGGATCACAAGGTCAAGAGATCAAGACCATCCTGGTCAACATGGTGAAACCCCATCTCTACTAAAATACAAAAAAAAAATTAGCTGGGCATGGTGGCACATGCTTGTAATCCGAGCTACTCAGGAGGCTGAGGCAGGAGAATTGCCTGAACCCAGGAGGCGGAGGTTGCAGTGAGCCGAGATCGCACCATTGCACTCCGTCTCAAAAAAAAAAAAAAAAAAAAAAAAACTTCCTCTCTCCTCTCCCTTCCCCTCTCCTCCCCTCCCTCCCTTCCCCTTGTATCCTTCTCTCTTTTTCTTTCTATATGGGGTCTTGCTGTGTTGCCCAGACTGGTCTCAAACTCCTGAGCTCAAGGGGTCCGCTCACCTTGGCCTGCCAAAGTACTGGGGTTATAGGTGTGAGCCACCATGTCCAGCCTAAAATTTTATTTGAACTTGGCGTTGTTGAAAATATTTTAATTTTTTCTTTGTACTTTTCTTCTTTAAAAGATGCAATTTTTTTTTTTTTTTTTTTTTTTTTTTGAGACGGAGTTTCGCTCTTGTTACCCAGGCTGGAGTGCAATGGCGCGATCTCAGCTCATGGCAACCTCCACCCCCTGGGTTCAGGCAATTCTCCTGCCTCAGCCTCCTGAGTAGCTGGGATTACAGGCACTTGCCACCACGCCCAGCTAATTTTTTGTATTTTTAGTAGAGACGGGGTTTCACCATGTTGGCCAGGATGGTCTCGATCTCTTGACCTCATGATGCACACACCTCGGCCTCCCAAAGTGCTGGGATTACAGGCTTGAGCCACTGCGCCCGGCCTAAAAGATGCAAATTTTAACAGGCAAATTATGTTATTACCCACTGCCCACCAAAAAAACCCTACTGAGTAAAATTAGCACTCCAAGAAGACAAGTCATATTTATCTTGGGCCATTGATTACACTTTCCAAAGTGCTGCTTTCAGAAGGCACCTCAGCTTGAGAAGCACGATAGTTAAGTGGTAGATGGATGGCCGCTGGCTGGCTGGATGGGTGGAGGGAGAAATGGATGGGAAGGAGCCTGCAGCTTAGAATCAGAAGGCCTGGATTTGAATCTTTGCTCTGCCGCTGACTAGACTTAGGCAGGTCTTTTCACTTCTATAATATAGTCCCTGCGTTAATAAAATGAGAATAATAGTACTTACCTCATTTTCGTAAGAGTTAAATGGTGTTCTTTAAGTAAAGTACTTAAAACAGTGTCTGGGACACATAATAAACATGTAACAAATTGAGATCCTTCTCTTGTCAGCTTTCTCATCTGCAAAATGGGGAGAAAGTGCTAACCTGGCAGTGCTAGGTCAGGATCAGACCAAAGACAGGCTCTCCTCTTATGTGGTCTCCTTGTAAACTGTAGAGCACGTGCAACTACTGCATGGGAGAGCTGCCAGCAGCGGTGCTGGAATTCATGGGGGCTGGGGACGGTGCCAAGGTTTTAGACTTTTCTAGCAGGCCGAATCCTGTGCTGGTCACTGGGGAATATAGGGAAGGATTTGGCCTGGACTGTCCTCTGAGAGTTCAGTGTAGGAGGGTGACAGACCTGTGAACCCACAGTGACAGCTCCATGAAGTCAGGCTGTGTTAGGAGGAAGTGTGGAGGTTGAGGGGCCCAGAGGACGTCTTACAGCAGCCTGGGATGTCAAGGAAGTTTCTGGAGGAGATAACTGGCCAGTGGTTTGTCAGAAAAGAGGGAGAAGGCACTGGAGCTAGAGGGAATAGCTTGTGCAAAGGCTCAGAGGTGAGGCTATCTAGCGTGACTGGAGACAAACACAGAGGTCCCAAGATCCTCACGTTGGGGTTGTGCTAGGTGTTGACAGAAGGCTGGACACAGCTGGGACAGAGAGGCGAACACTCACTGTGTGGCATTGACCTCACGTGAGATCGGCACGTTGGGGCCCTTTAAGATGTCAGCGTTGATCCACACGGGCCGCTGGACTTTGCCTTCCTCTGTCAGCCGCCGCAGGAGGTCCAGGGAGGGGCCCACGGCCTTGATGTTCTTGAAGTCCAGTTTGATGCCTGCGGGGAAAGGGACAAGGGCTTGGGGAACTGGCGAAGGAACCAGGAAGACGTGACTCCCTGGGCAGAAAGCAGAGAGGGTGTGTGCGTGCGTGTGTGCGTGTGTGTGTGTGTGTGTGTGTGCTGGGGTCAGGGGAGGGCAGAAGGACAAGGACCACATCCCTGCAGGGTGTGAGGAAAGCCTTTTGAAGAGGCAGAGCTAACAGAGAAGAAGGGCCTGCCTCTAGACGAGTTCGCCTCTCCTCCTAGAGACCAGGTAAAGACTTGGGCCTGAGGCTGCTGCAGCTGGGAGTCAGGTCTCCGCTGAAAAGGAGTTGGGGTTCTTGAGCAGGCTCAGAGGGCCCTAAACCACCAGAGCCTGTAGGGAGGTCATCCAGCCTCTGGAAGGTGCATTTGAGTAGAGGAGGGAATCTCTGCAGAGAAGGGGGCTGGTACTTTCCAGGGTGGTGAGGAGATGAGGCTGGGAAGATATAGAGGGATGTTGAAAGCCAGGCCAAGATCACACTTCTTCCTGAAGACCGTGGGCGGCCATGGAGGGTTAAAGCAGAGGAGTGGCATGACAAAACTGGTGTTTGGAAAAGATCCCTCAGGTGTGTGTGGTCATGGTGGTCAAGGGAAGTCTGTAGGGGCTGAATTTGGGTCAGGAAGCCAGTGAGAGAGTTCCGATGTGGCTGCGACTAGGTGGAGGCAAGGTTAGGGGTTAGGATTGGTGGAGGCAGCAGCTGAGTGGACGTGAGGATAAGGGAGGGACAGAGCGGCGTTATCGTGATGCCTGGATTCTGACTGTGGCTGGCAAAGGGGTGCAGAGGGGAAGGGTGGGGCTTGGCTTTGAACTTGTCACGTTCAGTTCTGTGAATACAGGAGGAAGCACTCTGAGCATGCGTGGCACCTTGCAGTTCACGCTGTACTGCTCGCCGTCCACCCTGTATGTCTGGGAGAGAACACCATGACATGCACTGACGCGCTCCCCACCTCGCTGAGTCCTCACGGAGCCGGGGCGTCTGTAGCACCGTGGTGAGAAAGTCACGGCAACGACACCTTGTGTCAGGACTGGACTTGCTTCCCAGCAAGGGATCTCTGCACATGCTGCCCCAGGGCCAGAGGGCTCGGGGCTGGGGAGGGTTTCCAGAGGGGCCCTTACCCTTCTGGGAAGAGCCTAGCACCGCGTCCAGCCACTGCTCCAGTGTGTTGTCACTGTAGATAGCCGGGGGGTGTGCCATGATGGGAACTCCTGTCTCAGTGGCTGTGCCGAGCCCTTCTACGTTGACGTCAGCCTCCAGGACTGTGACGTTGCCTGCAGAAGAGGCGAAAACTCAGTCAGTTCTTTTTTTAAAAAAAAAAAAAACTTTTTTCTCATCATAAAGCATTACAAGTTACAGAACATTTGAGAAATACAGAAAAGTGGAAGAAGAGGAAAACATTCACCCACATTTTCATCATAGTTCACATTTTGATGGATTCTTTTTCCATTTCTTTTGTTTTGGGAGATGAAGTCTTGCTCTGTCACCCAGGCTGGAGTGCTGTGGTGCGATCTTGGCTCAATACAACCTCCACTTCCTGGGTTCAGGCAATGCTCCCGCCTCAGCCTCCTGACTAGCTGGGATTACAGGCATGTGCCACCACACATGGCTAATTTTTGTATTTTTAGTAGAGACAGGATTTTACCCTATTGGCCAGGCTGGTCTCGGAACTCCTGACCTCAAGTGATCCCACACACCTCAGCCTCCCAAAGTGCTGGGATTACAGGCATGAGCCACTGTGCCGGCCCTATGAATAGTTTTTACACAGTTGAGACTCTACTGCATTTATAATTTTTTTGTTTTTCTTTCAACATTATGACACATTTCCCGTCTTTTTTATAAATCTTATTAGAGCAAACAAAGCAAAGAAGCAAAAGGCTCCAAAGCCCTGGTTGAGGGTGTTCACTACTATGTAACTGACCATCGCCATTCCTGAGATGCTTTGGGAGTTCTGGATTTTTTGCTGATTAGGCTTGCTACATTCTCCTGTCTGGTCTTGAACTCCTGGGCTCAAGAAATCCTCCCACTTTGGCCTCCCGAAGTGTTGAGATTACAGGTGTGCACCTCAGTGTCCAGCACACAGGGTCTTTTTTTTTTTTTTTTTTTTTTTTTGAGACAGAGTTTCCCTCTTGTTACCCAGGCTGGAGTGCAATGGCGCGATCTCGGCTCACCGCAACCTCCGCCTCCTGGGTTCAGGCAATTCTCCTGCCTCAGCCTCCTGAGTAGCTGGGATTACAGGTACGCGCCACCATGCCCAGCTGATGTTTTGTATTTTTAGTAGAGACGGGGTTTCACCATGTTGACCAGGATGGTCTCGATCTCTTGACCTTGTGATCCGCCCGCCTCGGCCTCCTAAAGTGCTGGGATTACAGGCGTGAGCCACCGCGCCTGGCCCCACACAGGGTCATTTTTAAAGCCCGTGTTATCAAATTACTTTCTGGAAAAGTTGTTCTGATTCCTGTCCCCGCCTGAAGTGTACAAGGTTCCCATCTCACTGCATCATCACCAGCACTGAGTTATCTTTTAGATTCGCACAGTTGACTCCATCAGGCAGATATCTTCTGATTCCTGCCTTAGAGAATTCAGCACAGCAGGGAGCTCAGACCCTTCTAATAGGAAGCCGTCTCTAGAAAACTATGCTCAGGGCACTCACACTTGGAGAGTGTAGTGGAGGGGAGAGGGGTCGCTTTCTGCCTATGCAGCATTGATGCCAGAGGGGCCATTCCTCCTGCTTTCTCCAGGGCTCCTGACCATTCTTCTCACCGCTAGCACTGCTTCCCTGCAAATCTGTTCTCTGTAGAGCCACCAGAGTGAGTGTCCTAAACACGTACCTGATCATGTCACTTTTTGTTAAAAACCTGCCCATTGCTCTGAGCATGAAACCCAAACTCAGCTGGGCACGGTGGCTCATACCTGTAATCCCAGCACTTTGGAAGGCCAAGCTGAGGTGGGCGGATCACCTGAGATCGGGAGTTTGAGACCATCTTAACCAAAATGCAGAAACCCCGTCTCTACTAAGAATACAAAATTAGCTGTGCATAGTGGCACATGCCTGTAATCCCAGCTACTCGGGAGGCTGAGGTAGAAGAATCATGTGAACCTGGGAGACAGGTTGCAGTGAGTCAAGATCGTACCATTTCACTCCAGCCTGGGCAGCAAAAGCAAAACTCCGTCGAAAAAAAAAAATAAAGAAAGAAAAGAAACCCTAACTCCTTATTATAGTCTTTTTTCCAATTCCGTCTCATGTTCCCCTCTTTCTTTCATTCTCTGAGTTCCAGGCACCCCATCTTCTCCATCTCCCAGGGGCTGTAAAAATGCGTGTTCTGATCACTAGGTCTGCAGGAGGGCCTGAGATTCTGCATGTTTTATTTTGAGATGGAGTCTCACTGTGTCACTCAGGCTAAAGTGCAGCAGTGTGATCTAGGCTCACTGCAACCTCCACCTCCCAGCTTCAAGCGATTCTCCTGCCTCCACCTCCCAAGTAGCTGGGACTACAGGTGTGCACCATCACCATGCCCAGGTGGTTTTTGTATTTTTAGTGGAGACCGGGCTTCACCATGTCAGTCCTGACCTCAGGTGATCCACCTGCCCTGGCCCGAGATTCTATATTTTCAACACACTCCCAGGGATGCCCATGCTGCTGTCCACGGACCACATGTTGGGTAGCAAGGCTTTAATTTTGTTTTGTCCTCCTTGTCTCTGGGCTCTTGCCTGGCAACATTCTTCTCTCAACTTTACTATAGCACCTCCTGCTCATCCTTTAGCATTGGCTTAAAAAAATAACTAACTTCCGGCCGGGTGCCGTGGCTCACGCTTGTAATCCCAGCGCTTTTGGAGGCTGAAGCGGGTGGATCACCAGGTCAAGAGATCGAGACCATCCTGGCCAACATGGTGAAACGCTGTCTCTACAGACAACAACAACAACAACAACTTCCAGCCTGGGCACAGTGGCTCACACCTGTAATCTCAACACTTTGGGAGGCGGAGGCGGGTGGATCATCTGAGGTCAGGAGTTCAAGACCAGCCTGACCAGCATGGAGAAACCCCGTCTCTACTAAAATACAGAATTAGCCGGGTGTGGTGGCGCATGCCTGCAATCCCAGCTTCTAGGGAGGCTAAAGGCAGTAGAATTGCTTGAACTTGGGAAGCAGAGGTTGTGGTGAGCTGAGATTGCATCATTACACTCCACCCTGGGTAATAGGAGCGAAACTCCGTTTCAAAACAAACACTTCTTCAGCCGGGTGCAGTGGCTCGCGCCTGTAATCCTAGGACTTTGGGAGGCCTAGGCGGGTTGATCACTTGAGGTCTGGAGGTGGAGATCAGCCTGGCCGACATGGTGAAACTTTGTCTCTACTAAAGATACAAAAATTAGCCAGGCATGGTGGTAGGTACCTGTAATCCCAGCTACTCAAGAGGCTGAGGCAGGAAGAATCACTTGAAACTGGGAAGTGGAGGTTGCAGTGAGCCGAGATCATGCCATTGCACTCCAGGCTGGGTGACAGAGCAAGACCTTGTCTAAAAAAAAATGCTGGGTGCAGTGGCTTTGCTTGTAATCCCAGGGAGGCCGAGGTGGGGCAGATCACCTGAGATTGGGAGTTTGAGACTAGCCTGACCAACATGGAGAAACCCCATCACTACTAAAAATACAAAATGAGCTGGGTGTGGTGGTGCATGCCTGTAATCCCAGCTACTCAGGAGGCTGAGGCAGGAGAATTGCTGGAACCTGGGAGGTGGAGGCTGTGGAGAGCTGAGATCATGCCATTGCACTCCAGCCTGGGCAACAAGAATGAAACTCCTCAAAAAAAAAAAAAAAAATTGCCTCCTCAAGGAGGTGGCAGCCATCCCCAGGTTAATAAGTGAGGCCACTCTGCTTCTTGCTCACAACGAAACCTGCCTTCTCCCTTTGGTGTTCAGCCCCGTGTCGTGTGATTGCTCTTTCAGCATCAGCCTTCCTAAGTATAAGCTCTGTGAGAGCAGGGTCCAGGTCTGAATTAGCCATCACTTGAATTTCCAGTGCCTGGATGCTAGCAGGGCTGAAAGAGATGTTTCAAAAATGGCTGGCTAGCCGGCCGTGGTGGCTCACGCCTGTAATCCCAGCACTTTGAGAGGCCGAGGCAGGCAGATATTTGAGGTCGAGAGTTTGAGACCAGCCTGGCCGACATGGTGAAATTCTGTCTCTACTAAAAATACAAAAATTAGCCGGGCATGGTGGTGGGTGTCTGTAATCTCAGCTACTTGGGATTACAGGAAGCAGGAGAATCACTTGAACCTGGGAGGCAGAGACTGCAGTGAGCCGAGATCACACCACTGCACTCCAGCCTGGGCAACAGAGCAAGATCCAGTCTCAAAAAAAAATCTCTCTTCACCTTAAAAGTTGTGACTTGCCTTCCAGAGAGTTGGAGGCTGACTTGCTTGGGGTGAGAAGTGAAGAAGGAGCAAGAGATGAGAGGAAAGGATTGGTTTCCTGTGGCCACAGCATGGTCCTCGGGGGGCCACAGCAGCAGGGAAGGGGACATGCAGTCACCGAGCCCTCTCCCCTCCACCCTCCCTCCTCGGGTCAGCTTTACCCATCTGCAGGAGAGCACGGCTGGGTGCAGACCCTGAATTGACACTGTTGGCTTCTAGTCCCTGCCCTGACACTTTGCAGCTGTGTGATCTTGGGAAGGTTATTTGACCTCTTCATGCCTGTTTCCTCATCTACAAGAATTAAATAATAAAATATCCCTGCTTAGGCATTCGCTAAGTGTTAATTATTTATATGGAGTTGCTTGCTTAACTAGTATAAGGGGCCATCTGGTGTGTTTCTGTGGCTTCAGCATAATTATTAATAATGACCTCAAAAGAGTCCTGCTTTCGTCGATATGGTCATTCTACCAACCCTCTGACTCTGACCCCAGTTTTGGGGTCTGAAATGGAAGGAGTTCGCTTGAGCAGTGGTTCTCAAAGTGTGACCCTGGGGCCAGCAGCCTCAGCATTACTTGGGGGTGGGGCCAGTCAGTGTCTTCTGAAACGTGCCCAGGTTTAAGGACTGTTTCCTTCATCTTTTATAGTTACTGCTTTAAAGTTCACCAGCATGTTCATGAACATCATCTGCTGAGCTTCCCAAAGGCCCTGAAGGAGAGCGTCACGCAGTGGCTTGGAGTGGGCATTCTGGGGCTGAGCGCTCTGGGCTCCAGTGTTGGCTTAACTGCTTTCAGACGGTGTAACCTCGGCTAAGTTGCCTAACTTTCCTGAGCCTCTGTTTTTCTCCCGTGAAATGGTACCCATGAAACGGTTTGCAGGGTAGTCCCAGGAGAACCTGTGTGTAATGTGCACATGCTGAGCCTTGGCCAATTGGTTACTCTAACCAATTTCGAATCTGAGGCTCAGAGGAGTTCTACAACCTGCTCATGTGCTCACTGTTTTTAGTAGTGCTGGGCCTCAGGTGCAGATTTCTGGCTTGAGGCTTTGAAGGCAAAAGCCTCCTTAGAGGTTGGTTCCGGACCGGTCGAGGAAGGAGTAGCTGGGAGGGAGGGCAGTATAGTCATGACTTGGAGTCAGACATGTGGCTTAAATCTAGGCTCGAAGCTTAGCTGCGCAACCCTGAGCCGTTCACTTAATGCCTCTGAGCTCCTACTTCCTCGTGCGGAAAGACATGTAAACAGCTGTCATGCCACCACAGTGACCGATGGCTAGTCCTCCTTCTCTCCCTCTGTCTTCTCCATCCCCTTCCTTGGCCTGCCCCAGTCTTGGCAGCTGGACTTACTGTTCAAGGCAGCTGCCATGGCTTTCTTGCTGTTGGCTGCGTGGTACCAGGTGACCTCCAGGGCATCTCGGTGGCTGATCTGGCCCAGGCTCAGCAGGTAGTCCAGCATGTCGGCATCGGGGCTGCAGGCCTCCAGCTCACAGCCTGGAAGGAATGCCAAGGGGCTGTTAGCGTCTGTCCTCGCCCCAGCCCAAGACTCCTGTTTGTTTATCCCATGACCCTCCCTGTGACCAACACTGCATCTGGCAGAGGGTCGGTGAAGCTCAAACTCACTGGTGCTACAATAGAGGGAAAGTGAGTTGGCTTCTGGGACCCAAGGAGGCCTCAGTACCAGCCTGGGGCAGTCAGGAAAGGAGGGCAGGTTCACAGAGAAGGGAACACTTAAGGAAGACCTTGAAAGGGTGGGTGTAAATTTCACAGAAAAGGGGGAATGGGTTGTTCCAGACAGAGAAAAAGCAAAGGCTTGGCTTCAGGAGAGCGCAGTTGCCTAAAGGAGCGATTGGCCTGGTAGAGCTGGAACACAGAAGTAGAATGTGGGAATGTTGGAAGAGGGGCCGGATGCCGTGGTTCATGCCTGTAACCCCAGCACTTTGGGAGGCCGAGGCGGGTGGATCACCTGAGATCAAGAATTCGAGACCAGCCTGGCCAACATGGTGAAACCATGTCTCTACTAAATATACAAAAATTAGCTGGACGGACATGGTGGCAGGAGCCTGAGGCAGGTGAATCACTTGAAATCAGGAGGCGGAGGTTGCAGTGAGCCGAGATCATGCCACTGCCCTCCAGCCTGGGTGATAGAGAGCAGGACTGCATCTCAAATAAATAAATACATAAAGAAAAATAAAAGATTGGAAGAGGGCTGGGATCAGGTCGTGAACGGCTTTGAGCTTTAGTCAAGGAGCTGGTGTGTGCTGAGGGCAGCGAGTGAGGGCTGCTTGGCATGATCTGGGCTGCAGAGCTAACATGAGCTGACAAAAGCAGGCAGAGAGACCTTGTAAGAAGGGTCCAGAAGGAGACCTTGAAGCTTCTCCGAGGGCAGGGTGGGGAGGATAGAGGGCAGGGCAGGGAGGATAGAGGGAAGAGGGAAATGCTGAGCCCTTGAGGCTCACGACCGAGGAGCACAGCCATGAGGCAGGGGCATGGGGCCTAACCGAGGTCCCTGTGTGAATGGAGGAGCCTTTCACAGGGACCTTCCCAGCTGGCAGCTGTTGGGGACAGGGATGAGCTCAGCCCAGCCTGCTGAGTTTGAGGTTGCTTGTGTGACTCCCAAGAAGGGCACAGGAGGGAGGTCTGGGCTGAAGACCAAGATCTGATATTCTTCAGGCAACTGAGGAAGGGAAAAAAGTTAAAGGGGACCGGGTGTGGTGGCTCACGCCTGTAATCCCAGCAGTCTGGGAGGCCAAGGAGGGGGGATCACCTGAGGTCAGGAGTTTTGAGACCAGCCTGGCCAACGTGGTGAAACCCTGTCTCTATTAAAAACACAACAAAAGTAGTCAGGCGTGGTGGTGCACGCCTGTAGTCCCAGCTACTTGGGAGGCTGAGGTGGGAGAATCGCTTGAACCCAGGAGGTGGAGGTTGCAGTGAGCTGACATTGCGCCACTGCACTCCAGCCTGGTGACAAAAAATTAACTGGATGTGGTGGCACACATGCCTGTAATCCCAGCTACTTGGAGAGCTGAGGCAGGAGAATCGCTTGAACCAGAAAGGCAGAAGTTGCAGTGAGTTGAGGTTGCACCATTGCACTCCAGCCTGGGCAACAAGAAAGAAAACTCCCTCTCAAAAAAAAAAAAGTTAACGGGACTTTCTGCTGGGGATGAAGTCACATGGGGTTGGGGGATGGAAGAGACAAAGAGAGCTGCGGACGGGGAATGACGCTCGACAGGGATGAGGGATCAAGAAGAGCTGGTTGGCAGGTCGAGGTGCCTCATGCCTGTAATCCCAGCACTTAAAAAAGGCTGATCAGAGCTGAAGGTGGGGATAAGGAGCGAGCAATGGGGGAAGCCACTCAGGATGGCACTGTGGGAGGCACTTACCTGGCTGCCGCAGGGTGATGGCAAGGACTACCACGACAGTGACCACCACAGACACACAGGTAATGCCTGCAAACACCCACTTGCCCCGATTCTTTGATAAGTGCTCCCTGCAGGCCATGACGACGCTCTCTGAGGAATGTCCCCAACTCCAGGCGGGCCAGAGTCCCCAAGGCTCCCTGCAGCTGGGATCCTGTGGGAAGCAGGAGCTCCCAGCAGCACCTAATTCTCCACCAGGCCTGGTCTGCTCTGCAGCCCCGGAATGTCCTGGACTGGAGATAAACCCTGAAGCCCCTCCTCCCTCCCCGCCCTACTCTTCTTTCCCACACCCTAAAGGGATCGCAACAGGCTAACCAGAAAATCTACCATCCCTAAAATGACCTTTGAGCACAGTAAGAGGCAGCAGAGAATGTTGAACTGAGCCCAGACCCCCGCCTGTCTGCCCCTGCCTGGGAGTCAGGAGACCCTTCCCACACTCTGTAGCTTTTCTGGAGTCCTGAAGCAAGTGTCCGACCCTCTCCGGGCCACATTTGCTTCTGTGTAAAAGCCTGAAGTTCTGTTCTTTCCCTTTCTAACTCCAGGCTCTCTGCCCTGCCCTCAGGGAATCCTGCCTATCAGGCAAGGGTGGTGACAAAGACAGATTAGATCTGCCTAAGGGGCAAGAATCTTCCTCTCATCCGAGATTATGGCTGATAGATGATCTACCTGGGATAGAAACTGATAGTCCTGGCATGCTGGCAGGGGTGACTGCAGGCCAGTTCTGGGGTGGCGAGTCCATAGGGAAGGGGCTGAGTCACCACTTCACACAGAGGGAGTTCTGGGGGCCCTAGTATAGGAAGCAAGTTAGAGGCTGCCCCTGTTCTGAGGATCCCGGAATTTTAATGGGTCCAGGAATCACCTGTAATGTGTACAGAGACTTCAGTGTTTACAGGCTAGACTCAGAGCGATCCAGCAGGGCCCCTGGTGGCTTTGATTGTGTGTGCGAAAGGCTATCGAGAATGATGCCCGGGTGGGCAGATGTCAGGAACTGAGGGGTGGAGGGGCAGGGCGGGAGGGATTTTGGTCATGGGGGTTGCCGCGAGTCATTCCTGAGTTGATTCTCCTGCCTCAGCCTCCCCCAGGGGGAACTGGATATGGAGGCCATGGGCTCAGGACTGAGATCAGGGCCAAAGACAAGGGCATGAGCATCATTTTCTGGCCAAAGCAGAAAGAGAAAGAGATGGGGGCTGACTTCTGGGGACCACTGACAGGCAGACAGGTGGAGGAAGAGGCATCAGTAGAGGAGAGGGGACAGCAGACGGTGGTGGGCGGTATCAATGGATAGGTCACTTCAAGAAGAAAGGAGAGGTCAGCCAGGCCTGGAGATGGAGACCAGTAAGGACAGCAAGTGCCCCCTGAGGCTGCCAGGACCGTTTCCCTGGATCAGTGGAGAGGGCAGCGGTCTGAGCAGAGCCTGTTTAGTGGGGGTGGGAAAGACCAGAGAGGCTGAAGGTACAGGCGGGAGAGGCTCTGGGCAAAGTGAGGATGGGAGCAGGAGGGCCTGGCGCCCAGGGGGTGCTATCCTGTAAGATGTGGGGAAGGATGGGCACTGTGACTGCTGAGTCTGGGGGTGCTGGTTAGGAGGTGACGTGGTGAAGGGAAAGCATGAGGGAGAGGATAGGGAGGTTCTGCTGGCTGGTTGGGTCACGTGGCATGTTTACAGGCATCCAAGGAGACCCAAGCTGTGGACCGCTAGATGGACAGGACCCCATTTCACACCTCCTCCCCCCATCGTACCTCCAGGAATGTGAGGCAGTGATGGCCTACTGTCCCCTCTCCTCTACTGATGCCTCTTCCTCCAGCTGTCCACCTGTCAGTGGTCCCCCGTGGGCCACCTGAGGCAAAGCTGGTCCTGGAGCCCAGGCTCAATTCCCAGTTCTGAGAGCCTCTGGAGAGACAGGGATCTAGTCCGTCTGGGCTTCTGGCTCATTCTCCAAATCAACTCAACAAACCCAGCAGCTGGCAGGAGCCAGGCCTTGGTGGGGTGTCAGGGCTGCTGGCTGGAATGGAGGAGTGTCAGTGCTGGGGGTCCTCTCAGGAGATAGTAAGGGGGTAGTGGCCAAGCAGGAATATGTTTTGGGAGTCCCCTTTCTTAGGGGGGCTGCTTTCCCAGGCCACTCACTCTGGACTCCAGAATCCAATTGGTAATTGGGCCTCACCCAGATCCCTTCTGTAATAAGGCATGGAAGGGTGTGTTAACTGGGATATTAACAAAAAGTTAACAGAATGACAGAAGCCACATCTTGAGTAACGATCACATATACTTTTCTCTACAGTTAAAGTCTAGAGGAAGTTTCCATGTCAGAGCTGGCCATAATGCCAGGCACGGTGGCTCACGCCTGTAATCCCAGCACTTTGGGAGGCCCGAGTCAGGCAAATCATGAGGTCAGGAATTCAAGACCAGCCTGGCCAATGTGGTGAAACACCATTTCTACTAAAAATACAAAAATCAGCCAGGCGTGGTGGCATATGCCTGTAGTCCTAGCTACTTGGGGGGCTGAGGCAGGAGAATTGCTTGAACCTGGGAGGTGGGTTCAAGGTTGCAGTAAGCTGAGATTATTGCACCATTGCACTCCAGCCTGGGTGATTGGGTGACAGAGCCAGACCCTGCCTTAAAAAAAAAAAAAAAAGCGCCGGGCGCGGTGGCTCAAGCCTGTAATCCCAGCACTTTGGGAGGCCGAGGCGGGTGGATCACGAGGTCAAGAGATCGAGACCATCCTGGTCAACATGGTGAAACCCCGTCTCTACTAAAGGTGCAAAAAATTAGCTGGACATGGTGGCGTGTGCCTGTAATCCCAGCTACTCCGGAGGCTGAGGCAGGAGAATTGCCTGAACCCAGGAGGCGGAGGTTGCGGTGAGCCGAGATCGCGCCATTGCACTCCAGCCTGGGTAACAAGAGCGAAACTCCGTCTCAAAAAAAAAAAAAAAAAAAAGAAAATGTCTAGAGAAACAACAAACCACCAGAATTATACAATGTGGCTCCAGGGTTGCCCCCAAGCCCCATACTGATAAGCCTCACCTAGTCTGGCTTGCATTTTTTCTGCTTTTATTTATTTTTTTATTTATTTATTGAGGCGGAGTTTCACTCTTGTTGCCCAGGCTGGAGTGCAATGGCGCTATCTCGGCTCAACCTCCGCCTCCTGGGTTCAGGCAATTCTCCTGCCGCAGCCTCCTGGGTAGCTGGGATTACAGGCACGCGCCACCATGCCCAGCTGATTTTTTGTATTTTTAGTAGAGACGGGGTTTCACCATGTTGACCAGGATCGTCTCGATCTCTCGACTTCGTGATCCACCCGCCTCGGCCCTCCCAAAGTGCTGGGATTACAGGCTTGAGCCACCGCGCCCAGCCACAAATAGTATTATTAATAAAAGCAAGGGCCGGGCGCGGTGGCTCAAGCCTGTAATCCCAGCACTTTGGGAGGGCCGAGGCGGGTGGATCACGAAGTCGAGAGATCGAGACCATCCTGGTCAACATGGTGAAACCCCGTCTCTACTAAAAATACAAAGAAAAACTAGCTGGGCGTGGTGGCACGTGCCTGTAATCCCAGCTACTCAGGAGGCTGAGGTAGGAGAATTGCCTGAGCCCAGGAGGCGGAGGTTGCGGTAAGCCGAGATCGCGCCATTGCTCTCCAGCCTGGGTAACAAGAGCGAAACTCTGTCTCAAAAAAAAAAAAAAAAAAAATAATAATAATAATAATAATACTATTTGTGATTTCCTACAAAGTGTCCCACATTTTAATTTCATCTTCGTGTCACACAACACTGCCAAATGGTTCTTGTGTCCTCATGTTGCAGGCAAAGAAATTGAGGCTCAGAGAGGTCAGGACTTGTCCCACGTCACCTCAATGTCAGGTTCAAATGCAGGTCGGGCTGACTGTGGGCCTATCTGCTGGCCTCTTCCTGTTCATGCCCATTTACAATGGGACAGTCACTTCTTCTGGCAAGAATATTTAACAGCAATGGTGCACAAATCTGTTTTTGAAAGAAAAATCAAGAACTTAGTTCTTACAGCCCACGAGGGCACCCCCTGCACAAACTATCCTCATTCTGGAAGCTGCTTATTTAGTGTTCATGACACTCCTTTTGTGTGTGTGTGTGTGTGTGTGTGAGACAGTCTTGCTCCATTGCCAGGCACCAGGCTGGAGTGCAGTGGCAAGATCTTGGCTCACTGCAACCTCTGCCTCTCTGCCTCAGTCTCCGACGAGTAGCTGGGATTACAGGCGCATGCCACCATGCTCAGCTGATTTTTGTATTTTTAGTAGAGATGGGGTTTCACCATGTTGGCCAGGTTAGTCTCGAACTCCTGACCACATGATCCACCTGCATCGGCCTCCCAAAGTGCTGGGATTACAGGCGTGAGCCACCACACCAGGCTGAGGGAGGCATTCTCACGCCCCACCTTTCACAGAAGGAGCTGGAGTCAGTTTGCAGCAGAGAGGAGTGCCTGTGCCCCATCATTCCAACTCTGCAGGCCGTGTGTCGCCTGTCCTCCATGGGAAAGAAGCCAGCGAGCCAAGCTCTGAGGCACGAAGCCTCGCCGCCTCTCCTAGTTCTGAGGAGCTCTGCAGGCTGTCTAGGAGGAGAGACTTCATCTGGCTCTGGCTTTTGGCAGGAGGAAGAACCCTGGAACTGACTCCAGACTGTAGATTCCTCCATTGCCTGTGACACTTCTCGTGGGGCATAAATAACTACATAAGTCACTGAGCACGCCTTCTGTGCCAGGCACTGTGCTAGGCTCTGGGGATCTGCCCTGTGACATATTGTGGGAGAGAAGAAAGCAGGGGGTGCCGGGGGCTCCAGCATTTCAGATGGGAAACGGGCATTTTATTACTAGAGTTGGTGCACATCAAAAATACAGAGCAGGCTCACAGCCTGTAAAGGTGTCACACATGGAAAGTGGCAGTGGCCCCAGGTGGGGGCATGCAGAATGGAGGAGACACAGGTTAGGAATCCCAACCTCCTGGGTGGGCCAGGAGGCTTTCAGAAGAGGCTTCGCCTGAGCTGACTGAGAGAACCATCAAGGACGGGGGCTAGGGAAGACCTTCTAAAGGGCACGGTGTGTGTGGGAGAGGGCCCAGGCATGAGGAGAAGAGCCTGTTCAGAGTGTGAGCAATGCAGTGTGGCTGGAACACCAGGTGGGAAATGGGGGGAGGTGGAGTGGGTGAGAGACGACACTGGGGAGCCCCGGAGTACTGGGTCACCCTGATAAAGAACTTGGCTTCGGGCTGCACAGTGGCTCATGCCTGTAATCCCAGCACTTTGGGAGACCAATCTGGGCAGATCACAAAGTCAGGAGTTCGAGATCAGCCTGGCCAGCGTGGTGAAACCCCATCTCTACTAAAAACACACAAAAAAATTAGCCAAGTATGGTGGTGAATGTCTGTAATCCCAGCTACTTGGGAGGCTGAGGCTGGAGAATCACTTGAACCTGGGAGGGGGTGGCTGCAGTGAGCTGAGATGACACCATTGCACTCCAGCCTGGGCAACAGAGTAAGACTGTCTCAAAAAAAGAACTTGGCTTCAACCTGAAGGGGCTGGGGAGCCCTCACCCATGGGAGAGTAGGGAGCGCCATACTCAGCCTTGCATTCGGGAGGGTGGCTGGAAGCTGGAGTTGACAAATGGCTCCTGGAGGCCTGACTGCCTCTGCATTCAGGATGTCCTGTTTCAGCACTGGCCACCCCTGCACCCCCGCAGAGCCACAGGACTTCCCATACTGCATTGCTCAGAACAGCAAATGGCCCAGGGAAGTGTGTATGCCTCAGGCTGTGCTACGTGGGTTACTTTGATACTCTCCCTGCTCCCACACCATGGTATGTTATAGGGGAGACAAAACCAGGGGTGGTTTGGAGGCTCCAATATTTCAGATTCGGAGCTGCATCTTTAGAACTGGTACTGGCCAGGCACAGTGGCTCACACCTATAATCCCAGTAATTTGGGAGGCTGAGGTAGGAGGATTGCTTGAGCCCAGGAGCTGGAAACTAGCCTGGGCAATGCAGGCAGGTCTCATCTCTACGAAATGGAAAAATAAATTAGTGAGACGTGGTGGTGCATGCCTACAGTCCCAGCTACCCAGGAGGTAGGAGGATGGTGCCCTTGTACTCTATCCTGGGCAACAGAGCAAGACTCCATCTCTAAAAAGAAAAGAGGAGAAAAGGAAAGGGAAAGAAAAGGAAGGTAGGAAGAAAAAGAAAGAAAAAGGAAGAAAGAAAAATAAAGAAACTCATTTGCCTATTTTGACACTGTCACATTGTAGGAGAAAAAAAATTCTTCTAAAAATTAGTGACCACAGGCTGGCCCTCACACAGCTATTTGGTCCTAATTCACACTGTGTAGGTGGTCTAAACACTCTAAATGATATAATTTTATTTAAAGTGTTTTCATGTAGGTGGTGCCCCAGGATTACTACTACAAGCAAAAACAAGTTTTCTTAAGAGGAATGTGGAAAGTAAAAAGTTCCTCTTCACAGCTTCCCTTCTTGTTAAAGAATAAACAATAAATGTTAGAAATAAGAGTTTATTTTAAAGCTAACTTCCTTCAAAACCTTTTATTTTTTTTTATTTTTCTAATAACTTTTTGTTAAGCCCTGTCCTATGTAGCTGTTAGAAATAAAGGAATAAGTACATTCTATGTCCTTGTACTTTAACCAAGATATTCCTTCTGGACATTCTCAGGCATGTCCCGGCTCATAGCCCATGTCCCTTCCTTATTTAGAAATGTTATTACTTTTCTAAGTCCATTTGCAAGAAACTTCCTCTTTTTCTTCATTCTCCATTGCTTTTAGCTATTTAGGAAAGTTTTAAGTTGTTAGCCAATCAAGTTTAGCTTAGACTGTGAGGTCCAGCTCCAACCAACAGAGATAGGACACAGCAGTAAAGACTCAATGCGTGAAGGCCGGGCGTGGTGGCTAACGCCTACAATCCCATCACTTTGGGAGGCCCAGGCGGGTAGATCACAAGGTCAAGAGATTGAGACCATCCTGGTCAACATGGTGAAACTCCGTCTCTACTAAAAATACAAAAAAAATTAGCTGGGCATGGTGACACACGCCTGTAATCCCATCTACTCAGGAGGCTGAGGCAGGAGAATTGCCTGAACCTGGGAGGCGGAGGTTGCGGTGAGCCGAGATCGCGCCATTGCACTCCAGCCTGGGTAACAAGAGCGAAACTCTGTCTCAAAAAAAAAAAAAAAAAAAAAAAAAAAAGACTCAATGCTTGAAGGATAAATATTCCTGCCTTTCCTTTGTCCAGTGTGCTCTTGTGGCAAAATTGCTAGCGAGCAGCACCCTTTCTGCAGAAAGTAAAATTGCCTCGCTGAGAAAATTCTTTGTCTGAGCATTAGTTCTTCTTTTCAGCACTGAAGAACAAGCATTTCTTTTCTTTCTTTCTTTCTTTTTTTTTTTGAGACAGAGTCTCACTCTGTCACCAGGCACCAGGCTGGAGTGCAGTGGTGTGATCTCGGCTCACTGCAACCTTCACCTCCCAGGTTCAAGCAATTCTCCTGCTTCAGCCTCCCCAGTAGCTAGGACTACAGGTGCATGCCACCATGCCCAGCTAATTTTTCTTTTTTTTTTTTTGTATTTTTAGTAGAGATGGGGTTTCACCATGTTGGCCAGGATGGTCTTGATCTTGCGATCCACCCACCTCAGCCTCCCAACGTGCTGGAATTACAGGCTTGAGCCACTGTGCCCAGCCAGAACAAGCATTTCTAACAAGGAACATAGAAGCTGGATGCAGTGGCTCATGCTTGTAATCCCAGAATTCTGGGAGGCTGAGGCAGGCAGATTACTTGAGGTCAGGCATTCAAGACCAGGCTAGCCAACATGGTGAAACCCCATCTCTACAAAAAATACAAAATTAGCAGGGTGTGGTGGCTCATGCCTCTGATCCCAGCTACTAGGGAGGCTAGGCAGGAGAATCACTTGAACCCAGGAGGCAGAGGTTGCAGTGAGCAGGAATTGCCCCACTGCATTCCAGTCTGGATGACAGAGCAAGAATCTGTCTCAAAACAAACAAACAAAAAGCAAAACAAAACAAAACAAGAGAACATAGCTTCACTCCAAGCCTTAAGGAATTCTGGGCAGGGAAAATAGGCAGTTCATAGTCAACAATCCCAAAAGTCATAAGAAAGTAAGGCACCCATGGGTGAAAACCAAGAGATGAAGTAAACAGCAAAATCAGGCCCACAAAGTGTTCAGAATACAAAATTATCAGAAGTAAAATAACGTGTTTTGTTTTTATTTCTATTTATTTATTTTATTTTATTTTATTTATTTATTTATTTATTTTGAAATGGAGTTTTGCTCTTGTTACCCAGGCTGGAGTGCAATGGCGCGATCTCGGCTCACTGCAACCTCCGCCTCCTGGGTTTATTTTTATTTTTATTTTTTTTGAGACGGTATCTTGCTGTCATCCAGACTGGAATACAATGGTGCAATCATGGCTTATTGCAGCCTTGACCTCCTGGGCTCGAGTGATGCTCCCACCACAGCCTCCCAAGTAGCTAGGACTACAGGTGTGCACCACCATACCTGGTTAATTGTTTTTCTTGTGGAGACAGGGTCTTAGTATGTTGCTAGGCTGGCCTTGAACTCATGGACTCAATCCATCCTCTTGCCAAGGCCTTCCAAAATGCTGAGATTAAGGTGTGAACTACTATACCCAGCCTGTTTAATATGTTTAAATAAATAAAAAGCTGCCGGGCATGGTGGCTCATGCCCAGCACTTTGGGAGGCCAAGGCAGGTGGATCATTAGGTCAGGAGTTTGAGACCAGCCTGGCCAACATGGTGAAACCCCATCTCTCTCTACTAAAAATACAAAAATTAGCCAGGTGTGAAAAATTAGGTAGGTGGTATGGTGGCAGATGCCTGTAATCCCAGCTGCTTGGGAGGCTGAGGCAGGAGAATTGCTTGAACCCAGCAGGTAGAGGTTGCAGTGAGCGGAGATTATGCCACTGCACTTCAGCCTAGAGGAGGAGAAGAGGCTTAGTGTGCATCTCATCAGAGTTGCACAAGGCAGAGAAAGAATGGGAAAAAAGCAATTTCTAGAAAATTGTTTAAAATTTCTGATCAACACCAAATATTCCAAATAGGAAAAATACAAAGAAATTCCTACGTATAATGTGGCATGATAAGAGTGTATAACACCAAAGTAAAAGATCTTATTTATTTTTTATTAAAATTAAAAAAAATTAAAATAGAGTCAGGGTCTCGCTGGTCTTGAACTCCTGGCCTCAAGCTATCCTCCCACCACAGCCTCCTAAAGCGCTGGGATTACAGGCATGAATTGCTGCACCTGGCTCAAAGTAAAAGATCTTAGAAGCAGCCATTAAAAATAGATTCGGGCCAGGCACGAATAGACTGATCACCAAAAAGGTGGCAGACTAACTTCTCAACAGAATCCACAGAAGCCAGAAGGCAGTGGAATATTCACTTTGATGTACTAAAATAAGATAACACTCTAGGCTCCTACATGCAGTAAAAATGTTTCGAGAATGACAATTATAACTTTTTGGCAAACTAAAGAAGTTTACTACTAAGAAACTTTTTTTTTTTGGGGGGGACAGAGTCTTGCTCTGTTGCCCAGGCTGGAGTGCAGTGACAAAATCTCTGCTCAATGCAACCTCAGCCCCTCGGGTCCAAGCGATTCTTGTGCCTCAGCCTCCCAAGTAGCTGGGATTACAGGCATGTGCCATCAGGCCCAGCCACTTTTTGTATTTTTAGTAGAGAAGGGATTTCACCATGTTGGCTAGGCTGGTAGCAAAACTCCTGACTTCAAGTGATCCTCCTGCCTCAGCCTCCCGAAGTGCTGGGATTACAGGCGTGAGTGAGCTGCTGTGCCCAGCCAGTCCCTGTGTTTTTTTGTCTTTGGAGGTTTTGTTTGTTTGTTTGTAGAGACACTTTCCTTGTGTTGCCCAGGCTTGTCTGTTGGCCTCAAGTGATCCTCCTGCCATGGACCTCCCAAAGTGTGGATTACAGGTGTGAACCACTGTGCTCAGCCCATTTTTTGCTTGTTTCTTGAAGGAGGGTAGCAGTATTAATTTTGGACTTTGCTAACTAAAGTTTGCATGTTAAGAATAGATATATATGGGCTGGGTGCAATGGTGCATGCTTGTAATTTTAGCACTTTGGGAGGCTGAGGCGGGAGAATTGCTCTGGCTTTAAAGTTTGAGATCAGCCTGGGCAACATGGTGAAACATTGTCCCTATGAAAAATTTTAAAAAATTAGCTAGGCATGATGGCATGCATCTATAATCCCAGCTACTTGGAAGGCTGAGGTGGGAGGATCGCTTGAACCCAAAGAGGTTGAGACTATGGTGAGCCATGATCACACCACTGTGCTCCAGCCTGGGCAACAGAACGAGACCCTGTCTCAAAAACAAAAACAAACAAACAAAAAACCCCCCAACAGATATATATGAGACCCTCTTGGACAACATAGGAGACCCAGTCTCTATAAAACATTAAAAAAATTAGCTAAGTGTGATGGCACACACCTCTGGTCCCAGCTACTTGGGAGGAGGCAGGAGACTTGCTTGAGCCCACGACGATCCCTTGAGCCTGGTTGGGGGTGGAGTTGAGCCTGCACTCTAACCTGGGGACAGAGCCAGATCCTGTCTCAAAAGAGAAATAAGAAAGAATATACAGGCTGGGCACAGTGGCTCATGCCTGTAATCTCAGCACTTTGGGAGGCTGAGGTAGGTGGATTGCCTGAGGTCAGGAGTTTGAGACCAGCCTGGCCAACATAGTGAAGCCCTGTCTCTACTAAAAATACAAAAAAATTAGCCAGGCACGGTGGTATGCACCTGTAATCCCAGCTACTCAGAAGGTTGAGGCAGGGGAATTGCTTGAACCAGGGAGGCGGAGGTTGCAATGAGCTGAGATTGCACCATTGCACTCCAGTCTGGGCGACAGAGTGAGACTCCATCTCAAAAAAAAAAAAAAAAAGAAAGAAAGAATAGACATATAATGTGTAACTTCCAAACAAATGGGAAGGGAAAGAAAGGGAAATTCAATAATCCAAAAGAAAGTGAGGAAAGAGAAAAATGAAATGAAAATGAAAAAGGAGAGGTTCTTCTTGTATCAATGGCCAAGTAGCTCCTATCAGATCAATCTTCATACAGTTAACAATTATGAACCCTGGACAAAAAACAAAAACAAAACAAAACAAAAAAGCCTCCTGAAGACTCTGGAAAGAGAGCAAAAACAGAGAGAACCTAAAGAGAAACTGACAGATATCAGAAAAGAAGAAAGAGCCATTGGGTGCAAAAATTTTTTTAAATCTCACAAACATAATATTCAACCAAAGAAGTCAGAAGAAAAGAGTCTGTGTTGTATAATTCCATTTACATAAAGAGATTATATGAAAACAGGGAAATCATATTAAAAGTCAGGATAGTGGTCCCCTAACGGGGAGGATGATAGCGATTAGAAGGGGACCTGAGGAAGATTTCTGCGTCCTGGTAATGTTCTATTTCTGGATCTGGGTGCTGGTTACATGGGTGTGCTCACTCGGTGAAAATTCATAAAAATAGACATGACATATGCAATTTTCTGCTTCAGTACACACTTAAAAATCAAAAGAGAGCAGAGACAAGATGGATAGGCAGGCAGGGCAGACTGTGAGGGGACTCAATGTCAGACTAGGGAGCTGGATGTGACCCTGGCAGAAGTGAAGGGCACGGACGGTGTTAAGAGGGGAAATGAATTGTTGGGGAAGCTCCCTCTCTGTCTAGTGTGGGTGGTGGTTAGGAGATGGCAACGCCTGCCCTGTGGGACCTTATTTACAGGACTGGCCAGAATCTGGGATTTCAATGATGAAGACCTGAGCTAGGAGGGAGGGTGTGAGGTTGGAGGCCACGAGCAGATTTTGAGGTAAAATTGAAAGGACTTGGGAGTTTACATGCAGAGGCCAGGGAAGAAGAGGGAGGAGTCAAAAGCAGTCACTGGGAGGGGCTTGTCACAGGAGTTAAAGAGTGAGGGAGGGGGCACTGGGAAAAGAAGCAGGTTTGAGAAAAGAACTTGTTTTTTTTGAAACAGGGTCTTGCTCTGTTGCCCAGGCTGTAGTGCAGTGGCGGCATCATGGTTCACTGTAGCTTCAAGCTCCCAGGCTCTAGTGATCCTCCCACCTTGGCATCCTAAGTGGCTGTGACTACAGGCACATGCCACCATGTCTGGCTGAATTATTTTATTTTTTTCTTTTTCTTTATTTTTATTTTTATTTTATTTATTTATTTTTTTTGACACGGAGTTTCGCTCTTGTTACCCAGGCTGGAGTGCAATGGCGCGATCTCGGCTCACCGCAACCTCCGCCTCCTGGGCTCAGGCAATTCTCCTGCCTCAGCCTCCTGAGTAGCTGGGATTGCAGGCACGCACCACCATGCCCAGCTAATTTTTTTGTATTTTTAGTAGAGACGGGGTTTCACCATGTTGACCAGGATGGTCTTGATCTCTCGACCTCGTGATCCACCCGCCTCGGCCTCCCAAAGTGCTGGGATTACAGGCTTGAGCCACCGCGCCCGGCCTCCAATCATCTTAATTGCTGAACTATTGCTCATCACTAAAGGATTTTCTTTAGAAAGGTAGCCACGGAGTCCTGCTTTTCTTAAGGAAAGATCTAGGTGACGCTGCTGTGCCATGGCCTGCCCTGACCTCATTCCTGCCCTGACCTCATTCCTGCCCTGCTCCACACACTCTTTTTTTTTTTTTTTTTTTTTGAGACGGAGTTTTGCTCTTGTTATCCAGGCTGGAGTGCAATGGCGCGATCTCAGCTCACCACAACCTCCGCCTCCTGGGTTCAGGCAATTCTCCTGCCTCAGCCTCCTGAGTAGCTGGGATTACAGGCACGTGCCACCATGCCCAGCTAATGTTTTGTATTTTTAGTAGAGACGGGGTTTCACTATGTTGACCAGGATGGTCTGGATTTCTCAACCTCGTGATCCACCCTCCTCGGCCTCCCAAAGTGCTGGGATTACAGGCTTGAGCCACCGCGCCCGGCCTCCACACACTCTTATCTGTGCCTGGAACAGGAGCCAGGGCGGAGCAGGAAAAAGATCAAGGATTCGGGAGCGAGGACAGGCAGGCATCCTAGCTCCTGACCATGGGCCAATATTTTCTCGCTGTGGATCTTAGTTGCCTCATCAGAGACCACTTGATTTCAAAGTCCTTGTCCCCCTGGGATAAACAGAGGTCCAGGGTCATATGGTGAGGGGCTTTTATGGGAACACTTGAATTCTGGATGAGAAACTCAGTGTTTGTAGAGTGAAGTTCTTTCCAGGAGGCTGAGGAGGGTCTCAAGACAGGTTCTTTTTGCAAGGACCCCATCCCTTCTCTCCATTGTGTAGGTGGGAGCAGGGCCCTCATTGGCCGGGAGACTTCTGGGTCATGGTGACCTCATAAAGCCTGTAACACTGGCCTGCTTGGGCTGGGATAGCCTAGGTAAGCTGAGCGGCGGTTCTGGGAAAGTCCTAGGGGTGGGGACAGCCTCCACCGCCTCCACAAGGCAATTACCACCTTGTCCCCACCCCTTTGGGTAAAAGTCTCCCCGCTCTGCCTCTAATTTCGCAGTTAGAACTTCATACCTGTGGCTTAGAGCTGAATCTTCCGTTACCATGTGGATGCCCCAGGTGGAGGTAACACATTGAACTTTACATGAGCAGCTCAAGGCTCACAGAGAAAGTTCAGGTCCTGACAGTGTAGTGGCTGGGTGTTGGGGAGAGGTAAGGGGAAGGGAGTGAAAAGATGCAGGGAGGGAATGCCATAGATCTGGGGAAAGAGAAGGCTTGGAGTCTGGAAAGTATATTTTTGTCTTTTTGCCAAGTCTCTCCAGCCTGCCCTCACCCAGGGGGAAGAAGGGATGGTGGGGATGAGCATTTATTGAGCGCCTGCTGTGGGCCAGGCCCTGCGATCATCACTTTGGGTGGGCTATCCCATCTGGAATATTAAGATATTATTATTGGGCCGGGCACGGTGGCTCACGCCTGTAATCCCAGCACTTTGGGAGGCTGAGGCGGGTAGATCACGAGGTCAAGAGATCGAGACCATCCTGGTCAACATGATGAAACCCTGTCTCTACTAAAAATACAAAAAATTACCTGAGCATGGTGGCGTGCGCCTGTAATCCCAGCTACTTGGGAGGCTGAGGCAGGAGAATTGCCTGAACTCAGGAGGCGGAGGTTGCGGTGAGCCAAGATCGCACCATTGCACTCCAGCCTGGGTAACAAGATCGAAACTCTATCTCAAAAAAAAAAAAAAAAAAAAAAAAGATATTATTATTAATATTAAACTGGAGGCTTAGAGTGATGAGGACATCCGAAGTTCACACAGCTGGTGAGAGAGAAGGGTTTGAATTCAGGTCTGCCTGACTCCAAAGCCTTGGAGTCTGGCATTATAGCTGGGCATCAGGAAAGTTGCCTTGTTTTCATTGAACTTTGCCTTTAGGATAGGGACCTAAAAGTGGCAGAGGGAATGGGGAATAACAAACAGGAAGACATGGTTATTGTTCCACAGATTCCTGAGGTTTCATTCATTGTGTGTGTGTGTGTGTGTGTGTATGTTTGTGTGTGTGTGTGTCTTTCTCTTTGTTGTTTAGATTTTTCCTTCCCTCCCTCCCTCCCTCCTTTCCTTCCTTCCTTCCTTTTTTCTCCCTTTCTTCCTTTCTTTTCTTCTCTTTCTTTCCCTCCCTCCTTCCCTCCCTCTCTCTTTCTTTCTTTTTTCTTTTTCTTTCTTTCCTTCTCTCTCTCTCTCTCTCTCTCTCTCTCTCTCTTTCTTGCTTCCTCCTCCTTCTGCTTCTGCTTCTTCTGGATGGAGTCTTGCCCTTTTGCCCAGGCTGGAGTGCAATGGTGCGATTTTGGCTCACTGCAACCTCTGCCTCCCAGATTCAAACAATTCTCCTGCCTCAGACTCTTGAGTAGCTGGGATTACAGGGGCCCACCACCATGCCTGGATAATTTTTGTATTTTTAGTAGAGACGAGGTTTCACCATATTGGCCAGGCTGGCCTCAAGCTCCTGACCTCAAGCTCCTGACTTGTCTTCCCAAAGTGCTGGGATTACAGGCATCAGCCACCATGTTTAGCCAAGTAACTTCTTCTTCTTTTTTTTTTTTTTGATATGGATTCTCACTCTGTCACCCACACTGGAGTATAGTGCAATGTCTGCCTCCCAGATTCAAGTGATTCTCATGCCTCAGCCTCCCTAGTAGCTGGGACAGGCATGTCCTGTCACCATGCCCAGCTAGTTTTTGAATTTTTTTTTTTTTTTTTTTTTTTTAATGGAGTCTCACTCTGTCACCAGGCTGGAGTGCAGTAACATGATCTCAGCTCACTGCAACTTCTGCCTCCTGGGTTCAAGCGGTCTCCTACCTCAGCTTCCTGAATAGCTGGGACTACGGACATGTGCCACCATGTCCAGCTAATTTTTGTATTTTTAGTAGAGATGGGGTTCACCATGTTGGCCAGGATGGTCTCTATCTCTTGACGTTGTGATCTGCCGACTTTAGCCTCCCAAATGCTGAGATTACAGGCATGAGCCACAGCGCTCAACCTAATTTTTGTATTTTTAGTAGATATGGGGTTTCACCATGTTGTCCAGGCTGGTCTTGAACTCTTGGCTTCAAAAGATCGGCCTCTTTGGTCTCCGGAAATGCTGAGATTACAGGCATGAGCCACCATGCCCAGCCAAAGCATTTTTATAATGACTGCTTTGAAATCCTTGTCAAAAATTCCAACATCTGATTCATCTCAGTGTTAACATTGGTTGGTTGACTTAAGATTAGATTTTCCTAGTTTTTGGTATGATGAGTGATTTTTACTACATCTTTGACTTGTTAGGTATTAAGATTTTTTTTCTTTTTTTCTGAGACAGAGTCTCGCTCTGTCACCCAAACTGGATTGCAGTGGCATGGTCTGAGCTCACTGCAACCTCCACCTCCCAGGTTCAAGCAATTCTCCTGCCTCAGCCTCCTGATTAGCTGGGATAACAGGTGCATGCCACCATACTCAGCTAATTTTTTGTATTTTTAGTAGAGATGGGGTTTCACCATGTTGGCCAGGCTTGAACTCCTGACCTCAAGTGATCTGCCTGCTTTGGCATCCCAAAGTGCTGGAATTATAGGCATGAGCCACTGTGTTAAGGTTTAGTTTGTAGGTTCTGGCCTACTTTTGTGGACTGCAGCTCCAGTGATACTTCTTTTCTTTTTCTTTCTTTTTTTTTTTTTTTTTTTTGAGATGGAGTCTTGCTCTGTTGCCCAGGCTGGAGTGTAGTGGCATGGTCTAAGCTTACTACAACCTCTGCCTCTGGGGTTCAAGTGATTCTCCTGCCTCAGCCTCCTGAGTAGTTGGGATTATAGATACCTGTCACCACACCTGGCTAATTTTTTGTATTTTTAGTAGAGATGGGGTTTCTACTAAAAAGAATGTTGGCCAGGCAGGTCTTGAACTCCTGACCTCAGGTGATCCACCCACCTCAGCCTCCCGAAGCGCTGGTATTACAGGTATGAGCCACCACGCCTGGCCTTTGTTTTGGTGGGGAGTGGGGAGGAGACACCTGTCACCCAGGCTGGAGTGCAATGGCAAAATCTCAGCTCATTGCAGCTCGCCTTCCGGGATCAAGCAATTCTTCTGCCTCAGCCTCCCAAGTAGGCTGGGACTGCAGGCACACACCAATGTGCCTGGCTAATTCTTGTATTTTCTATAGGGACAGGGTTTTGCTATGTTGCCCAGGCTGATCTTGAACTCCTGAGCTCAAGTGATCCACCTGCCTCAGCTTCCCAAAGTGCTGGGATACAGGCAGGAGCCACCACACCCAGCCAAAAGTTATTTTTAAGTCGAGAAGTTGTTGGCACAGTTCTGGACTCTGACAGTCCTGGTACAGGCCCGGCTCCCAGTGGTAGCTCTGAGTCCTGGTCTGCTTCATTTTTCCGCCACTGCCGGGGCTCCTGCTTATTCCGGCTGGTGCCGCCTGCAGGGGTAGAAGGCACTTCCCTGGGCCACTTGTTATCACTGGAGCTGGTGGCGGAGGCCAGGAGATGTAGGGTCTGGTAAAATATCTGATGCTGGGTGGAGGGCCCGCAAGATGCAGGGTTCTGCTGACATGGCAACTCCAGATTGGATTGGTCTGTCATGGCTCCAGGTATGGAGTAGGGATTGGGGCTCCCTGCTGGGAAACCCTCTCTGTTGGGCTTCCTCTTTCCTAGTCTTTTGGCTGGGAGAGCAGGCTTTTCTTCTACTTTATGCTCTCGGCAGATCTGTGTGGCAGGCTTCTTTGGTGCCCAGTTTGGGTTACGTGAGTGATAAAAAGAAAACTCCAGGAAACTCACCAGAGTGTCAACCTTCAAGTCCTCAGATGCCTAGTCAGTCTGCTGCCTTCTTTCCAGCCATCAGAGTCCTTTTACAGTTGTCTGTTGAACTATTTCCGGAATATTTAGTTATTTTTATAAGGGAGGAACAGAAAAAAGTGAATTGACAATCTTATCTATTGCATGCATTAAAAAAAAACTGTGGTGGCCGGGCATAGTGGCTCAAACCTTAATCTCAGCACTTTGGGAGGCTGAGGCGGGTGGATCACCTGAGGTTGGGAGTTCAAGACCAGCTTCGCCAACAGAGAGAAACCTTGTCTCTATTAAAACAAAAATGCAAAAAATTATCTGGGTGTGGTGGTGCATGCCTGTAATCCCAGCTACTCGGAGGCTGAGGCAGGAGAACTGCTTGAACCTGGGAGGCGGAGGTTGCGGTGAGCTGAGATTGCGCCATTGCACCCCAGTCTGGGCAACAAGAGCAAAACTCCATTTAAAAAAAAAAAAAAAAAAAAAAAAAAAAAAAAAGCACCTAGCATAAAATTCATAAGGTTGTGCAACCATCATTACTATCAGAACATTTTTTTGGTCCAAAAGGAAACCCTATACCCATTAAGCAGTCTATTCCCATTCCCTGCTTCTCCCTTCCCCTGACAACCTCTCTCTGTCTGCTTTAACCTACTGTCTCTGTAGATTTGACAACTCTGGATATTTTATGTAAATAGAGTTATATAATATGTGGTCTTTTGTGACCGGCTTCTTTCACCTAGCATAATGTTTTCAAAGTTCATCCATGTTTAGCATTCACGAGTATTTCATTCCTTTTTGTAGCTGAGTAATCCGCTGTGTGGACATACCATATTTTGTTCATCCATTCATCAGTATGTGGGTGTTTGGGTTGTTTCCACCTTTGGCTCTCATGAGCCACTGTGCCTGGCTGATGGTTTCTTTTGAGGCAAAAAAGTTTTAAATATTGCTGATGTCCAATTTACCTATTTTTTGTTGTTGTTGTTGCTCATGCTTTTGGTGTCATAGCTAAGAAACCATTGCCAAATCCAAGGTCAAGAAGATTTACTCCTGTGTTTTCTTCCAAGAGTTTTATAGTTTTAGTTCTTACATGCAGGTCTTTAATCCAGTTTGAGTTAGTTTTTGTATAGAATGTGGGATAGGAGACTGGGTTTAGTGGATCACACCTGTAATCCTAGCACTTTGGGAGGCTGAGGCAGGAGGATTACTTGAGGTCGGGAGTTTGAGACCAGCTTGGCCAAATGGTGAAACCCTGTCTCCACAAAAAAAAAAAAAAAAAAAAAAAAAAAAAAAATTAGCTGGATTTGGTGGTGGGCACCTGTAATCCCAGCTACTTGGGAGGCTCAGGCAGGAGAATCGTTTGAACCTGGGAGACTCCGTCCCCACTGCCAAAAGAAATGGTTGTGGGACAGGAGTTCAACTTTATTCTTTTGCATGTTAATATTCAGCTGTTCTACTGCCATTTGTTGCAAAGACTATTCTTTTTAAATATATAAATTATTTATTTATTACCATTATTTTTGAGATAGAATCTCATTATGTTGCCCAGGCTGGTCTCAAACTCCTGGGCTCAAGTGATCCTCCCACCTTGACCTCTCAAAGTGCTGAGATTACCTGCTGAAGAGACTATTATTTCCCTAGCAGTTATATCGGCCTTGTCAAAAATCATTTGACTGTGTATGCATGGACTCATTTCTGGACTTGATATTCTGTCTCATTAGTCTATATGTTTATCCTTATGTCAGTACCACACTGTTGCGTGCAATTTTATTATTTTATTTTATTTTTGAAACAGAGTTTCACTCTTATTGCCCAAGCTGGAGTGAAGTGGCATAATCTCAGCTCACTGCAACCTCTGCCTCCCGGGTTCAAGTGATTCTCTTGCCTCAGCCTCCCAAGTAGCTGGGATTACAGATGCATGCCGCCATGCCTGGCTAATTTTTTGTATTTTAGTGGAGATGGGGTTTCGTCATTTTGTCTAGGCTGGTCTTGAACTCCTGACCTCAGGTGATCCACCCACCTCGGCCTCCCAAAGTGCTGGGATTACAGGTGTGAGCCACTGCACCTGGTCTGTATGCAATTTTAAAGGAAGATCTCTGTGGCTTACTTTGGAAATTGTTTGTTGGAAGCTGGCCTAGATACAGGGACCCCTGTTGAGCAAGCAATTCCAAGACCCCGTCCCAAAGCAATGGGAACTGGGCTAGGGTCTGGTGGTGGTGATGAAGAAATGCAGAAAGATTTGAGAGCTGTTCTGGAGCCAGAATTTACAGAACTTGGCCAAAATTGGGTGCAGCAAGTGAGAAAAAGGGCAGTCAAGGAGGATGTGGTTTCTGGTTTGTATGATAGATGGTACCAGTTCCTTGCAATGGAGGAAAACAGAGGAGTCCTATCTGGGGGAAAATGGAGAGTATGTTTTGGCTGCTCTGGGTCTGAGGCGCCCCAGTCTCAGATGTTGTGTGTGTGCACATGTGTGTGTGTAGGTAATTGTGCAAGCGCCTCCCACATTCCAGGCCGTCACATCTGATAACAGTGTGTTCTCAATGATGAGCTGGATGACCTATTGATAGTTCTACTTCCCGAAGGCTCTAGCAACCCTTGTCCAGGGCCTGGAAGGGTTCATTGAGGTGGAGAAGAGAGGATGGGAATTGGTCAATGATTCTCTCTGTCTCAGACAGCACTAGCTGTTTTATGGCTGTGCTCTGCCCCTTCCATGTGGGGCCCCAGGATCGTAGGGCAAAGGCCAATAGACAGTTTGTGGCTGTCAGCAGGAAGTGGTAAGCTCCTTTAGCTCCTGTGGATCCCACCCAAGCCCCTCAACAGCCACAGCTCCTCCTAATGCACAGTGTCCATTTGGCAGAGGGCAAGCCATGGGCTACCCCAGCCACTGCCAGGCAGCTCTGGAGCCTTGCCTGTCTGTTGCAGGATGGTGGAGGAGGATTGAGGGAGGTCAGCTGGGGTTGAGACCTGTGGCCTTCTGCCCAGTGACCTGGTGTGGTGCATCTGCTGGGTTGCTGAGGTAGAGATGTAGACTTTCTTCCTCAGCCCAAACAAGTTAGGTCTTTGAAGAGCTTACTCACTGCCTCATAGGCTGCAACAAGCCATTATTTTCCAGGTTGCAAACGCCTCCCTTTGGTAACTGTGGTCTGTCTGTGTGTGTGTGCATGTGGCACGTTTACACATGGGTGGGAGAGATCATTAAGGGAAGATTCAGGCTCCTCCTTAAGTAAAAAGAGACATAATTATGGACATGAAATTAAGTACAGGGCTTTGGAAAGAGACTGTGAAATCAAGGAACAATCCAAGTTTACATTCAGGATAAAATTGCCTCTGGTGCTGATGGTAAGTGAACACTGCTTGCTTCCAAGGCCGATTCAAGGCTGTGCAGGAACCGCCTGCTTGGATCCCACTGGGTGCTGAGTGCCTTGTTCTTCTCCGTCCACAGTGCCTGGCAGAGAGAAATAGAACAAGTAGCTACCATTTAGGCCAGGCTTCGCTGGGCCATGCGCTCCGTGCCAGGCACGGTAACTACAATCACCCCTGTGGAAGGCTTTATACGCTCCCTAACTTAGAGATGGGGAGGACAAGGCAGAGGGGAAAAGTCCCTGGCCCAAGTTCACCCCGACTAGCCAGAGGGTTGAGCCGGGCTTTAAACTCAGGACTACACGAATCCAAACCTGTGGTCTCTCCAAAGCCACGCTATAAATACACACAGCAGAATTTGTGGAGTGAGTGAATGATTCATCGAATGAGTTAGCACATGAATGCATAATAAATGAGGGTGATTAAATGAGTTAGTGAAAGAATACATCATCAAATGAAGAACAACGCCCGCACCCACCCATTGCCCTGCTCTGATTTCCTCGGCTCCCTCCCTCCGGCCCTCCTCTTCCCTCTCCTCTTTACTACCTCGTCTTCTCCCTTCTCCCTCCCTTTTTGCCTCTTCCCTCTCCTTTCTCCCTTCTTCTCTTCCCGTGTGTCTTTCTCCTCTCCTCTCTTCCTTCCTGTTCCTTTCTTCTCTCCCTACTTTCCTTACTACTGTTCAGTATTTCCCCTCTTGCATGCTCATTGCCACCCCGCTTTTTTTTGAGACAGGGTGTCATTTTGTCACTCAGGCTGGAATGAATGGTGCAATCACAGTTCAGTTTAGCCTCAACCTCCTGGACTCAAGTGATCCTCCCACCTCAGCCTCCTGAGTAGCTGAGATGACAGGTGCATGCTGTCACACTCAGCTAATGTGTGTGTGTGTGTGTGTGTGTGTGTGTGTGTGTTTGTAGAGACAGTCTCATTATGGTGTCCAGGCTGGTCTGGAACTCCTGGACTCAAGCAATCCTCCCACCTCGACCTTCCAAAGTCCTGGGATTACAGCTGTGAGCCCCTGTGCCTGGCTGCACACCCTCTTTCCTTACATTTTCTTTTCTCTTTCCCAACTCTCTCATCTCCCTGGCCCCCCGCCACCATCACTGTGTGGTTCTGTCCTCACACCTTGCCAAAAGAAACACAAAACAGAAACTACAAAGAAGAGAGAAAAATAATGAAATAACACAAACGTGCGTTGGACATTCACTGTATGCCAGGTGCTATACTCACCATTGGAAATTGGCAGAGAACAAGGCAGATGCAGTCTCTGCATCAGTGGAGCTCATGGGCTAGTGGGGAAGCCAGATACTGTGAGCCAGGAGACGGGAAGGAACAAGGTGCCCTGGGGACTTTCAGGTGGCCCCCGCCCGTCTAGGGGATCTGGAAGGCTCTTAGCGTTTGAGCTGAAGCCTGAAAGGCTGCAGGCATTAGCTGAGGAAGGAGACGGATGCCCAGCCTGTGGAAGGCCCAGACCTAACTGAGAGAGCCTGGCTCTTTGGAGGAAGTCAAAGGATTCCAGCAAGGGTGGAATGGAAAAGGAAAGGGGACATATAGAGGGGCAAAAAGGGTGGAAAGGGGACTGGGACCAGCTACAGAAGGGCCTTTCAGAAGCCTTGGAGGTGTTTAGGCAGGGGGATGGCATAGAGATAGTCTTGGCTGCCCAGAGGGCCAGTGGGGTGAGTGACCTCTCTTTGACTTTCACTTCCTCATGTATGAAGTGGAGCAATAGTATTTAACTTACTGGGTGTGTGTGTGTGTGTGTGTGTGTGTGTGTGTGAGTGTGTGTGTGCGTGAGTGTGTGTAGCAGGGAGCTGGTTCACAGACGTGCGGGTGCCTGGTCTGCGGACCGTGCAGTAAGTGTTGAGAAAGGCACTCTTCCCAGAACAGAAAACTGTTGAGGCTGTAGGCAGCTTTGCCAGGGTTGCTTTGAGAATCTAGTGCCACAGCTTCTGGCAGAGTAGTTCTAGCAACTTAGGGGTTTGGCTCTGGTTTGGAGCACCCCAGTCTCTCAAGTCTCAGGGCTCCTTGCTGGTGCACTGTCGCCCTGTCACATGTGGCCAGCTGCAAGTGGGGTAACTCATAAGGAGGCTCTTCCTTCCCCTTTTCTCCCTCAAAGTAGAAGAGATTCATCATTTGTCTGTTTGTAGACTTCCAATTGTACAACTGGCACTGGGCTAGGAGCTGGGGTTGCCCCAGGGGCAAAGATATACACAGTTCTTGTCATTGCAAAGCTCATCTCTAGCAAGAGCCAGACCACTAAATGAGTCACTGGAATGAAATATGATGAGTATTTTGCTAGAAGTGGGATTAGCAAATGATAATGAGAATTACCCCATAGAATTCCACAAGCTAAGGGAACTGCATTTGTTCGGGGCCATGAGCCAAGAGGGAGCAGGCTGTGGTCAAAGAATGGAACTGAGCGATTGTGGAGGCAAGTGGCCAGTGATGGGCCAGAGAGGTGGGCTGGGCACAGCCACCAGGGCCTTGTAAGTCACAGCAAGGGGCTTTCATCCTAAGAATAGTGGGAGCCCTGGAAAAACCTTAACAGGTGTGGCATGGCTGCATTTGTCTTTTCTCTCTCTCAAGACTGCTGCAGGGAGCGTGACAGTTGGCTGTTGAAGAGAAGCGGGCACTGGCATTGAGAGACCTCCAGACTGGACATGGCCCTGAGTCCAGGGGCTAACCCGGTCTTCCATGAAGACTCAAAGATGACACAAAGTCTCACCTCCTGTGGGGCCCCAGGATTAGGGTCTGGTACCAGCCCTGGGCCCCACCTAGACACGGCTCATGTGCCTATGTTGAATCTACTCCCGAGTTCTGGCTTGCCTTTCATTCCAGATCTTACTCCACCTCTAAGTCCTGTCTCAGGGGAGACCTCAGGCCTGGTGTCTGAAAATACCCCCAGACCTGATGACAGCAGGGCCATCGCTCCGGCTTCCTTCCAGATCACCAGTTCTTGTTCTGGTGAAGCCCTAGACCTGGATTCCCAGGACGCTTCAAGGCCTGACTCGCAGGGGCACCTCTGTCCTGCCTCAAATTCCATTGTGAGTCCTAGCTCTGCTGAGGCCACTGGTCTGAGCTCAGGGAACCACCCTTGGTCAGATTCTGAAGAGGCCGTCAAGTACCTCTCAAGTAAGATTTTTGAGATGGGTCAGAGTAACTCCAACCCTTCCAGGCATGAACTAAACCCATTTAGAAGGCACCATTCCAGAGAAGGCCTGGTTCTGGGCCACTGCATCTCTAGGCCAAGCTCAAAAGCACTCCTTATTCCAGCCTCAAATTCTTCTCTGGACCTTGACTCCAGTCCATTGCTCGACATGGGCTCAAGAAACAACTCCAAGCTGAACCTGAGCATAGCTCCAGGTGCTCGTGGGACCCTAATCCCAGACACCGATGACACCATCACTTTGGCTTCACCTAACATCTCTCAGTCTGTTTCAAAAGGAGCCTTTGGTACCACCTGGAGCACAAATTCCAAGGGAACCATGAATGTGGCTTCCAACAGCCACCCCAGATCTGATTTGAACATGACCATCACTCAAGCCTCGTATCTGACCCCGATTCCTGGCTCCAGTGACGGTATCAGCCTGCACTCCAGTGCCCATGGGCCCAACTCCACCGTCTCTCCATCCTCATGCATGACCCTAATCCTGGGCTCCAATGACACGCTGAGCCTGGGCTCCAGCCTCCTGTTCAGTGACACCTCCACCGTGACACTGAGCAGTCAGCAGGACTATGCCGAGGACAGCAGCATCCTCACTGTACCCCTGGAGGAGAATCTGGAGAGTTGGAGTGAGATGGCCAGCACTGAGATGGGCCAGTTCCCACTGGGACTCCCCACCACCAATCCCACGGGCAAGGACGCCGTGACCTTGCAAGCCATCTCTGCGGGTAAGGCCAGGGCCACAGCCCTAGAGAGAGCACTGTCCTGGAAGAATTCTGTCTTCAAACTCGTAGGGTAGGGAGAGGAGAAGGAAGGAAGGAAGGAAGGAAGGGAGGGGACAGTAGGCAGTTGATAATATCTGATCTATTAATTCTGTACTAGACATCTAGTAATCAGCCTCTGCTAGCAGAGTGACTTGGGACAAGCTACTTAATCTCTCTGAGCTTCAACTTCCTTGACTATAATATCACTATATGATAATACTCCTATTCTGTCCAAATTATAAGTCTATTGTATCAAACTATCCCTTCTATTCAAAATGTACATCTCTTTCTTCCTTGCTACATTTCAGACCTGGCTTCTCAGGTCTGCAGGTCTGTCTTGGAGCAGGCAGGCTCTAGGCTCAGCTCACCTCTACTGAGACTTTGCCATCCCCACCTGAGTAGGGCCTTGAGGTCCTGTCTGGAACCTGTGTCTCCCTCCTGATATGCAGGATTTCTGTAAACTAATCCTGTCAGTTTCCGATGCTGTAAATGTCTTCTCCCAATCAATTTTTCTTTTTCATGCACCAATACTATATTAAGATTTTTTAAAAGGACCATGGTTTTGTAAATAGATGTTCATATCTGGTGAGAGTCCCTCACCTCCAACCTTTTTTTTTTTTTTTGAGAGGGAACCTCATTCTGTAGCCCAGGCTGGAGCCCAATGGCACGATCTTGGCTCACTGCAACCTCCGCCTCCTGGGTTCAAATGATTCTCCTGCCTCAGCCTCTCGAGTAGAGGGGATTACAGGCATGCACCACCATGCCCAGCTAATTTTTGTATTTTTAGTAGAGACAGGGTTTCACCATGTTGGTCAGGCTGGTCTCAAACTCCTGACCTCAGGTGATCCATCCACCTCAGTCTCCCAAAGTGCTAGGATTACAGGAGTGAGCCACCATGCCCGACCAAGGATCCTTCTTTAAAATTCTCCTGAAAATCAACTTAGCTATTAATAGATAATATTTTATTTTATTTTTGAGACAAAGTCTCACTCTGTTGCCCAGGCTGGAGTTGGGTGATGCAGTCATAGCTCCCTGCAGCCTTGAATTCCTGGACTCAAGAGACCCTCCTGCCTCAGCCTCCTGAGCAGCTAGGACTACAGGTGAACACCTGAGTAATTTATTTTTTATTTTTTGTAGAGACGGGGCCTCGCTGTGTTGCCCAGGCTGGTCTTGAACTCCTGGCCTCAAGCCATCCTCCCACCTGGTCCTCCCAGAGTGCTGGGATTACAGGTGTTTTCCACCTCGCCTAGCCTCTATACATTTTAGAATCCACTCCTAGGGTTTCTTAGGGATTTTTTCAGGGCTTCAAAAAAATCTTGCTGGCATTTTTAAAAGAATGTTATCAGTTTATTCACCTATTCACATTTTCCTTTACATAGGATATATCCTTTACTAGGATTTAAAAAATTCTTCACAGAAGTCTGTTGCACCCTTGGATGGGTTAATCTTAGATACTTTATGGTATTTTCTTTTTCTTTTTTTGAAAGAGAGTCTTGCTCTGTCCCCTAGGCTGGAGTGCAATGGCATGATCTCTGCTCACTGCAACCTTTGCCTCCTGGGTTCAAGCAATTCTCCTGCCTCAGCCTCCCAAGTAGCTGGGATTACAGGCACATGCCACTATACCCGGCTAATTTTTTGTATTTTTAATAGAGACAGGGTTTCACCATGTTGGCCAGTTTGGTCTTGAACACCTGACCTTGTGATCTGCCAGCCTTGGCCTCCCAAAATGCTAGGATTACAGGCATGAGCCGCCATGCCTGGCCTATAGTATGTTATTCTTTAATAAAATTCCTACTTGATATTGATGATGCTGATGATCTAGAGAAACTTAGTTTTTGCAAGTTTTTCTTAAAAAAAAAACAACTTTGTGGAGATATAACTGTAAATACAATTTGCTCTTTCAAAGTATGTAATTTAATGGCTTTTTATATACACAGAATTGTACAACTATCACTACAATCAATTTTAGAACATTTTCGTCATCCCTAAAAGAAGCCCTGCACCCCTTAGACATCACCCTCAATCCATGCCTGCTCTCAACCCAGCCCTGGGCAATCACTACTTTTTGTCTCTGTAGTTCACCTATTTTGGACATGTTATGGAAATAGAATCATGTAACATGTTGTCCTTTGTGACTGGCTTCTTTCACTTAGCGGAATGTGTTCAAGGTTCATTCTCTCTGTAGCATGTATCAGTACTTCATTCCTTGTTATGGCTAAATAATATTCTTCATATGGACACACCACATTTTGTTTGTCATTTGATTGCCATGTGGATTGTTTCTATCTTTTGGCTATTTTATATTTTTATTTATTTATTTTTTTTGAGACAGGGCCTCGCTCTGTCACCCAGGCTGTAGCACAGTGGCACGATCTCTGCTCACTGCAACCTCCACCTCCCAGGCTCAAGAAATCCTCCCGCCACAGCCTTCCAAGTGGTTAGGACCACCGGCATACACCACCGCACCTGGCTAATTTTTGTATATTTTGTAGAGACTGGTCTCACTATGTTGTTGAGGCTGGTCTTGAACTCCTGAGCTCAAGTAGTCCTCACTCCTCAGTCTCCAAAGTGCTGGTATTACAGGCATGAGCCACCATGCCCAACCAATTTACGAATATTTTTTCTTTTATTCTGTTGGCTGCCTTTTTATTTTCCTGATGGTGTTCTTTGAAACACAAAAGTTTTAAATTTTGACATTGTCCAATTTGTGTAATTTTTCTTTTATTGTTTGTGCTTTTGGTGTCATATTTAAAGAAACCATTGCCTAGTCTAAGGTCAGGAAGATTTATGTCCATGTTTTCTTCTAAGAGTTTAATAATTTTAGCTCTTACCTTTAGGTCTTTGGTACAATTTGTGTTAATTTTTTGTATATGATGTGAGGTGGGGGTTCAGCTTCATTATTTTGCATGTGGATGTTCAGTTATTATTGACATATAATTCACCCATTTAAAATGGGATAGCCAGTGCGGTGTCTCATGCCTGTAATCACAGCAAAATGGGAGGCTGAGGAGGGGAATCACTTGAGGTCAGGGGTTCAAAATCAGCCTGGTCAACATGGTGAAAACTTGTCACTACTAAAAATACAAAAAATTAGCTGAGGCCAGGTGCAGTGGCTCACTCCTGTAATCCCAACACTTTGTGAGGCCAAGGTGCGCAGATCACGAGGTCAGAAGTTTGAGATCAGTCTGACCAATACGGTAAAACCCCTTCTCTACTAAAAATACAAAAAGTATCCAGGTGTGGTGGTGCGCATCTGTAATCCCAGCTGCTCAGGAGGCTAAGGCAAAAGAATTGCTTGAACTTGGGAGGTGGAGGTTGCAATGAGCTGAGATCATGCCACTGCACTGCACTCCAGCCTGGGTGACAGAGTAAGACTCTGTCTTAAAAAAAAAAAAAAAAAAAAAAAAAAAAAAAATTAGTCAGGTGCAGCAGCAAATGCCTGTAACCCCAACTATTTGGGAATCAGATGAACCTGGGAGGCAGAGGTTGCAGTGAGCCAAGGTTATGTCACTGCACTCCAGCCTAGGTGACAAAGCGAAACTCTGTCTCAAAATAAAATAAAATAAAATGTGGCATTTGCCGAGTGCAGTGGTTCACACCTATAATCCCAGCACTTTGGGAGGCTGAAGCGGGAGGATCACTTGAGCCCGGAAATTCAAGACCAGCCTGGGCAACACAGGGAGACCCTGTCTCTACAAAAAATAAAAATAAATTAGCCAGACATGGTGGTGTGTGCCTGTGGTCCCAGCTATTCAGGAGACTGAGATGGGAGTATTGCTTGAGCCCAGGTAGTGGAGGCTGAAGTGAGCTGTGATCGTACCACTGCACTTTAGGTTGGGTGACAGAGTAAGACTGTCTTTTCCAAAAAAAAAAAAAAAAAAAAGTGTGATTCGATGGTTTGGGGCATATTCCACTTTTTTTTTTTTTTTTTTTTTTTTGAGACGGAGTTTCGCTCTTGTTACCCAGGCTGGAGTGCAATGGCGCGATCTCGGCTCACCGCAACCTCCGCCTCCTGGGTTCAGGCAATTCTCCTGCCTCAGCCTCCTGAGTAGCTGGGATTACAGGCACGCGCCACCATGCCCAGCTAACTTTTTGTATTTTTAGTAGAGACGGGGTTTCACCATGTTGACCAGGATGGTCTCGATCTCTTGACCTCGTGATCCATCCGCCTCGGCCTCCCAAAGTGCTGGGATTACAAGCTTGAGCCACTGCGCCCAGCATATTCCACTTTTGAGCGCCTGTGTTTTTGGTGTCATATCCAAGAAATATTTGCCAAATCCAGTGTCATAAAGATGTTTTTCTGTGTTTCATAGTTTTAGTTCTTAAGTGAAATTCTTTGAGTTAAATTTTGTATATATATAAGGTAAGAGCCCGAACTTAATTTATTTTATTTTTTGAGATGGAGTCTTGCTCTGTCACCCAGCTAGAGTGCAATGATATGGACTCAGCTCACTACAACCTCCACCTCCCAGGTTCAAGCAATTCTCTTGCCTCAGTCTCCTAAGCAGCTGGGACTACAGGCGCCTGCCACCATATCCAGCTAATTTTTGTATTTTAAGTAGAGATGGGGTTTCACCATGTTGGCCAGGCTGGTCTCGAACTCCTGACCTCATGATCCGCCTGCCTTGGCCTTGGCCTCCCAAAGTGCTGGGATTATAGGTGTGAGCCACCACACCTGACCAATTTATTTTTTATTTTTTTATTTTTTGAGACGGAGTTTTGCTCTTGTTACCCAGGCTGGAGTGCAATGGCGCGATCTCGGCTCACTGCAACCTCCGCCTCCTGGGTTCAGGCAATTCTCCTGCCTCAGCCTCCTGAGTAGCTGGGATTATAGGCACGCGCCACCATGCCCAGCTAATTTTTTGTATTTTTAGTAGAGACGCGGTTTCACCATGTTGACCAGGTTGGTCTCGATCTCTCGACCTCGTGATCCACCCACCTCAGCCTCCCAAAGTGCTGGGATTACAGGCTTGAGCCACCGCGCCTGGCACGAATTTATTCTTTTATTTTCTTTCCTTTTTTTTTCTTGAGACAGAGTCTCTCTGTCACTCAGGCTGGAGTGCAACAGCACCATCTCAGCTCACTGCAACCTCCACCTCACTCAAGCCATTCTCCTGCCTCAGCCTCCCAAGCAGCTGGGACTACAGGCATGCATCACCATACTTGGCTAATTTTTGTATTTTTAGTAAAGGCAGGGTTTCACCATGTGGGCCGAACTCCTGACCTCAAGTGATCCACCCACCTCGGCCCCCCAGAGTGCTCGGATTGCAGGCAGGAGCCACCATGCTCCGCCCAGTGTATTTTTTAAAAAAAAAACAACTGAATTTCCCCCCGCCCACCCCCCCCACCGGCTGAGCATGGTGGCTCGTGCTTATAATCCCAGGACTTTGGGAGGCAGAGGCAGGTGGATTGCCTGAGGTTAGGAGTTCCAGATCAGCCTGGCTAACATGATGAAACCCTGTCTCTACTAAAAATACAAAAATCGGCCGGGCGCGGTGGCTCAAGCCTGTAATCCCAGCACTTTGGGAGGCCGAGGCGGGTGGATCACGAGGTCGGGAGATCGAGACCAACGTGGTCAACATGGTGAAATCCCGTCTCTACTAAAAATACAAAAAATTAGCTGGGCATGGTGGTGCGTGCCTGTAATCCCAGCTACTCAGGAGGCTGAGGCAGGAGAATTGCCTGAACCCAGGAGGCGGAGGTTGCGGTGAGCCGAGATCGCGCCATTGCACTCCAGCCTGGGTAACAAGAGCGAAACTCCATCTCAAACAAACAAACAAACAAACAAACAAACAAACAAAAAACAAAAATCTGCCAGATGTGGTGGCACACTCCTGTAATCTCAGCTACTCGGGAGGCTGAGGCAGGAGAATCACTTGAACCCTGGAGATGGAGGTTGTGGTGAGCTGAGATTGCGCCACTGCACTCCAGCCCGGGCAACAGAGCTAGATTCCGTCTAAAAAAAAAAAAAAAAAAAAAAACTTTTATCAGGCTGACTGTGGTGGCTCACACCTGTAATCCCAGCACTCTGGGAAGCCAGGCCAACATAGTGAAACCCTGTCTCTACTAACAATACAAAAATAAGCTGGGCATGGTGGCACACACCTGTAGTCCCAGCTACTTGGGAGTGAACAGAAAAAAAGTTTTGTTTTTTTTTTTTTTCAATTTTTAAATTGTGGTAAAATATATATAACAAAATTTACCATCTAGGCCAGCACAAAGACTCATGCCTATAATACTAGTGCTTTGAGAAGCTGAGGCAGGAAGATCACTTGAAGCCAGGAGTTTGAGACCAGCCTAAGCAACATAGCGAGACTCTGCCTGTATAAACAACAACAACAAAATCCTTACCATCTTTTTTTTTTTTGAGACATGATCTCACTCTGTTGCCCAGGCTGGAATACAGGGGCATGATCTTGCCTTACTGCAACCTCCACCTCCAGGGCTCAAATAATCCTCCTGCCTCAGCCTCTCAAGTAGCTGGGACTACAAGCATGTGCCACCACACCACACAAGCATGAAAATACATGTTTAAAACAACGTATTTTCAATTTTTAAAATATTTTTGATAGAGGCAGGGCTTCACCATGTTACCCAGGCTGGTCTTGAACTTCTGGGCTCAAATGATCTGCCTGACTTGGCCTCCCACAGTGCTAGGGTTATAGGCATGAGCCACCACGCCCAGCCAAACTTTTACCATCTTAAACATTTTAAAATTATTATTATTATTTTTTAGAGTTAGAATCTTACTCTGTCACCCAGCCTGGAGTGCAGTGGAACAATGATAGCTTACTGCAGTCTCGAACTCCTGGGATCAAGTGATTCTTTCACCTCAGCCCTCCAAGTAGCTAGGACTGTAGTCACACACACCACCACATCTAGCTAATTTTAAATTTTTTTGTAGAGACGAGATCTTGCTATGTTGCCCAGGCTGGTTTTGAATCCCTGGCTCAAGTGATCCTCCTGTCTTGGGTTGGAAAAGTACCGGGATTTCAAGAATGAGCCACCACACCTGGCCCTATCTTAACGTTTTTGTGTGTGTGTGATAGAGTCTCACTCTGTTGCCCAGGTTGGAGTGCAGTGGTGCCATCCTGGCTCACTGCAACCGCTGCCTCCTAAGTTCAAGCAATTCTCTTGCCTTAGCCTCCCAAGTAGTTAGGGTTACAGGTGTGTGCCTCCACGCCCAGCTTATTTTTGTAGTTTTAGTAGAGATGGGGTTTCACCTTGTTGGCCAGGCTGGTCTTGAACTCCTGACCTCAGGTGATCCACCTGCCATAGTCCCCCAGAGTGTTGGGATTACAGGCATGAGCCACCGTGACTGGCCAGCCATTTTTAAATGTACAGTTTAATACAGTGGTATTAAATATATTCATACTGTTGTACAACTATTGGCACCATTCCCTTTCCATACAGTTTTTATCTTATGAACCTCAAACTCCATATGCATTAAACAATCACTTCCTATTTTCCAGTCCCCCAACCCCTAGCCACCACCATTCTACTGTCTCTATAATTTTCACTACTCTAGGTACCTCATATACCAACTTCATTCTTTTGCATGTGGATATCCAGTTTTTCTTGCTCTATTTATTGAAAAAACTGTCCTTTCCCCAGTGAATTTCTTAGCATCCTTTTCAAAAATAAACTGACCATGAATATGTTTATTTCCAGATACTCAATTCTGTTCCATTGGTCTATATGTCTGTCCTTATGCCAGTACCATGCTGTTTGGATTACTATAGCTTTGTGGTATGTTTTGAAATCAGGAAGTATGAGTCCTCCAGCTTTGTTCTTTCAAGATTGCTTTGTCTATCAGGGCCAATCTTTGCTTTTTTAATGGGAGCATTTTGTCCATTTGCATGTTTAAAACAATGTATTTTCAAATTACAGTAGCCTCTTAAAATCTTTTTTGGGGTATAACGTGGATCAGTAAAATATGTAAAGTGTGCTAGTCATCTCAAGCGTACAGTTTAATGAAAATGTATAGAAGTATACACTGTGGTAGCTACCACTCAGATAATGATATAGATCCTTCCAGAAGCCCAGAGGCTTTCCTTATGTCCCTTTCCGATCAGTATCCTTTCTCTTGGGGCAATATTTCTCAACTTTGGCGCTATTGACATTTGTGTTGGGAAATTCTTTGTCGTGTGTGTGTGTGTGTGTGTGTGTGTGTGTGTGTGTGTATGATGTTGGTGGCAGGGATGGGGGTGCTGTTCTATGTATTACCAGATGCAGCCATCCTTGGACTCTACCCAGCAGATGCTAGTAGAAACCTCCCATTGCCACCCTCAAGTTGTAAAAACCAAAAACTGTTTCTCGAAACATTGCTGAAAGTTCCACAGTGGGGGGTGTGGTTGGGGGACAACTGCTCTTGGTTGATAATCACTGCCCTGGAGGTGACAATTCCAATTTGCACCACCATAGACTAGTTTTGCGTATTCTTAAACTTATTGTCAATAAAATAATATTGTATTTACTATTTTTTTTTTTTTAGATGGAGTTTTGCTCTTGTTGTCCAGGCTGGAGTGCAATGGCAGAATCTAGGCTCACTGCAACCTCTGCCTCCCTGGTTCAAGCGATTCTTCTCCCTCAGCCTCCTCAGTAGCTGGGGATTACAGGCATGCGCTGCTACACCTAGCTAATTTTTTCTATTTTTATTTTTATTTTGAGGTGGAGTCTCACTCTGTCACCCAGGCTGGAGTGCAGTGGTGCAATCTCGGCTCACTGCAACCTCAACCTCCTGGATTCAAGTGATTCTCCCACCTTAGCATCCTGAGAAGCTGGGATTACAGGTGCATGCCACCATGCCTGACTAATTTTTGTAGTTTTTAAAGTAGAGACAGGGTTTCACCATGTTGGCCAGGCCAGGTCTCGAACTCCTGACCTCAGGTGATCTACACACCTTGGCCTCCCAAAGGGCCGGGATTACAGGTGTGTGCCACCTAGCCCAACTGTGTTTACTGTTTTGACTCTGGCTTTTTAAAGCACAGCCTTATGTCTGTTGAATTCATCTATATTGTTGTGTATTTCAATAGTAGATTGTTTTTTGGTGTTCTCTGGTATTCCATTGTATGGATATACCACAGTTTGCTTATTCATTCTGCTGCTGATGGATATTAGAATTATTCCCACTTTTTGGATGTTATTAATAAAGTAGCTGTGAATGTTATTGCCCATGACTTTGGTGCACAGGTACACTTATTTATCACAGAGTAGAATTTCTGGGTCAAGTGCAGGCACATTTATAACTTTAAGAGATACTGCCAGATGGGTGTGGTGGCTCATGCACTTTGGGAGGCTGAGGCAGATGGATCACCTGTGGTTGGGAGTTCGAGACCAACCTGACCGACATGGAGAAACCCTGTCTCTACTAAAAATACAAAATTAGCCGGGTGTGGTGGCACATGCCTGTCATCTTAGCTACTTGGGTGACTGAGGCAGGAGAAGCACTTGCACCCAGGGGGCAGAGGATGCGATGAGCTGAGATTGTGCCATTGCACTCCAGCCTGAACAATAAGAACCAGACTCCATCTAAAAAGAAAAAAAAAAAAAAAGAGAGATAGTGCCAAACAGTTTTTCAAAGAGGTAATCTTAGTCCGTTGTGTGCTGCCATAACAAAATGCCTGAGACTGAGTAATTTATAAACAACAGGAATTTATTTTCTCACACTTCTAGAGACTAGAAGTCTAAGATCAAGGCACCAGCATCTGGTGTCTGGTGAGGGCCTGCTCGCTGTATCCCTACAGCAAGGAAGGTGGAAAGACTAGAAGGGACTGAACTCTATATGAAGCTTCTTTTATAAAGGCCTTAATCCCATCCTTGAGCGGGGAGCCCTCATAATTTGACCACCTCCTAAAGTCTCTACTATTGCATTGGAGATTAAGTTTCAACATGAATTTTGGAGGAGACACAAATATTCAAACTACAGCAATGACTGAATTCATTTCTGCTTCCACAAACAATGTAAATTTCAAAGGTTCCACATTCTCACCACATTTGGTATTGTCGATTTAAAAAAACTGTAGTCATTCTAGGGGGTGTCTGTCTAGTGATAGTTAATTGTGGTTTTAATTTGCATATCTTGATAACTTCTGATGTTAAGCATCTTTTTACGTGATCATTGGCAGTTTGTATATCCTCTTTTGTGAAGTACCAGTTCAAACATTTTGCTGATTTTTTTTTTTTAATTTCAGAAGGAAACAGCATATACGTTTTGCTCATTTTAAAAAATTGGGTTGTTTATTTTTCTTATTGGCTTGTGGGAGTTCTTTACATAATCCAGATATGAGTTCTTTGTTAGATATATAAATTTTGACTATTTTCTCCAAGTCTGTGACTTGATGAGGTCTTTATTTTTAATTTTTTAACTTACATAATTACAATTTTTTTTAATGAAGTGAGGTCTCTGTTACGCAGGCTGGAGTGCAGCGACACAATCATAGCTCACTGCAGACTCAAGCTCCTGTGCTCAGGTGATCCTCCTGCCTCAGCCTCCCCAGTAGCTAGGACCACAGGTGTGTGCCACCACACCCAGAGTGCTGGGATTACAGGTGTGAGCCACCATGCCTGACCTAATAAAGTCTTTTGATAAACAGCAGTTCTTAATTTTAAAGAACCCAATTAATCAAATTGTGTTTAGATGTTCCTTTTTGTCCTCTGCTTAAATATTTTCATGGGTATGAAATTTTCATGGGTATCGTTGTGAAAACAGTGACTTATGTTTTCTCCTAGAAGTTGTATTATTTCGTCTTTCACATGAAGTTTATGATGCATTTTGCATTAATTTTGGAAAACAGTGTGAGGAAGAGGCTTAAGGTTCATATATTTCCCCATATGGGAGCCCCATTGTTCCAGGCTATTGATAGAAAAGACCCGGCTTTTCCCGCTGAGCTACAGTGCCACCTCTGATGTCAATCAAGTGTCCATATATGTGTAGGTGCATTTCTGGACTCTTTCAGTTCCTTTGACTACTTGTCTATCCTTAACCATCGCCTTAATTACTGAGCTTTAGAGTAACTCTTTTTTTTTTTTTTTTTTTTTTTTTGAGACGGAGTTTCGCTCTTGTTACCCAGGCTGGAGGGCAATGGCGCGATCTCGGCTCACCGCAACCTCCGCCTCCTGGGTTCAGGCAATTCTCCTGCCTCAGCCTACTGAGTAGCTGGGATTACAGGCACGCACCACCATGCCCAGCTAATTTTTTGTATTTTTAGTAGAGACGGGGTTTCACCATGTTGACCAGGTTGGTCTCGATCTCTCGACCTCGTGATCCACCCACCTCAGCCTCGGAAAGTGCTGGGATTACAGGCTTGAGCCACCACGCCCGGCCCCTAGAGTAACTCTTGATATCTAGTAGTGTAAGTCCTCCAACTTTATTCTATCTCAAGATTGTCTATTCTAGGTGCTTTGCTTTTCTATATAGATCCTAGAAATAGCTTGTCAATTTCCACAAAATGAAATAAAATAAGATGAAAACCGGCTGCCATTTCCATTGGGATTTCACTGAATCTACAGATCAGTTTAGGTAACTTTGTTCACTTTTATAAACTGTACTTAGAATAATACTGGTCATTTACTGTAATCCCAGCACTTTGGGAGGCCGAGGTGGGCAGATCACTTGAAGACAGCAGTTCAAGACCAGCCTGGCCAATGTGGTGAAACTCTGTCTCTACTAAAAATGCAAAAATTAGATAGGTGTGGTGGCACACACCTGTAAACCCAGCTTCTTGGCAGGCTGAGGTGGGAGAATTGCTTGAACCTGGAAGGTGGAGGTCGAAATGAGCCGAGATCCGCACCACTGCACTCCAGCCTGGGTGACAGAGCAAGACTCCATTTCAAAGGAAAAAAAAAAAAAGAAAAAGAAAAAAGAAAAGTTGACAACGTATTATAATTTTTTGCCCTGAATCATTTCAGAATAAGTTGCCAAATGATGCTTCATCACCCCCCGAATTTCAGAGTGTATTTGTTACAAAAAAGGATGAACTATAACTATCACAATCACAACCAGGTAATTAATATTGATGCACAGCTAACATATAATCCTCGGGCTTTACTCAGAAGTCACCAGTCTTCCCAGTAATGTTCTCTACAGCAAGGCAAGCCAGTTCAGAATCACTCATCATTCTTTTTTTTCTAGTCTGATTTGTCTCCTGCAGTCCTCAGCCTTTCTTTGACTTTCCTGTCCTTGATACATCTGAGGATGACAGTCGAGCTATTTTTGTCGGATGTGCCTCAGTTTCGATTTGTCTGACGCTTGCTCATGATTAGATTCAGGCCATGCATTTTTGGCAGGAATAGCACAGAAGCGATGCTGGGTTTTGCTCATTGCATCCTGTTTGGCGCCTCACAATTTTGATTTGTTCATTACTGATGCTGTTCACTTTCATTGCTTGAGTAGGATGGTTGCTGCCAAGTTTTTCCAGTGTGAACTCAATACTTACCTCTGTGTAGTGAATATCATGTGGTCAAGTACTTTGAAACTATGTGAATATCCCATTCCTCATCAAACTTTCAATTTATTTATTGATTGATTTCTATTAGTATGGACTCGAGGGTTCTTAGTTTATTCAATGGGCTTTAATCTGTTTCTTTCATAATTTATTGTGATACTCAAATTTTCCTCAATTTGACCAGCGGAATCCCCTTTAAGCAAACTTCTGTAGCTGGGCACTGTGACTCACACCTGTAATCTCAGCACTTTGGGAGTCCAGGGCAGAGGATAACTTGAGCCCAGGAGTTCAAAACCAGCCTGGGCAACATGGCAAGACCCCCAAGCTCTTTTTTTTTTTTTTTTTAAGGCAGAGTATTGCTCTGTTGCCCAGGTTGGAGTACAGTGGTGCAATCTTGGCTCACTGAAACCTCCACCTCCTGGGTTCAGGCAATTCTCCTGCCTCAGCCTCCCGAGTACCTGGGATTATAGGTGTGTGCCACCATGCCCAGCTAATTTTTATATTTTTAGTAGAGATGGGGTTTTACCACATTAGGCAGGCTGGTCTCAAACTCCTGACCTCAGGTGATCCACCTGCCTCGGCCTCCCAAAGTGCTGGGATTGCAGGTGTGAGCTACCACGCCAGACCCCCCAAAGCTCTTAAAAAAAAAAAAAGCACACTTTTGTGTCCCTTTGACATTTGACATATCAAATGTCATCATTCAAATGTCTCAGGTTCATCCTGGACTTTCCCTGCTCAAGTCCTGGAATCACCATTTCTCCAAGGAGCCTTGTTCCTTTTAGTGGAGAATGGTATTCCGAAGCTAAGATTTTGGTGTCAGCTGTGTTCACTACAATTGGGGTATCTCTGCTTCTCCATCCTCCAGCCTCCTCTGGTGGTCGAGAATCTCAAGTTCCAGGTTCTCATAGGCCCCAGTGACCTTGACCTCAGGAGAAAGATCCTTTCTCCTTCCGTGTTCCCTCAACCCTCTTAAATAAAGGACTCTGGCCAGGCATGGTGGCTCATGCCTGTAATCCCAGCACTTTGGAAGGTTGAGGTGGGTGGATCATGAAGTCAGAAGTTTGAGACCAGCCTGGCCAATATGGTGGAGGCTGAGGCAGGTGGATCACGAGGTTAAGAGATCGAGACCATCCTGGTCAACATGGTGAAAGCCCATCTCTACTAAAAATACAAAAAAAAAATTAGCTGGGCATGGTGGCATGTGCCTGTAATCCCAGCTACTCAGGAGGCTGAGGCAGGAGAATTGCCTGAACCCAGGAGGCGGAGGTTGCAGTGAGCCGAGATCGCGCCATTGCACTCCAGCCTGGGTAACAAGAGGAAAACTCCATCTCAAAAAAAAAAAAAAAAAAAAAAAAAAATTAGCCGGTTGGGCACGGTGGCTCCTGCCTGTAATCTCAGCACTTTGGGAGGCCGAGGTTGGCAGATCACAAGGTCAGGAGATGAAGACCATCCTGGCCAACATGCTGAAACCCTGTCTCTACTAAAAATACAAAAAAATTAGCTGGGCATGGTGGCTCACGCCTGTAGTCCCAGCTACTGGGGCGGCTGAGGCAGGAGAATTGCTTGAACCCGGGAGGAGGAGGTTGCAGTGAGCCGAGTTGCGCCACTGCACTCCAGCCTGGCACCTGGTGATGGAGTGAGACTCTGTCTAAAGAAAAAAAAAAAATTAGCCAGGTGCAGTGGCATGTGTCTGCTCTCCCAGTTACTCAGGAGGCTGAGGCAGGAGAATTGCTTGTACCCAGGAGATGGAGGTTGCAGTGAGCCGAGATTGTGCCACTGCACTCCCACCCAGGCACCAAGAATAAAACCCCATCTCACAAAAACCAAAAAAGGACTCTGTTGGCCCTGCTCAGTCAAACTGTCATCCTGGACCAATGGCTGTGGCTGGGGGCATGGAATACTCTTAGGAGCAGAGCTTGGGTCCCAGGCCTGCCCCATCTGAAGAGCGGGTGCTGGATGTGTCTTGAGGAATCCAGCTTCACCTAGCCACATGGAATTAGGTGCACACAGAAAAGATGAGGCTGTTTCGCCAAAAGAAAGTGAAGAGATGAGGGACCGACAGAACAGCAGATGCCTCTCATAAGTAGGTGTGTAGCTAGGCATCGTGATCACTGCTGGGAGAAGAGACTCGGACAATGCAAGACAAGACCACAGTGGCCCTTGCCGAGCCCCAGGGTGGGGGCGGCCCTTCTTAGGACTGGCAGGCAAGCTGAGGCCTGAAGGAGAGCCTTAGCAGGGCAAGGGGGTACAGCGGGCAGTGGCCGGGGTACCCAGATAGAGGAAACCACCGTGCAAAGGCCCTGAGCAGAAATGTGCCCAGTTCTGGAAGGAGGCTGGTGTGGCCAGTGTAGCCAGAGCATAGTGAGGCGGGCCAGCGGTGGGAGATTAGGGCTGCGGAGGAGGGCAGGGCACAGCTGACCAGACGGGACACTGAAGGCCTCGGCAAGGATGCTGGCTTTGTACTCAGTGAAATGCGGTGTCACTGAAGGGTTTCAGGGAGAGCGTGACATGAGCTAATGTATACCTAAAAGCTCAGTGTGGCTGCTGGGGTGGGGTAAGAATTGGAGGGGCCTAGAGGGGGGAGGAGAGATGGCATGATGGCATCCTAGGTACATCACAGCTTTATCTTGTTGAAACTGTGCCCTGTAGGAGAAGTGAACTCATGCCTGGTGAAGGTGCCAGAGAAGAGAGAGGATGGCCACAACATGGCTCTGGTACGCCTGCTGCCCAGCCCCCAGCTGACTGTCCTGGGATGTCCCCGTCCTGCCCACCCCCGACCTCCAGCCCTGCAGCCTCAGCATTCCCCAGGCTTCAGCCTGGTTCTCCTTTTCTCCAAAAAGTTCGTTGCCATCTGATGTGCCATGTGCTTTGTTTATTCATCTTATTTCTTGTCTGTCTCCCCAAAAAGGACGTATCTTCCATTACTTGGGCATTTTTGTCTGTTATTCACAGCTGTAACTTCAATGTCTAGAGCAGTGCCTGGCACTAATAGATGCTCAATAAAAGATTTTTAAACAATTGAATGAATAGTGGGAGGGGCTCTGAAAGGGGCAGAAAGTCTACTAGTGGCCTTTTTTTCAGGACAGTCAGGCCCACCCCAGGTCTGGGCCATGAGGCAGGCTCAGGAGACCCGAGAAGGCCAGGTCAGCAGGGGAGGCACACTTGGGTCTGCAGGACTTGGTGTGGGCCAGTGGGGAAGACTGGAGGAGCCAGTGGACGTGAGTGCGACTCAGGGAGTGTGAACCAGACTGCTGGGTGGACAGAATGTGGAGGAGGTGGAGGATCTGTTCAGGCCTGGACGTGCAGGAGGCAGGCCCTGACTCCAGGCTGCTTCAGGGCCAAGCTTCAGTCCCTGGGGCAGTGCTGGGTGGGGATGGGGAGAGGTGGCCAGACTAAGGAGACCCTGCATTCAGGGATCATTTGTCCCCATCCCATGGCATCCTTCTAGTTGTCCACTGTGTTCCTGCCACGCTGGCCTTTTTCTGTTTCTCACACACACCAGACTCATTCCTGCCCCAGTGCCTTTGCATATGTTTCCTCTGCCAGGAAAGTTCTATAAAATGGGCACAACAAAGCTGAAGTGAGGCCCATACCAGGAGATATGCACAGGCTTCTGAGTAGCTGGGACTACAGATGCGTGCCATCATGCCTGGCTAATTTTCGTATTTTTAGTAGAGACAGGGTTTCATCATGTTGGTCAGGCTGGTCTCAAACTCCTGACTTCAGGTGATCTGCCCTCCTTGGCCTCCCAAAGTGCTGGGATTACAGGCGTGAGCCACCACGCCTAGCTATAAAAATTTTAAAAGTAAAAAAAAAAAAATAGCTGGGCATGGTAGCATGCACCTGTATTCCTAGCTACTCAGAAGGCTGCAACAGAAGGATCGCTTGAGTCCAGGAATTTGAGATTGCAGTGAGCTGTGATTGCATCACTGTGTTCCAGCCTGAGTGCTGGGGGCATTAGGATCAGAGAGGTCCGACTTCTCATGATTCTGAAGTTTGACTGGGCTTAGCTGGGTGGTTCCTCTGCTCCACACTGTGTAGACTGAGATCACTCAGTGGGACTGGAACATTCGAGATGACCCCCTCATCTTCCAGGGCCTCTCTCCACATGGTCTGTCATCATTCTGTCTTCTAGCCTGGGCTTCCTTGAAGAACACTGTCTGGGTTTCAGAGGGAAGACGTGGAAGCTTCCAGTTTTCTTAAGGGCTCATCCAGAAACTGGCCCAGTATCATGTCCACATTATTCTACTGGTCAAAGCAAGTTGTAAAATGACCCAAGATTCAAGAGGAATCTGTCCTTTGGATAGGGGGAGCAGAAAATAACTTGCAGCCATTTTCAAGTGCCACCCTCCCTGCCAGATTCACTCATCTCTTCCTCTTTACTAGACGAAGTTAGTTTTCTTAGGTCATGGTCATTGTTTCTTTTCCTTCTTTCCCTTAAAATGGTGAGAAAGGAGAGATTCGTTGGATATTGGTTAACATGCTTTCTCTCTCAGGTAGCAGATTGCCTCAATCTGACTTGTGTGTACTGGAAGGCCCTTATGAAGTGTTAGTGATGGTGCAATTTCAGGTTGAAGGACTGGGGCCCTTTCTGTCCTCTCCTTAGTTGACCGGAGAAGGGGGAGTACGTTGCAGTCCCTCATCTCTGGTCCTCTTCCAAATGCCGGCATTCAGGATGAACTCCTCCAGCCCCTCTATTTTCTCCAGTCTTCACCCCACCCCACGTTCCCCTTGTGGGAACCTCTCCTTTCTCTTGCGCCGATGCTGGCTTGCCCGAGGGTGCCGGGTGGTTACTAGCGCTGTGTGGACAACCTGAGGACCGGGCTCAGCGGGGCTCTCTCACTCTGAGGTTTTCGCTCTGCCATCCCCTAGGTTGAGAATGCCAGCAACCTTCAGAAGAGCCAGGATCTGCTGGAGGCAGAAGGAGGGAAGAAGATCATGATGAAGAAGATGATGGTGGGGGAGCCACAGGCGGGTCTGCGGATTGGGGTGGGAGGGGGCAGGATTCCTGTGTCCACCCACTGATGAGACTGCAGGGGTGGGAGGTTGAGGTGGGAGGAGAACAAGATGAGGAGGCGGGATCCCGGGAATGGAGTCTCAGCTCCACCTCGAACTGCCCTCCACTTACATGGAGGGAGCTCGGACAAGTTCCGAGCCTCACTCTTCTCATCTCACAGATGGGTGTGATAATACCTGTGCCATTGGCTTGTTGGGAGGACACAACCTGATGTTTTAGTCTACAGTAAAGCCTTGCACACCCTGAAGCAGTTCTCATGACTTAATATTTTCTTTCCCCAGAAATTCCCTCCGGTGGGCGACTTTAGACAGTTCCTTCATCACGTTGCTAAATACAGTCACTTCTCCGTTATCCACCAGAATAGATTGGGCAGGAATAACCACTGAGGCTTCCAAATTACACCTGTGTTTGTGTACCTTACACAGCCAACCAAAAACGGCCTTGCCCTCCATACCTTCATTTAATTAACATTAATCGAGCATCTGCTGTGTGTAGGTGCTAGATCGAAAGTGAGAAGCAATTAGAAGGACATATTTTATTTTGAGACAGGGTCATGCTCTGTCGCCCAGGCTGGAGTTCAGTGGTGCCATCGTGGCTCACTGCGGCATCAACCTCACGAGATTCTCCCCCCTCAAACTCTCGAGAGCTGGGACCACAGGTGTATGCCACCACACCCAACTAAATGTTTTTATCTTAAAGAAATAGATATTCGGCCAGGTTCGGTGGTTCATGCCTGTAATCTTAGCATGTTAGGAGGCTGAGAGTTTGAGACCAGCCTGACCAAAATGGTGAAAGCCTGTCTCTGTGCTAGAATTACAGGTGTGCGTATCACCTGGCATGGGCCTCCCTTCTGAGTAGTCCTAGCTACTCAGGAGGCTGAGGCAGGAGAATCGCTTGAGCAGGGAGGCAGAGGTTGCAGTGAGCCGAGATCGTGCCACTGCACTCCAACCTGGGCAACAGAGGAAGACTTTATCTCAAAACAAACAAACAAACAAACAAACAAACAAATAAGTTCAAGACAAACCTGGCCAATGTAACAAGACCCCATCTCTAAAAGAAAAAAAAAAACAAAACATTTTAAAGGAATTCAGCTGGGCAGTTTTCAAGGGCCACGTGTGGTGGGTTTTGCTTTGGTCCAGTTCCATGGTTTGAATGTGCCTCCGAAAGGCCGGGCGTGGTGGCTCATGTCTTTAATTCCAGCATTTTGGGAGGCCAAGGCAGGAGGGTGGTTTGAACTCAGGAGTTTGAGACCAGCCTGGGCAACACAGCAAGACTCTGTACAAAAAATAGAAACACTTAGCCAAGTGTGGCGGCACGAGCCTGCAGACCCAGTTACTTGGGAAGCTGGGGCGGGAGGAGCTGAGGGGCTGCTATGACCTGCTCCTTGTAAGGGGGCAGCGTTGGCCCTGGAGGCCTGCAGTGGCCCTGTCCTCATCGGCCCCTCTGTGGTCCCCTGTCCAGAGGCAGATCCAGGAGGAGCCACTGGATTCACTGTCGAGCTCCGTCCGCCGGCAGGCCATGGAGATCCTGACCCAGCTGAGGTGCCCACGGCCTTCTCCCTGTCCCCACAGCCCCGCTCCCCCCTTCCTCCACTCTGCCTCCCTCATCTCTCCGCTGTACCCTCCCCCAGCCCCGTGTCTTGTCCCCTCCCCTTGCCCAGTGCCTGCGCTCCTCAGCCCTGCCCGGTCCTCAGCCACAGGGTCCCTCCCTCACTCCATGCCTTTGCTTTCTGCCTCTTCCCCAGCCACACTCAGCCCACCCTGGGCGTGCGGGAGAGGTCGGAGCTGGTGAGCACGTGTGTGCAGAGCGTGTTCTCCCTGCCGTCCGTGCAGGCCATGCAGGAGAAGGACGGGGCCAAGGCTGAGACCATCCAGGTGAGGCGGGGCCTTCCCAGCAGGGCCCCGGGGCCCGGTCACATTCTGGGAGGAGATACGGAGCTGTACCGTCCAGCTCATTGGTCTGTGGCCTTGGGCAATTCAACTCACTTCTGTTGGTCTGTGTACTTGATAAATGGTGGATGGATGAATCATTCAAATAAAGACACCCCATCCTGTCCACTTCTGGGCCCTGCCCTCTGGGAGGGATGTGGGCAGATGCTGGCATGGCCAGGGGAAGCGGCCAGGATTGGGAGGGGCAGGGCTGAGGCCTAGGCTATAATGGAGACAGGCTAGGGGACCCAGGGGTGAGACCTGGAGAATCAGAACCTCATGGGGCATGTGTGAGCATCTTCAAACCTCTCCAGGCATTCCTGGGAGGATGGGTAGAGGTGACCCTCAGGGTAGGATGAGGGGGAGCACGGGTCAGTGGGGAAGGTGAAGGCAAAGGGGTTTCAGCCCAGGGTGCAGCACATTCGTTCATCACTTCATTTACAAATGTTAACTCAGTCCCTACTCCGTGCTGAACTCAGCACAGGAGCCTTACAGCCGAGGTGAGTGTTGGGGAGATGGATGGTATCGAATAAGCAAATACGAAGAAATGCAAAATTACACCAATGGTAAATGGTGCAAGCCAGAAGTATTCGGTGCTATAAAGAGCCTGCAATGGCTGCTGGTGTGGGGGGAATGGCCTAGATGGGGGTCAGGGGTTGTGATTGTGAAGCTGAGAAGGGTGGGAGAAGGAAGAGCATTCCCGGATGCAGAAGGATGACAAACTGGCAGTGTGGCTGGAGCTTAGAGGGTGAGGCAAGAGTTCTGGAAAGTGAGGCTGGAGAGCCAGGGTCCCGGAGGTGGTGCCCTTGGAGAAGACGGAGGAGCTGGTGGATGAAAAGAGCAAGCAGGCTTCTTGCAGTACCAGGCTTTGCCAGAAGAGGCCAGTGCTGCACAGTAATTCGCAGAGACGGGCAGGAAGGAGGAGGTAGGTGGTGAGCCAGGCTTTCTTGGTGGTTGTGGTATAACCCTAAGGACCACTGGCTTCAGGGTGTATGCAGACTCAGGAAATCTGGGCAGTAACAACGTAGGAGGCACACTTGAGCTGGCAGGAGGAGGGGAGGCAAAAAAGGATCTTCTGAGTAACTGAAAACCACTGCCCAGCCTTGTGCATGTGTAATGCCCGTACCCATCAGACAATTCCAGGACAGTGGTGTGGCTAAGGGATGAGAAACAGGAATGGGAGTGATGGCTCCCTTAAGGGGCAATTTGGAAAACCGACTTGGGTCTTGGAGAAGCAATTCAAATACAAATCAGAGCACTTTCCCAGCGATGATGAAAGTAGGATTGACCCTTTCATTCATCCATCTCTTGCAGTTCAGCATTTTCCCATCCATCCTCCCATTTGCTCCTCATGACTGGAAACTTCTGAGTGTCCCTGTCCCTTCATTTGTAAAATGAATTTGTGGACGAGGTGATGTGGTTGTGCAAATCACCAGGTAGCCACCTGGTCTGTGGTAGATCCTCAGGAGATGCTGGATCTCCGTTTCTTCCCTATTTAAGGTAGAAAGTGCAGAGATAATTAGTAATTTGTTGATAAGGAAGCTATAACCCATGAGGGGAAGTAATCTGCCCAATATTACACATCAAGTTAGTCTCAGAGGTGGAACCAGAACTCAGCTCTCATGGGTCCAAACTCCCCTGCCTCCCTGGACCCACACCAGGGGCTGCCAGGGCCTGGCGTCTACTCCAGAGGTGCCCTAGTGGCTTGGTGTTCCTCATGTCCACAGATTCTTTACCATCAGACCCTGGAGGCCCTGCAGACGCTGCTCAAAGCCCTCTTTGTTGAGGACCCCACTCCTGCTGGACTGAAGAGCATCTTGGAGGTGCGGAGATGGGAGGGGGGAAGGAAGGGAGGGGAGAAAGTGTAGAGGGAAGAGAGACACTGGCTCGGGAGCAGTGGAGACCAGACCCAGGAGTGATTTGGCTTCAGGATGTCATCTCGTGGGAGTGTTCTGTCCCCCGTCTGTCTCACAGGCCCTGTCCCAGACTCCTGCCTCTCCACTCTCTCCCTATCCCCCACTCTCTAAATGGCTGCCACATGGTTATAGCTGCCCCCATATCTGTGCTCTCCCCATTCTTGTCCCTGCATCTTTCTTCTGTCTTCATGACTCTTCAACTTTCATCTCTCTCCTCAGTGACTTCCTTCTTCCCTATAGTCTGTCAGTCCCATTCTGAACTCCATCTCTCCCTAAACCCCAGGAAGAGGAGGAGGGCTGTGGTGACCTTCATGCCTCCTCTGGAAGCTTCCTGCTGATGGGTGAAGGCTGACCTGTCCACCCAGCAGCAGGGGCTGGCATCTACCCTGCAGTTCTGAGTCTTGCTTTTGACCCCACAGCCGCTGGGGCCCTGGATGAACTCCGGGAAGGCCCATGAGCGAGCACGGGCTGTGAACAGCAACGTCTCTGTGTTGAACCACATGCTTCTAACTCTGCCTTTCTTTGTGAGTGGCCCCTGGGAGGGGTGGACGCTCTTAGGGAAACTCTTCCCACTTCTGAAGGAGTCTGTGCCTCTGTTCAGGGATTCCCAGGTGACCCTTGCCATCTCCAGAGGGCTCCGTAATCTGGGCCAGACTATCCACCTGTGTTCACCATTTAATGTATAGTGTTATTGAACCTGTAACACTCAGTCCCTAAGATTGCAATACAAACAGGTGCCCTTGGGGTTCCCAGCGCTGGGACTTCTGCTGGGGAGACTCATCCTTCGCATTGGGGATCCTGATGAGGAGATTGGCCGGGAGGCTCTGGATGGCATCATCATCCTCTACACTATCCTGGATCTCCAGAAACGTAAGCCCTATTGGAGTGCTTCTGAAGGAAGGCTTCTGAGCTGCTGCTCAGTCTGGATTCAATAAAGAATCAGATGGAGCCTTGACATGAAGGCACTGGTGGCAGATGGGGAAAACCAGCACAAGGTCAGATGGGGACTGTGGAAACTGGTGTGAAGCCCAAGACCCTACAGAATCAGGGGACAAAGGCTACAAACCGAACTATTTTGATTGAAGCTATCTTGCTTTTTCTTATCCTTCCAAGCTTGATTTGTGACTATCACTTTTGTGTTCCCTCAATACTATGTACACCTAGGGTTAATTCCCCTAACATCTTGTTTTCCTGTCTGTCTTCCCCACTAGAGGGAAGGGTAGGGCTGCATCTGGGTCACTCCTGCATTCCCAAGAGCCATCGCTGGGCCTGGCACGTGGTGGGTGCTCAGTGAATACTTACTGAATAAAGAACAGCTTCTGTCTTTGAATCCAGAGTAGCTAAAGCGTGTAGTTGGGAGAACTTTCCTCGATTCAGCTTCAGTGAGCCCTTAGTATTGTGGTATGGGCTGCACAGGTATCCCGGAGGCACTGTACAATATCAGCTGTCGCTTGTCTCCTTCCTTTCTCCATAGTCCCAGCTCTGCCCTAAACCAGGGGACCTTGGCATGTGGTTGAAACTCTCCTGGCTCTGGAGGTAGAGTGACCTGCACCTAAGACCTGGTTCTATCCCTTGTTAGTGATGTGACCTCAGGCAAGCACTTTATGTAGGCCTAGATTTCCTCATCTGTAAAAAGGGTACACTCAGATATAATCCATGTTTTTTTTTTTTTTTTTTTTTTTTTTTAAGACGGAGTCTGGCTCTGTTGCCCAGGCTGGAGTGCAGTGCACAATCTTGGCTCACTGCAGTCTCCGTCTCCTGGGTTCAAGTGGTTCTGTTGCCTCAGCCTCCCAAATAGCTGAGATTATAGGCGCACATCACCACACCTGTATTTGTATTTTTAGTAGAGACAGGGTTTCACTATGTTGGCCAGGGTGGACTCGAACTCCTGACCTCAAGTGACTCATCTGCCTCAGCCTCCCAAAGTACCAGGCTTACAGAAGTGAGCCGCTGCGCCTAGCCTGAGTTCATGCTTTTTTTTTTTTTTTTTTTTGAGACGGAATTTCGCTCTTGTTACCCAGGCTGGAGTGCAATGGTGCGATCTCAGCTCACCGCAACCTCCGCCTCCTGGGTTCAGGCAATTCTCCTGCCTCAGCCTCCTGAGTAGCTGGGATTACAGGCACATGCCACCATGCCCAGCTAATTTTTTTTGTATTTTAGTAGAGATGGGGTTTCACCATGTTGACCAGGATGGTCTCGATCTCTTGACCTCGTGATCCACCCGCCTCAGCCTCCCAAAGTGCTGGGATTACAGGCTTGAGCCACCGCACCTGGCCGAGTTCATGCTTTTTGAAAGATTAAGTAAGCTCTTCTGTAAGAGCATATGTAAAGAGACTAGCTCCGTGCCACACCTTACAGGCACTTGACCATTAGTTCTCCTTCTCCTATCCCTTCAGGTTTTTGGGATTTATCTGGTATCCTCACTCTTCTTGATCTCTAGCATTTGGGATAAAGATTTGGTCCCTGGGAGATTTACCCTGCTGGCCAGGAGCCACTCCTATCTCTGGAGTGACAGGTGAAGGTGGTATAAGCCATGTTAATAACCAGCTTTAGGGGTAGGAATAGGAGTCTCTGTGAGCCTATTCTGGCGTGGGAACCTGCTCTTTTTTTTTTTTTTTTTTTTTTTTTTTGAGACAGAGTCTTGTTCTGTTGCCCAGGTTAGAGTTCAGTGGCATAATCTCGGCTCACTGCAGCCTCAGCCTCAGTCTCTCAGGCTCAAGCAATCCTCCTACCTCAGCCTCCTGAGTAGCTGGGACTACAGGCACATGCTATCATGCCTGGCTAATTTTTTTTTTTTTTTTTTTTTTGTAGTTTTGGTAGAAGTGGGGTTTTGCCATGTTGCCCAGGCTGGTCTCGAACTCCTGGGCTCAAGTGATCCACCTGCCTTGACCTCCCAAAGCGCTGGGATTAGTGGCATACATCACCACACCTGCTGAGACTGCTCATTTAAAAAAGATAAAAAGAAAGAAAAAATGAGTAGGACTAGTATAGACTCAATTAGAGTTGCCAGATTTAGCAAATAAAAAATACAGGATACGCAGTTAACTTTGAATTTCAGATAAACAATGGATAATTTTTAGTATATTTGAGACATACTTTCACAAAAAATGATCTGTTTTTCTGAAATTCAAATTTAACTGGTTATCCTGTATTTTATTCGGCAACCCTAGGTCAAACTTCTTAGATTTTACATTTTGTAAATACAGACCCAGCAGGGAAGAACCATACTATTAGATTTTATTTTATTTATCTATTTTTTGAGATAGGGTCTTGCCCTGTTATCCAGGCTGGAGTGCAGTAGCTCAGTCAAGGCTCATTGCAGCCTCAACCTCCTGGGCTCAGTGATCCTCCCACCTCAGCCTCCAGAGTTGCTGGGACTACAGGCACGCACCAGCACGACCAGCTTACTTATTTATTATTATTTTTTGAGATGGAGTCTTGCTCTGTTGCCCAGGCTGGAGTGCAGTGGAGCAATCTTGGCTCACTGCAATTTCTGCCTCCCAGGTTAAAGCGATTCTCCTGCCTCAGCCTCCCAAGCAGCTGGGACTACAGCTGTATACCATCATGAGAGGCTAATTTTTGTGGTTTTTTTTTTTTTTTTTTTTTTTTTTTTTTTTTTTTTTTTTAAGGAGAGTCAGGGGTTTCGACATTTTTGCCAGGCTGGTCTTGAACTCCTGATCTCAACTGATCTGCCTGCCTTGACCTCCCAAAGTGCTGGGATTACAGGTGTGAGCCACTCTGCCTGGCCCAGCTAATTTATTTTTTGTAGAGACAGGATTTTGCCATGTTGCCCAGGGTGGTCTTGAACTCCTGGGCACAAGTGAACCACTTGCCTTAGCCTCCAAAGTGCTGGGATTACAGGCCGGGTGTGGTGGCTCATGCCTGTAATGCCAGCACTTTGGGAGGCCAAGGTGGGAGGATCAGCTGAGGTCAGGAGTTCGAGACCAGCCTGGCCAACAAGGTGATACCCCGTCTTTACTAAAAATACAGAATAAGATAGGTGTAGTGGCACACACCTGTAGTCACCACTACTCCGGAGGCTGAGGCAGGAGGATCACTTAAACTCGGGGGGCGGAGGTTGCAGTGAGCTGAGATCACACCACTGCACTCCAGCCTGGGCAACAGAGCGAGGCTGCATCTCAAAACAAACAAACAAACAAAAACCAAACCAAAAAAAAAAAAAAAAAAAAAAAAGCAAAGTGCTGGGATTACAGGTGTGAGCCACTGTACCCGGCCACTTAGAATTTAATCTCAGCGAATGAAGTGGTCTGCCCAGGCACCCTGACTGTAGGACGCAGCACAGCTAGGATTTCAACCGGGGCCTGCCTGACACCAGCTCTCAGGCTCCTCTCCTTTACAAACAGCACACACACTTTGTCCACGTGATCACTCTGCCTCAGTGGCCTTTTCTTGTGTCCAAGTCCTGTATACCTTGAGGGGATCCAGGTAGGACCCAAGCTGGGCTGCAGTAGGGCTCAGGAAGTGCATCTGAAATGTGCTTCCTTCAACTGAAAACATGAAGCCACTATGTGCCAGGTACTACTCTAGCATGTGGGACACAGCAGTGGGGAAAAGAGAGTAAATAATCCTCCTTTGGTGAGGATTATTCTCCTTCTCTTTGTTGACAGACAGTGAACAAAATAAACAAGGAACACATATAGCAAGTCAGATGATGATAAAAACTAAAGAAAAGTAGATAAGGATTGGTACTACCAGGGGTAGGAGGATTGCAATTTAAAAGAGGTGTTGCCACACATCCACCAGAATGAAACACAGACAATGCCATGCGCTGGGAAGATGTGGGGCAATGGGAACTCTCGTGTACTGCAGGTGGGGGTGCCATGGATTTCCCAGGATAGAAAACTGTTCGGCAGTAACTCCTGTAGCTGAACCTACGCTTACACTACGACCCAGCAATCCACTCCTAGGTATACACCCAACAATTGTGTAGATATACTCGCCAAGAGATACCCTAGAATGTTCTTAGCAGCACGATGCTTAGTAACTGGCAATAACCCAAATGTCCATCAAAAGTAGAACAGATAACTAATCATAGTCTTTCATAGTATGGGAATAATGCAGCATTGAGAGTGAATGAAAGGACGAATGCTGGTGCGACTGTGTGGATGAAATTCATCCATATCATGTTGAGTGAAAGGAGACACACGCCGAGGATAACACGTGATGTGTCCATTTACATAAACTTCAGAAGCAAATTGCTCTAGGGGTTGAGAAATTAGAATAGTGTTTAGCCAGGGTCAGAGAGATGGCTAGTGATTGAAAGGGATGCACAAGAGAGGCTTCTGGGTGCTGATCAAGTCCTGCGTCTTGACCTGGGGGCCGGCTACAGGGGTGTGTTCACCATGTGAAAATGTATTGAGCTGGTTCCTTATGATGTAATGACTGCTACGTGTATGTTTAACAAAAATAGGGAGATCTGGCCTCACTCAGAAGGTTCTCTTCTTGCAGGAGCCAAAGATAATGAAGAGACCAACAAGAAGGAGCTATATGAGAGCAACAAGCGTTTCCTGGGGCCCTACAACTCAGTGAGCCCGTGCCAGAACATCCTGCGGGTGATCGCGGTAACTGCCTGGTGCCTACGCAGGAGCGGAGGGTGGGGGTGAGGAGGGGCAGTGCCACCTTTCCAGCTTTCCAGGCTTTGTGGGACGCCTCCCCAGCCACCTGCGCCTGTCCTGAGTACCCTCCCCGTCTGCTCTGTGCCACAGTGCGTGGACTTTCTTCTCCCTTGTGCGTGTCACCCTGTGCTGTGTGCAGGGACATGACACTCCTGCTTTTGTGGCTCCTCCCTAAAGGCTCAACACTTACCCGTTAACCGAAGTCACTCCTGCTTTTGTAGCTTTTCCCCTAAGTGTTCAACACTTACCTGTTAAGTGAACATTCCTGACCCTCCCTGTTGACCTCTGCATGTGGGTGTCAGGCCATGTTTGCGCCTCTGTGCACAAAGCTCAGGCTGCCCGTCAGTGTCATGATCTCGGCACCTTTGTTTCAGGAATTTGGAGACTTCCTGGGGCCCCAGCAGGTAAAGGACCTGCTGCTGGCAGCCCTGGAAGGGCTGAAAGGCAGCTCAGAGGCTCCAGGGAAGGACTCTGGGGAGACGATGCAGCTGGCCTCGGAGGTCACGCTCAGCTGGGTGCTGGAGTGGTACCGCCACAGGGTGCTGGAGGTGGTAAGGCTTCCTGGGGGCAGGGACTAAGCTGTCACTGGGGCTTGGGATCCCCTATGGCCTGCTCATTACTGGCCTGCCTGACAGTAGGCAGGGTGGGGGATACCTGAACCCCCTAACCTCTGGGGGAGGGAAGGGATGCTGGTGGCTGCGTTCTAGGTGCTTCCACCTTGAAGGTTTTCTCTTACCACCCCTGAAGGAACTCAGCTGACTTGGTGGTGGGTGGAGGTGGGTTTGGGGGTGGAAGGGTGTGTAGGGAAGGGTAGTAAAGAGAAACTGGCCGGCTCCCGGGGGGCGCAGACGCTCTGCTTGCCTCTTCCTCTCTCTCTTTTGGGCCTTCTCCCCTGTTCTCTAGGCCGTCACCTGCTTCCCTCCTCCCACCTTCCTGCTGCCCCCATGCCTCCCTTGGCTTCTCCACTGATCTGTCCACCTGCTCATGACTGCCCTTGCTGTGCCCCAGATCCCAGAAATCATGCAGGGCATCTACCTGCAGCTGAGCCACATCCAGGAGCCTCGGGCCCGTGAGGTGGCCCTGCTGCCCGTCTCTCTCCTGGCCAGCTCCTTCATGACCGAGGTCGTGGTGGCCCTGCTCATGTGCCCCCTCCCACTGGACAGGTACCAAGTGAACGGGTTCCCAGCCACTGCATCTTACAGGGTTCAAGCAGCCCTCCCAAGTTGGGGACCCCCTTCTGCCCAGATGGCCCTTGTTCTGTGACCTGTGGTGCTTATGACGACCATGAAGGGCTTCCTGAGCACTGCAGCTGTCAGCACTGAGCATTCCCACAGTCTCTCATTCTCACAACATTCCCGCTCTGCAGATGAGGAAACTGAGGCTTAGGGAAGTTTCTTGCCCCAGATACTCACTGAGCAAGCACTAGGATGGAAGACCTAAACTCAGGTCCAAGTACCAGCCCAGAGCTCTTTAACAATGCCATTGAGAGGAGGGTCTGAGTGTCCGTCTGAGTGTCCATCCTGACTCTGCCTCCAGCTGCTGTGTGGGTCTTGGGTAGCCCGTTTGTTCTCTTTCTCCACCATAGGCAAAAGAAGGAAAGCATCCCTGCAATCCCACCCCAGGTGGGTGGTCATGACAGAGTCAGGCAGCCAGCACTGCCAAGTGTCTGCTCGGGCCTGGGCCGTGTGGAAGGTGCTCCATGTCTTCAGGGAGTTCATGATCTGATGGGCAGAAGGGACTGTGGTCAGATAGTGAGCTTGTGGCCAGGGGAGGTCAGTCTGGCTGGCCTCAGCCTTCCAGCCTGGGAAATGCTCCCATGCATTCTTTGAATGAGTAAAATAAGGCAGTGAGCGATCCACACCTTCGGGTGGTTGTCTGAGAGCCAAAGAACTGTGCAGAGCTGTGCAAATGGGGTGTGCTCCAATAAGGACAGTCGGTGTCATTCATAGAAACCAAGAAGATCAGTCGGAATGGCGAGGGCACAGGTGGCACATCCCAGTCTCTCACTTGGAAGAATTAAACCCTTTCTGGCTGCACTGCCCACCACGGTCTTTTTTCCCCTGCCACTTGGGTCCACTAAGCAGTCAGACTCACAAGACTACTGGGGCCCCACCTGGAATCTGTCACTCAGGAGACGGGACAGGGCAGTGTCAGGAGCTCCTCTTTGTGGGGGTCCTTTCAGCAGCCCCCACAGCAGGCCAGACAGAGGCACCCAAGGCACATTTAAGGAGATGGTCTCGGCGCCAAGTCTGCACTTGTGTGAGCCTGAGCATGAGGGCTTCCTTAAAGCTGGCACCCTGGATGTTTCTCTTTCCTTACCCTAGTCTTGGCCCTGAATCTAGGAGCTGGTCTCTCGGGCCTCTTGGGTGAAAGCTCAGGTGTGACGGAAGGAGACCCATAGGGTGGGAATAGGAGCTGCTCCGGCTTAAATGGCACAGGCCTCACAGGGACTAGTATCTTTTACAACATCTTGGCTTTGCTTCCAGGGTCCCCAAAGGGACAAACCCAGTTACAAGGGTCACTGCATCCCGGGAAGCTCAATGCTATAGTGTTCCCATCAGTTCTTATAGTTAATTTATAGTTCCTCCTAGTTCAGATGTAATTTACCAGTGGAGTCATTATTATCATAAGTAATGTTGCCTAGCAACGTAGTTGCCATACTGTATCAGGTTTCCAGGGGAACAGAGCTGGAAAGGGAATGGAGGGTAGAAACACTCCTGTAGAAGGGGAAAGGTGATTGGAGTGCCTGCAGACTGGCGTTTGGTGGGGTGCAGATGCTTTTCCTTGCCTGATGTACCGCCTTCTAAGGGATGGGAGCAGGGGCTCCCTGATATTATGTGACAAATGCGGGATCCTAGCCCCAGGCTGCTCAACCACCCTGATTCTTGCTCCTTGGTTAGAGGAATGAGCACAGGCTTTGGAGACATCAGACCTGGCCACATCTTGACTCTGCAGCTCATTAGCTGTGTAATCTTGGACTGGTAATTTCACCTCTCTGAGTCTCAATTCCTCATTGGTAAAATGGAAAAAACAACACTCACCTGAGGGCTATTGTGAGAATTCAGTGCTCATCTTGAGTATCTGGAATTCTTTCTCGTATCGGTATTCTCCAAGATTTGCCTAGGGCCTGGTGTATAGCAGATGCTCAGCTAATCTCTGCTGAAGTAATACATTGCATGTAAAGCACTTGGCAGGATACCTGGGAAATAGGTTTTTATGGAGTGTCGCTCTTGTTGTCCAGGCTGGAGTGCACTGGTGCGATCTCGGTTCATTGCAACCTCTGCCTCCTGAGTTCAAGTGATTATCCTACCTCAGCCTACTGAGTATCTGGGATTACAAGCATGTGCCACATGCCCAACTATTTTTTTTGTATTAGTAGTAGAGACAGGGTTTCACCATGTTGGCCAGGCTGGTCTCGAACTCCTGCCCTCAGGTGATCCACCCACCTCGGCCTCCCAGAGTGTTGGGATTACAGGCGGGAGCCACCGCACCTGGCCGGGAAAGAGGGTTTCTCATCCTTCTAGCCCCTATCTCTCCGGGAGTGTTATCTGGACCATTCCTTGCAGGTGTGTCCATGGATGTCATTTCATTGACATCTGAGCTTCCCTCTCCCGAAACCGTTTGGAGGCTGGGTGAGCCCCACTGCCCTGGCCACCACTAATCATCCCCATCTCTGACCTCTCAGCAATGGAGCAGATATGTGGAGGCAGCTGATACTGCGCAAGCCCAGCTGTGATGTTCGAGACCTCCTGGATCTACTCCTGGGCAGCCTGAAGGAGAAGCCCGTCACCAAGAAGGGACGGGCTTCCATTGTGCCCCTGGCGGTAAGCACCCAGTCGGCCAGCCCCTGTTGCTGCCTGTCCTGCCCTGCCCCTCTCCTTCCTTCCTGCTGAGCTCAGCACACCCGGCCTCCAGGACCACACTCTGCCATAACTAGTTGTGTGGTCTTGGGCAGGTGTCTGTCTGACGCTTGTTTGTGGTTCACTGGACAATAATGGTGTTATCGATGGTGACAGCAGCAGCCTGGGAGAGTGGAAGCAGAGTGACTTGGAGTCACAGACAGTCTAAATCCTTGTTTTGGCTGGATATGGTGGCTCATGCCTGTAATCCCAGCACTTTGGGAGGCCGAGGCAGAGGGTCACTTGAGGCCAGGAGTTTGAGGCCAGCCTAGGCAATACAGCAGGGCCCTTTCTCTCTTAAAAAAAAAAAAAAATCCTCCATTACCATTTTGTGACCTAGGTAAGTCACTTCACCTCTGTGAGGCTCAGTTTCTACCTATGTGAATAGAAATAGTATCTTTCTCATATGGCAATGATGAAGGTTATGTGAGATAACACATTCATTCATTTAGGTGACACAAAATGTTTAAGCACTTCTTGCTGTCACACTCCAAGCTTGACTCCGGGAGCACAGAGAAAGGCAGCTCTGATTCAGGAAGCTGGCTGGGCTGAACAGGTAGATTTCAGTCTGCTGCTATCACCGCCACGCCAGCTGGGTAATGCCCTGCTTACCTTCCTGCTTCTGCACCTGCCCCTCCAATCTGTACTGCAGCCAAAAAGTATTTGACAAATGTGTGTCTCCTCTTCTCAGCCCCTTTCATGGCTTTTTTTTTTTTTTTTTTTTTTTGAGACAGAATCTTGCTCTGTCCCCAGGCTGGAGTGCGGTGACACAATCTCGGCTCACTGCAACCTCTGCCTCCCAGGTTCAAGCAATTTTCCTGCCTCAGCCTCCTGAGTAGCCGGGAATACAGGTGTGCACCACCACATCCAGCTAATTTTTGTATTTTTGGTAGAGACAGGGTTTCACCATGTTGGCCAGGCTGGTCTTGAACTCCTGACCTCAGGTGATCCACCCGCCTTGGCCTTCCAAAGTGCTGGGATTACAGGTGTGAACCACTGCACGTGGCCCCATTAATGGCTTTTCATTGCTCCTGAGAGTGACACAGTGCTCCTACCTGTGGTAAAGGCCCCGCATCCCTGGCCGGCCTCCCCACGCTCCATGGTTCTCTTGCTAGCTTTGCTCCAGCCTCACGGGTCTTTGTCAGAACTTCAGCCATGCTATCTTGTCACAGGGCCTTTGCACATGCTGTTTCCTCTACCTAGGATGCTCTCCACCAAGCTAACTTCTCATCCTTCAGCTCTCAACTCCAGCATCACTTCCTCAGGGAAGCCCTCCTTGATCTCCCTGACCCTGGTCAAATCTGTCCATGGTATATTTTGCTTCACATATTTTGTGTGAAGAGTTTACCCCGGTTGTGATTTGACAATCCCGTGGACCATCCTTTGGTTTGTCTGTGAGATGCATGAAGACAATGCCGTCCTGCTGTGCTCACCGAGATATCCCCAGTATCTGGCATACACCTGGCACATAGTAAGCACTCAGAAATGTTTTTGTTGGGCTGATTTATTTATTCATCAAATGTTTAGTGAGCACCTCCTATACTATGTGCCAAGCATACTTGTAGGTTCTGGGGATGCAACAGCTAGGCATTCTGGGAGAGGGAAGCAAATAATGATACAGTAGATGAAGGAGAGGGTGGTATTATCCCATTGCAGAGGCGGATGCTCCTGCTCCGAGACATTCCATGTCCCTCGAGGTCACATAGCTAGCTGTGGTGGTGCTAGGACTCAAACCCAGCACATCTTCTGCTTCCAAATCCTGTGTTTCACCTCCGTATCTCTCCGCCTTTGTCCTCCAGTGTTGAATTCTGTGCGTAAGGCACCCACACTCCTTCTTTTGTAATTTGGGCATTCATCTTCTTCTGTAATCGGTGCATGTTAGTGTATTCTTCAGTCATTCATTTGTGCTTCTTATTCAGCAAGCACAGTTTAAGCATAGATAAATCCTGAACTCATTCTGATCTTATGACTCTAATAAATCATTTGAGCAAGGTAGAGCCAAGAGCAGAGCCGGATGGCGCATCACCAGAGACTTTTCCCTTATACCACAGACTGTGTTCTTTGGATGTAATCATTAGCTTTGGGCTGCTGAGAAAGTACAAGGGCTTTTAGCCTGAGAGACTTGCCTTAGCTCTGCCACTGCCTCACTGTATAACCGTGGTCAGTCACTTCCCCTCTCCAGCCTTGGTGTTTCTTTTCTGTTTTTTTTTTTTTTTTTTTTTTTTTTTTTTTTTTTTTTTAAGACACGGTTTCACCATGTTGGTCAGGCTGGTCTTGAACTCCCAACCTCAGGTGATCCGCCCTCCTTGGCCTGGATCAAAGGCAGATTACAGGTGTGAGCCACCAAGCACGGCCCAGCCTTGGTATTTCTATCTGTAAGACGGGCTGTAATCACTCCTGCTTTGTCTATTTTACTGTTGAGAAAGGGGAGATAGTGTATGTGGAAGAACTTCTTAAGTTGTAAAGTACAAATTAACTGCCATTTATTGTTCTCATCCAGCCCATGTTAGGGCACTTTTCTCCAAGGAAATGTGCCAGGGAGTCTTTCACTTTGCAGTTAAATGCTTTCCAGATAGGAATGGAGTCTTTTTGTTTTGTTTTTTTTTGAGACTGAGTCTTGCTCTATTGCCCAGGTTGTTGGAGTTCAGTGGCGCAATCTCGGCTCACCACAACCTCCGCCTCCTGGGTTTAAGTGATTCTCGTGCCTCAGCCTCCCAAGGAGCTGGGACTATAGGTGCCCGCCACTGTGCCTGGCTAAGTTTTGTATTTTTAGTAGAGAAGAGGTTTTGCCATGTTGGCCAGGCCGGTCTCAAACTCCTGACCTCAAGTGATCTGCCCACATCGGCCTCCCAAAGTGTTGGGGTTACAGGTGTGAGCCACTGCACCTGGCCTGCATGGAGTCTTAATGGCACAGCTCAAACCATTTATTTATAAAGCATGCTTACCTTCACCACCTCATTCAGGCTCTAACACTCCTATGGGGCTGGCTGGATGATGACCAGTGACTCCACTTTTCAGAGACCTGAGGGTCAGAGTCACCAGGGATTGATAGAGCCAGAATGAGCCATGAGTCCTGTGACTCTAGCCCATCATCCACCCCCACCCCCTAGTATTGCCCTCTTGGCAGTTAGAGAGGACTTAAGGTGGGCCTAGGCCAGGTCCGGAGCTGGACTGGCAGGTGGAGAAGCTGCCCGTGGTCGCCAGCCCTTGGGGGCAGAGCTGGCACTTGAGCCAGGCTCTCGCTCAAGGCTGGTGTTGTTTTTCTTGGGTGCTGGCCTCATGGGGATGGGGGTGAGGACAGCCTAGCTTAACGGCTCAGGGCGAAGAGGCCAGCCTGGTGCCCCTCACATTCTGTGTGCTTGTGTTATGAATGAAAAAGAGGCAGAGCATGCCATAGCTGGTATCTGAAAACCTGGATTCAAGTTGTAGCTCTGCCCCAAGGGGCTGGTGACCTTGACCTAGCAGATTCACCCCTCTGAGTCTGTCTCCTAGCCCGCAAAATGAGAACAAGATTCTTTACCCCTCAGGTGGAAGGAATTCTTCCACCACAATTCTTCCCAGTTTGCATAAACATCAAAGCCCTGGACCAAAACCAAGGGTTGGACTGTTGTCCTTGCTGTAGGACAGGGGCCTACCCAGAGAGCCAGAGGTCTGAAGCTGTAGGATGGGGATCCCAGCTTCCCCAGGCTGGGCCAGACGACAGCAAAGACCCAGGTCCTACCTCCCAGAGAGGCAGTCCAGGCTCCAGCCAGGAGTGCTAGGAAGACGGGCCGGGACATCCCAGCAGCCTCCCCTCTATCCCTTAGGCAGCCAGTGGCCTGTGCGAGCTCCTGTCTGTCAACAGCTGCATGGGCCGTGTGCGGCGCATCTACCCCCAGCTGCTCCTGGCCCTGCTCATTCAGGTCCATTACCACATCGGCCTCAACCTGCCTGGCTGCTTGGCTCCTCCCAAGGAGGCCAAGAAGGACACACAGCCCTCTGCCTTCGTACCTGTGCGGTATGCTCTGCCGTCTCTCTTGACCCTGCTGTCCCTAGTGGTGGGAAGGGCCATCCAGCTGGAGCCTCCAAAAGTCTCCAGGGCAATCGATCAATAGAAATTAGCTTTGGGACTAGAGGAGAAAACAGAAGCACCCTTTTATTAGAGCCAATAATTCATTCAACAACAGTTTTTAAGCACCTGCTGCATGCGTCACACACTGTGCTTAATCTGGATCACAGGGAAGAATCAGCCCCCCCCACCCCCAAGGATCTCACGCTTTAATTTTTCTTCCTTCCTCCCTAGAGATGTTATTTGCATTATGTTTGTATCCAAGGCCCAAACACTTTATTTTTTTATTATTATTTTTTTTGAGATGGAGTCTTGTTCTGTCACCCAGGCTGGAGTACAGTGGCATGATCTTGGCTCACTGCAACCTTCTGCCTCCTGGGTTCTAGCGATTCTCCTGTCTCAGCCTCCCAAGTAGCTGGGACTACAGGTGCGCACCACCACACCCAGCTAATTTTTGTATTTTTAGTAGAGACGGGGTTTCACCATGTTGATCAGGCTGGTCTCGAACTCCTGACCTTGTGATCCACCTGCCTTGGTCTCCCAAAGTTCTGGGATTACAGGCATGAGCCACCATGCCCAGCCATTTTTTTTTCTTCTTTTTCTTGAGAAAGGGTCTCACTCTGTTTCCCAGGATGGAGTGCAATGGTGCAAACATGGCTCACTGCAGCCTTGACCTCCCAGGCTCAAGCAGTCCTCCCGCCTCAGCCTCTCAAGTAGCTGGCACCACAGGCATGTGCCACCATACCTAGCTCATTAAAAAAAAATTTTTTTTTTAGGCTGGGTGCAGTTGCTCACCCCTGTAATCCAGCACTTTGGGAGGCTGAGGTGGGCAGATTGCTTGAAGTCAGAAGTTCAAGACCAGCCTGGCCCATATGGTGAAACCCTATCTCTACTAAAAATACAAAAATTGGCCAGTTGTGATGGTGGGCACCTGTAATGCCAGCTGCTCAGGAGGCTGAGGCAAGAGAGTCACTTGAACCTCGGAGGTAGAGGTTGCAGTGAGCTGAGATTGTGGGCATTGCACTCCAGCCTGGGTGTCACAGAGAGAGTCCGTCTTAAATTTTTTTTTTTTTGCCATGTTGCCCAGGCTGGTCTCAAACTCCTAGGCTCAAGTGATCCTCCAGCCTTGGCCTCCTAAAGTGCTATATGAACTACCATGTCTAGCCCAAAAATGTTTAATTTTTATGTAGCCAAGTTTATCGGTCTTTTCTTCTTTGACTTCTATTGTGTGTTATGTACAGAAAGGTGCATTTAGAGAGGCAGAGGGCAAGAAGTCGTGTAGGCGGACTTGAGTCTGAAGGTCTTGGATTCAGTCCTGACTTCATCACCTAGAACGTTGTATTTTGGGAAAATGAGTTTTACCTCTTGGCAGTTGGTTTCCTTGCCTGTGAAATGGGTCAATGATTCCTGCCCCATAGGTGTGCTGTGAGGACCAGATAGGATCACATCCCAGCAAGACACCATTGCCAGCAGCACGGCCAGTTCCCTTCCCCTCCTACTCATGCTTTTAGGTACCGCCCTGAGAGCATCGCCCAGAAAGCTGACGGGCTGTGGCGAAAACACAAGGGTGAGAAAGAGGAGGCTCTGGCGGGGGAGGAGGAACACATATGGGAAGGAGTTCTTGACCTTGGAGTGGTGAAGGGTACGACCTGCCAACGCAGAGGGCGTGGCTCGGCTGAGGACATTGAGATGCTGAAGGAGGGCCCGAGGATCCGCCTCAGCTCGGCCTCTCAGAAGCAGCCTCACAGGCAGAAAAAGCAGAGGCAGGCATGTGCTGGGCTGGAAGGGGCCAGAAAAGCCATGTGATGTAGTGGGCTAAATGGTGGCCCCCAAAAGACATGTCTGCCCAGAACCTATGACTGTGACCTTATTTGGAAAAAGGGTCTTTGCAGGTATAATTAAGGATCTCAAGATGAGGTTCTCCTGGATTAACCAAATGGGCACGGAATCCAATGCCAAGTGGCTTTATAAGGCAAAGAGAGGCCCAGACACAGGGGAGAAGGCTGGTGAAGACACAGAAAGTGAGTGATGGGGTCACAAGCCAAGGAGTGCTGGGAGCCACCAGAAGCCAGAAGAGGCAAGGAAGGATTCTCCCCTGGCCTCTTCAGAGGGGTGTGGCCCAGGCTGGCACCTTCATTTTGGATATCTGACCTCTAGAACTTCGAAAGAATATGTTTCTGTTGTTTTGAGCCACCGGGTTGTGGTGATTTGTTACGGGAAATGAATCCTCTGGGCTATGGCACCGGAACGAACTGGTGGCGCTCCAGACTGCAGTGATGAGGTGGAATAGCTCCACCTGGTGTCAGCACACACAGGCGGTCACTTCCTCCCAAGAGGAGAGGCAGACTCTGGTACAGAGTGCAACAATTACCTCTGCCAACAGCCTCAGGGTTGAAGGAGGAGGAGGGAGTGGCCTGAGAGCTTGTCCTGTGAAGCCCTATTTCTGTGCCTTCCAGGAGGGTGAAACTTTCAGCAGCCCTGGGCTTTAAAGCAGCTCCAGCTGGGTGCAGTGGCCCATGCCTGTAACTCCAGCACTCTGGGAGGCTGGGGTGGGAGAATCGCTTGAGGCCAGGAGTTTGAGACCAGCCTGGGCAACATGGTGAAACTCCATCTCTCCAAAAAAATAAAAAATTAGCCAGGTGTATGGTCCCAGCTACTTGGAAGAATAAGGCAGGAGGGTCACATGACCCCAAGAGGTCAAAGCTGCAGTGAGCCATGTTTGTGCCACTGCACTCCAGCCTGGGTGACAGAACTAGACTCTGTCTCAGAAAAAAAAAAAAAAAAAAAAAAAAAGAAAGCAGCTCTTTGTCAGATCAATCATTGGCTCTGGCATCCCAGTGCAGGGACAGAGGATGAATATTTCAAGGTGTCCCTTGCTCCACTCTGCTGAGAAAGCCTTTTAGAAGGGTAAAATTGCAGAGTAAGTGTTTGGGGCCACCAGAGCTGCCCACCACCCACAGCAGAGCCCTCCTCCCGAGAGTTTCAACTCTTATTTGTTCACCAAGCAGCACAGGCGCCATTTGGGTTGTTTCAAGTATAACCTTGGGAGTGGGACGAGAAGGCAGGGAAACGTGGCCCGGGACCACCTTGGGGTCAGGGTGGCAGGGAGGGGAGACCTCGGGAGGAAGGGGATCAAAAATGATCCTGGGGAACCTAGGATCACTTTTGTGAAAATACGAAGTTGATTGAGGAAGTGAGGTGAAATGACAGAGGACGAACTACGAATGATGCGGTTCTGAGTTCAGAAGCTTTGGCCTGAGTACATATTCATCACACCGCACAAATGAGGCCTGGGAGCCAGGCCAAGCCGTGGCTATCCGGGACCTCTAAGTCAGGTCATTCCTTCTGAGCTTTAGAGCTCAATCTGTGCCCAAGCCAGTTTATGAGAAGGTGTCCCGAATGATGACCCTGGAGGTAGGGACGCAGGGAGGGGAGGGTGGTCTCGCCACTGGAGGAGCACGGGCAGGAGGCTCATTCTGTCTTAGCTGAAAGTGCTAGTGCCCAAACTTGAAGACAACAACCTTTCCTTTTTTTTTTTTTTTTTGAGATTGAGTTTTGCTCCTGTTGCCCGGGTTGGAGTGCAATGGCACGATCTCAGCTCACTGTAACCCTCCGCCTCCTGGGTTCAAGCGATTTTGAACCTCCGCCTCAGCCTCCGGAGTAGCTGGGATTACAGGCAGGCACCACCATGCCTAGCTAATTTTTTTTGTATTTTTAGTATAGATGGGGTTTCTCCATGTTGGTTAGGCTGCTCTCAAGCTCCCAACATCAGGCTATTGGCCCACCTTGGCCTCCCAAAATGTTGGGATTACAGGTGGGAGCCACCGCGCCGGGCCCAACAACCTTTCTTCTCTAAACAAAAACCTGTACATCTCAGCTTCGCCACTCAGCTGGTACTTGCAGTTTTTGGGGAGAGGGAAGAGAATGGCGTGGGAGAATTGGACATCGCTGGGAGCCTGCCTGTCTTTCTCTCTCCCTTTTGTTTGTAACTCCGAATGCTGGAGGCATTGCCCGTAGGGGACTATCATTGACAGCACACATTTCAGAGAATAGGCACAGAGGCTGAATGATTCCAAGAGCTCTGCCCTCAGGAGAAGCTTTTATTTTCACACTGGATCAATATTTATTACAAAAGCAAAAACATGAAAATGAAGGGCAAACTTCTGAGGATTGCCTGATTACTTAAGACCTTTCTTTTGAATCATGAGAGCCACCAGCTCTCAGTATCATCTGAGGTAGGTCCACAAAGTGTGCCTCTTTCAGCAAATGTTTAGGTTTCTGGAAAACTTGGTTTAAACATAAGCTGTATTCTATACAGCATTGGTTTTTATTTTAATAAAGCGTATATAGGCCGGGCGCGGTGGCAAACATCTCTTATCCCAGCACTTTGGGAGGTGGGCGGATCACTTGAGACCAGGAGTTTGAGACCAGCTTGGCCAACATGGGGAAACCCCGTCTCTACTAAAAATACAGAAATTAGCTGGGCGTGGTGGCAGGTGCCTGTAATCCCAGCAACTTGGGAGGCGGAGGGATGAGAATCTCTTGAATCTGGGAGGCGGATGTTGCAATGAGCTGAGATCATGCCACTCTACTCCAGCTTGGGTGACAGAGTGAGACTCCGTCTCAAAAAAAAAAAAAAAAAGTGTGTGTGTGTGTGTGTGTGTGTGTATAAAACTACAAACCTCTGTATGATACATCTACTTGTATAAATCCCATGTGTGAACATGTAGTGCCCTGCTGGGCATCCAGTAGGATGTCAGCACCCTCCCAGGCCTTCTTAGGCTCACTCCAGAGCTTGACAAGCACTGGCCGGAGCCCCAGTCTGGTCAGTTGGAGGGTGATAAAAGGTCCCCAGGGGCTGCTGCTGGGCATCCAGTTTGAGAATCACTCCTTAAGTGTCCCAAGGTGGAGAGGGACTCGGTTCAGATAGGAGACTGCGAGTGAGCAGAGAGGCTGCCTGCTCAGCCCATGGCTGATGGGGAGTGGAGGGGTGAGAGGGAGGCTGATCCTGGGAACCTGGGAAAGCCCGGTTCAGCCTCTTCCTCCAGTAAACAGGCTGGGGAGGAATCTAAAGGTAAAAGCACAGCAGTCATAGGGAGGTGACTTTGCTTCTGTTTCCCCTCTGGTTCTAAAAGCTAATGATTATTTGTAAAAAGTCACCCTTTGTGGATACACTGAATGCCCCTACCTAACATGGTGGAGAACAGTTTGTCAGGCTGGATGGCAGGAGAGGCTGGGGTGGAGGGAGGCCTGGCCTGCCAGGGCCCGGGTAGGCATGAGGTCTCAGTTGTCTTGTCTTGGCAGCTGGGTGGTGAAAGTGGTGAAAACCCTGCTGCTGAGGATGGGCTGCTGTTACGAGGCCACGTTTCTGGAGGAGCAGGGTGGCTGGGAGCTCATGGAGCAGGCGGAGAGCCACCACCGTGGAGTGGCCCTGCTGGCAAGGTGAGGCCCAGGACCACCTTGGGGTTGGGGTGGGAGGAAGCAGGATGGGGACCTCAGGATCTTCAGATGGACTTGGGTTGGCATCTCTCTCGGGGCAAGACCCTTTGTTCCTTCTGTCGCCTCTTCTCCGCAACTGGGAGGGTGCTATCTTCCTCAGCAGGTAGACAGTACAAATGCGACAGATGGCACTCACTCTTCAGAGGTTCTTGGCAATTGCAGCCTGCTTAGATCACTCCCAGAGCACCTTTCCTTACTGCATGATGAGTTTAGTTCCCTTACCAATATAGAAACAGTGGTATAAGCGAGTTGTTGAGGTGTGGCCGTGGAGATGGCCTGACTGCGTTTGAACCCCAGCTTGCCACTTGTCAGCTGTGTGACCTGGGGCAGGTTACTTCCCTCTGAGTCTCCACTCCCCCTCAATAGCATGGAAATAATAGTCAGACCTACCTCTGAGGGTGGGGGTGAGGATTAATTAAAGTACTCTGAACAGGCCTGGTGAGGTGGCTCATGCCTGTAATCCCAGCACTCTGGGTGTTTGAGGGAGGTGGATCATCTGAGGTTAGGAGTTCAAGAGCAGCCTAGGCAACATGGTGAAACCCCATCTCTAACGAAAATACAAAACTTAGCCAGGTGTGGTGGCATGCACCTGTAGTCCCAGCTACTCGGGAGGCTGAGGCACGAGAATTGCTTGAACCCAGGTGGTGGAGGTTGTAGTGAGCTGAGATTGCGCCATGCACTCCAGCCTGAAAAAAAAAGTACTTTGAACAGCCCCTGGCATTACCAGCTCTACACAGGCTAATTTTTTACTGTAGTTATAGTCACTGGTGCGGGAGGCATGATTAATATGTATTTTGCACAGGAACGTGCCGAGTCTGGAGAGGAATTGTCATGTGTCACACAGGCAGGAAGTGGCAGAACTGGGCCATCTGCTGACCCAGATCAAAGCTCTTCCCCGGGCCACGCACAGCTTCCCATGGGGTCAAGAGGAAGCACCTTGATTCCCATGCTGTGACTCCTGCAGGAGCGCCTGCTTCTTAGCTCTGCACCCTGAGTGCTCCTGGTGGTGCTTTCCCCAGGGTCTCAGGATACGATCACGTTTGTTGAGCACTTACTATGCTCTAGGCACCATGCAGAGAGCTGTCACATGGATGATCCCATTTAATCCTCATCATGACCAGTGAAACAGCACTTTTATTACCATTTATTTATTTATTTATTTATATTTATTATTTATGTCCAGACAGAGTCTCACTCTGTTGCCAGGCTGGAGCACAGTAGTGCAATCTCCGCTCATTGGAACCTCTGCCTCCTGAGTTCAAGCAATTCTCTTGCCTCAGCCTCCTGAGTAGTTGGGATTATAGGCACCTGCCACCATGCCTGGCTAATTTGTGTATTTTAGTAGAGACAGGGTTTCACTATGTTGGTCAGGCTGGTCTCAAACTCCTGATCTCAGATGATCCGCCTGCCTTGGCCTCCCAAAGTATTGGGATTATAGGCGTGAGCCACGGCCCCTGGTGAAATAGTACTATTACTATCCCAGCATTACACATGAGGAAACGGAAGCCCAGAGAAGTTATGTGTCTTTCCCCAGGTCACACAGCTATTGCTGGGGCCAGGATTTGAACCCAGCTGTCTCATTCCAGACTCTACGCATGCTTGCCAGACTACAGTGGATTCACTGATTGATGGTGTACAGTGCAGTGCTCCTCAGACTTGAGTGTGCAGCAGAATCAACTGCATGGCCTGTTAAAACATTGTTGCTGTGCCCCTGCTCTAAGAGTTCCTGCTTAGTAGGTCTAGGATGGTGCACCTGTTTTTTGAGCTGGAGTCTCACTCTGTCGGCCAGGCTGGAGTGCAGTGGCATGATGCTGGCTCACTGCAACCTCCGCCCTCCTGGGTTCAAGTGATTCTCCTGCCTCAGCCTCTCAAGTAGCTGGGATTTCAGGCATGTGCCACCACACCTGGCTAATTTTTTTGTATTTTTAGTAGAGACAGGTTTTCACCATGTTGACCAGTCAGGTCTCAAACTCCTGACCTCAAATGATCTGCCTGCCTCAGCTTCCCGAAGTGGTCGGGTGTGAGCCACGGTGCCCGGCCTGGGATGGCGCACTTCTAAGAAGCTCCCAGCTGATGCTGATACTCTGGGTGGGTGGGGGTGGCACTTAGAGGATCACTGGCTTAGAATGAACGAGGCAGCTGGAATACCAGCCCTTGGCGGGAGCTCCGGCCCTGCCATTTTCTAGCTCTGCGACCATGGGCAGTTCACACTTAGAGCCTCTGTTTCTTCGTCTATGAAATGGGGATAATGACAGTAACCTGCTTGGAAGGATGGATGGAGTCACAGTGTGAAGTGTGCCGGCTGCCTGGTGCTTGGCGAGTGGGCTTTCACATCCTCTCCTTCCTCTCTCTGAGGCCTGACGTGGTCCTGTGTGGTTGAGGGCCTTCCGTCTGTCTCTCTCCCTGATGTGTGCTGTGTCCTAGGCAAGTCTCTTTGCCCCTCTGGGCTTCAGTTTCTTCATCTGTAAAATGAAGCAGTTAAACCAGATGACCTCTGAGATCCCACCCAGGTAGAAAATGCTGGGAAAGCAGGAATCCAGGTGAACCTGGCTTACCCAGGATTTCCAGTGTCACAAGCAACCCTACCCCGCAGGTCCCCCTGTGGCTGGAGACCTGAGGAAGTGCTCCCCCTTCCCACCCCAGGGCCATGGTGCACTACTCCTGCCAGGAGCTGTGCCGCATCCTCTACCTGCTCATCCCCCTCCTGGAGCGAGGCGACGAGAAGCACAAGATAACGGCCACTGCCTTCTTCGTGGAGGTACCAACTGGGGCAGCAGGCGCGCGGTGGGGCGCCTCCCGGGCCTGGGCTCACAACACACTCATTTCTCCTATGTAAATACTACTCGCGGTTCACAACGCCTTCCCGTGGGCACGATTCCTCTTGACTACAATGACCCTGTTGCTCTTCCTCCCTCCTCTTCCTGTCTCTCCACCCTTTACCCCATTCCACTCTTAACCAGACTCCCCTAGGGCCCAGGCAACCACTAACCTTTGCTGGGTACCGCTGTGTGTCAGGTGCCAAAGATATAAACGTGAATTTGACTCTACTCTGCCCTCAAGGAATCCTTCGTGTGGCAGGGGACACAGAGGACACCCCAGTTATAACATGGGGATGGTGCCACTGAATGACTTGGGCTATGATGGGGCCTTCCAGGCTGTGGTGGGGAGACAAGTGACTTGAGGGAGAGAGGGAAGGATCAGGAAGGGCTTTCTGGAGGAAGTGACATCTCAGCTGAGTGTGTGTTGGGGAGGTGCTGGGGAGAGATGAGTCAGGAGAAGTTGGTAGTGACAGACCCAGAAGAGAGAGACATGCTAATAATAATAGCTAACATTTATTGAGCACTTACTATCTTCCAAGCATGGTCTAAGAGCTTTACACACATTGATTCATTTTGTCTCATACTAATCCTATGACTCAGATACTATTCCATGCCCCATTTTAGAGAAAAAAAACCCGAGGCATTGATTTAAGTTTCCCAAGACCACACAGCTTGTAAGTGCCAGATCCAGGATTCAAAGCCAGACGTTTGGGCTCTAAAACCCTCCCCTTTCCTTTTAGTTTTTAAAAAATTGTGGCAAACTGTACATAATATAAATTTGCCATTTTAACCAGGTGTCCAGTTCAATGACATTAATACATTCATATTCTTATGCAGCCATCACCACCATCCATCTCCAGAACTTCTGTATCTTTCACTACTGAAACTCTACACCCACTAAACACAAACTCCCCGTTTATAACCTCTAGTAACATCTATTCTACTCTCTACCTCTATGATAATTTGCCTATTCTAGGTATCTTATAGAAATGACAGCATACAGTATTTGTCCTTTTGTGTCTGGCTGTTTCCCTAAACATAATGTCTTCAAGATTTATCTATGTTGTTGCATGTGTCAGAATTTTCTTACTTTTTTTTTGAGATGTGGTCTTGCTCTGTTGCTCAGGCTGGAGTGCAACGGCGCAATCTTGGCTCACTGTAACTTCCACCTCCCAGATTCAAGCAATTCTTCTGTCTCAGCCTCTGGAGTCGCTGGGGTACAGGCAAGCGCCACCATGTTTGGCTAATTTTTGTATTTTTAGTAGAGATGGGGTTTCCACATGTTGGCCAGGCTGGTCTTGAACTCCTGACCTCAGATGATCTGCCTGCCTCGGCCTCCCAAAGTGCTGGGATTACAGGTGTGAGCCGCCATGCCTGGCCAAAATTTTCTTACTTTTTAAGGCTGAATAATATTTCATTGCATGTACATGCCACATTTTGTTTATCCAGTTGTCTGTTGACTGGATAAACAAAATGTAAAACCTGCTTTTTTAGCTTGCGTAGTTCTTGTGACCTGATGGTTGTCATGAGGCAGGTCTGGGCTATCACCAGGGCCTGTATAGTAAGGCTCAGAGGCAGGAGTCTCACTGTCTGCTTTGATAGTGTGAAAGTTAAGGAAGGCTTCCTGGAGGAGGTGACATTTAAGCTGAGCCTTAACAGGTAAGTAAAGTTCGCCAAATGAACAGGAGGCAGCATGGGCATCCTAGGTACTTTTGTCATCTTTTCTGCCTCTCCAGGTGGGCTGTGAGTTGGGAGATGGGACCATGTCATGTTGGCATTGCATCCCCAGGTCCAGCTTTAGGAGGGCCCCAAGAAGTGGGAATGGGATGGCTGAATGAGTGCCTGAATAAACACTGCCCGGCCCTGCAGGTACCAGCAAAATGTGTCCCCTCCAGGGAGAACAAACCCGGTCTTGGAATTGGGAGTCCTGGGTTCCAGCCCCAGCTCCACCCAGTTCTAACTCCAATTTCCCTGACCATGGTAAGGGAAAACGAAAGGGAAAGCTCCATTTCTTACAGGCCTACTAGGTGTCAAACACTTCTGGCTCTTTCAAACGTTATCTCACTAATCCACACAGCAACTCCGCAGAGAAGGAATCGTGACACTCATGCTTAGGTGAGTTAAGGTGTATTTTTTCAAGGTCACAGAGCTCAGAGAGTCCAGAGAAATTCAGAACAAGCCTGCCCGACATGGTCCTCTATTTTGGTCAGCCTCTTGGGAGAGGGTATTTCTAAGTCTGTTAGTGGCTGCTACACAGGTTCTTATGTGAACAGGAGAGGAGGGAGGTTGGATCTTGCCAGACCTTATGGGGCATTCCCTTGTCCACCGCAAGGTCAGGGACTCTAGGTTTAACTTGTCCCCGGCACTCCTTGGACTCCTGAGCAGCGGCCCTTCCTCCCTGCAGCAAGGGTCTTCGCCTGGGTTCAGTCTTCTCCACCTCCCCAGAAGAGGTGCCTGCTCCTGGCCAGAGTCAGCCCCTCCATCAAAGCCGTGGTGCTTTGATGTAGCTGAGACCCCGCCCCCAACCCCCCAACCCTGCTCCCGCTTCCTGTCACCCTCTCTGCTGTGATGGTGTGTGTGCTCGCTTCTCCCACCGGCGGGTGAACTCCTCAGGGGAACTGTGCCATCTTGGGCAAGTCACTTAACCTACCCGTGCCTCAGTTTCCCCACTTGTAGTATGGAGACGATGAATTGACCACGTCCTAGAGTTCTGATAAGGGTAGTGACGTTCACATAAAGCTCTTAGAATAGTGCCTGGCACATAGGAAGTGCTCTCTGTGAGTCAGTTAAATTGGCTTCAGGGTTCTGTGACTGTTTTCTGTGTCTCCAGTGCCCAGCCCAGAAGCTGTGTACAGCAGGCCTGAATATTGGTGGTGTAAATGGGTGGAGGTGGGGGATGGGTGGAGCCCCTCCTTTTCCACCTCCTCCCCTGGTGATCTGTCCTGCCCCCTCCTCCAGCTCTGCCTCTCTCCAGCTTTTTCCTCCCACATGCAGACACATGGGCTCTACAGTCACAGGAGATGTCAGGCAAGGGCATGGAGGAGAGAAGTGTTCATGAGGGGACACAGCAGCCATCGAAGACCTGTTGGCTGCTGTGGGTGGGGAGGGTGGTGAGGGAGAGGAGGGGGATGAGGTGAGGCCGGTGTGCAGCTTGGACAATATGGGGGCTGGTAGTGCTAGCCCTGCCACGGGGACTACAGGAGGAGGGCACTCCTAAGGAGGAAAGGAGTCAAGTTTCTTTTCCTTTTTTGAGATGGAGTCTTGCTCTGTCACCAGGCTGGAGTGCAATGGCGCCATCTCGGCTCACTGCAACCTCCACCTCCCGGGTTCAAGTGATTGTCCTGCCTCAGCCTCCTGAGTGGCTGGAATTACAGGCACGCGCCACCACGCCCAGCTAATTTTTGTAGTTTTAGTAAAGACGGGGTTTCCCCATGTTGGCCGGGCTGGTCTTGAACTCCTGACCTCAGGTGATCCACCCACCTCAGCCTCTCAAAGTGCTGGAATTTCGGGTGTGAGCCACCTCGACTGGTCACTTTTTCTTTCTTTCTTTTTTGGGGTGAAGTCTCGCTCTGTCGCCCAGGCTGGAGTGCAATGTGTGATCTTGGCTCACTGCAACCTCCACCTCCTGGGTTCAAGCAATTCTCCTGCCTCAGGCTTCCAGGTAGCTGGGGTGCGTGCCACCATGCCTGGCTAATTTTTATGTTTTTAGTAGAGATGTGGGTTTCACTATGTTGCCCAGGCTGATCTTGAACTCCAGACCTCCAGTGACCCACCCACCTCAGCCTCCTGAGTAGCTGGGATTACAGGCATGTGCCGCCACGCCCAACCTGAGCCAAGTTTCCTGTTGGACCTGAACTGATGCAGCATGCAGCCCCTGAGCACATACTCCACACCAGAGTTGATGTTGGCTAACAGGGACCCGAGGAGGAACAATTTGGGTTTTGTCCTCACGGAAGCCCGGGATAGGGAAGGTGGATAGAGGCACTGAAGTTTCCAGGTGTCGCCTCAGGAGGAAGTCCAGGGCACTGAGGGGCCCAGGGAAGGAGGCAGTCAGCCTAAATGAGGCGAGGGGCAAAGTCAAGCCTAGCTTGAAGGCTCTGAGTTTTGGATGGAGCCCTGCGAGGTGGCGGGGTCAGAGTAGAGGTGGGCATCCCAGCAGAAGGGCATTTTACTAGCACAGAAGGGGTGGAACAGCCTGAGTGATTCAGGGAATGGGTCAGTTTGGTTGGAAGCTGGCTGGCTGGTGGTGAGGGTGTGGGCTGGAGGGTGGGCATGCTGCTGTGAATGAGGCCACGGGGCAGGCAGGGGCCGGATGGGAAAGGCAACAACAGGGAGTCACAGGGGCTCGGAGCTGGAGAGTGACATGCTCGGCTTTGCCACATGGTGCTGATGGACATCAGACGGAGACTTGTAGCAATCTGTTGGTTGTTGGTTTTCCAAGTCTGAAGCTCCAGGCAGAGCTGAGCCTGGTTATCCAATGGGAGGCCAGGGGGCTGCCCTGCCCACCTCGGCCTGGGGAGTAATGACCCTTTGCTCCCTCAGCTCCTCCAGATGGAGCAGGTGCGCCGGATCCCCGAGGAGTACTCTCTGGGGCGGATGGCAGAAGGCCTGAGCCACCGTGACCCCATCATGAAGGTGCTATCCATCCGAGGCCTGGGCATCCTGGCACGCAGGACTGAGAAGGTGAGTGGGAGGCAGAGGAAAGCCTGGCCCAGCCAGGCACTGGGCTGGAGAAAGAACAGAGCTTGTCCATCACATTCCCTCAGAAGCCTGCAGCTGGAATCAGAGACCATTTCTAGCCCAGCCTCAGTGGCCCCATCTGTAAAATACATATCCTTTAAAAATCTACATATTTTATTCCTTTTGAATAATTACTAATCTAGGTTTTTCACAATGATTCTAAAGGCAGTGTGTATAGGAAGGGCAAAGGGTGGCACAAATACTCTTTTTTTTTTTTTTTTTTGAGATGGTGTTTTGCTCTTGTTGCCCAGGCTGGCGTGCAATGGAGCGATCTCGGCTCACCACAAGTTCAAGTGATTCTCCTGCCTCAGTCTCCCAAGTAGCTGGGATTACAGGCATGCACCCCAGACCCAGCTAATTTTTTGTATTTTTAGTAGAGACAGGGTTTCTCCATGTTGGTCAGGCTGGTCTCGAACTCCCGATCTCAGGTGATCCACCTGCCTCGGCCTCCCAAAATGCTGGGATTATAGGCATGAGCCAACAAGCCCAGCCAAGTATTCCTCTTTTACAGACCAGGAAACTGAGGCCCAGATTGTCAGTGCATCATTAGCATTTTCGAAAGTGCTTTGTTTTTCCCTACCAGGCACTGTTGCAGCTCATGATGTGGCTGCTATGAAAGGACAGGACGTAGACTCAAAGTTAACAAACCAGCATGGCATTTACCTAGAGCCAAGGAAGCGGGTAGACAGCAAAGGGCCTCAGGGATCCTGGCCAAGGAGGCAGTCAGGCCAAAGAGGGCTTCGAGGAGCAGCAAGAGGTTGGGTGAGGGTATTCCAGGCCGGTGGAATAGGCCAAGGCCTCGGAGTGGGGATTGGGCCACCAAGTTCATTTCAGTGAAGCAGAGGCTGGGTCTCTTCCTACTTGCTAGCCCAGGTAGGAGCCCCATCCCAAATGCTCCTGCCCCACAGACCGCCAAGGTGCAGGCCCTCCTGCCCTCCATAGTGAAGGGCCTGAAGAATGTGGATGGGATGCTGGTGGTGGAAGCGGTCCACAACCTCAAGGCCGTCTTCAAGGGGTGGGACCGGAAGCTGATGGACAGCACGGTCTATGTGGAGATGCTGCAGATCCTGCTGCTGCTCTTCAGCGACGTGAGGATCCCACAGAGTGAAGGGGCGGGAGGGATCGAGAGGGGCCCTCTACTACCTCGGTGGCTGCAATGCCCTCTATGCCCCCATCGGGACCTGGGCAGGGTTGGGGCGGCCCATGGGGGAGGCACTTTGTCCCAGCTGGTACACATCTTTTTGTAAAATTTCCTTATTCTAACTGGTTCTGACGGAGGAAGCTCTTCTTTCATAATCAAGTCTCCCAAGAGAGGGTCATCTTATTGTGACTAGTTCATCTAGAGGGGGTACTTTTTTTTTTTTTTTTTTTTTTTGAGACAGGGTCTTGCTCTGTCACCCAGGCTGGAGTACAGTGGCAAGATCCCAGCTCGACCTCCCTGGCTCAAGCAATTTTCCCACCTCAGCCTCTTGAGTAGCTGGGACTGTGGGCATGCACTACCATGTCCAGCTAATTTTGTATTTTTTGTAGAGACGGGGGTCTCCCTATGTTACCCAAGCTGGTCTTGAACTCCTGGACTCACATGATCCTCCTGCTTTGGCCTTCAAAAGTGCTGGGATAATAGGCATGAGCCACAGCAGCTGGCCAGTTTTTTTTAACCAGTCCTAGCAGAGGAGGGGAGGGAGGCATTTTCCTACTTAGCACTCAGGCGCCTTTTAGGTTAGTGGGGGCCTGGCTGTGAAGAGTGCAGAGAGCTCCAGACCTAGTCTTGCGTGAGGGGAACAATGGCTCTGGATCAGCTGTACTGAGTGGCCTCCTAGAGGAGGGACCCTCTCTGAGCCTTTGGTCTCCCCCAGTCACGAGAGGATGTGCGCTCCTCCTGCATCAACCTGTATGGGAAGGTGGTCCAGAAGCTTCGGGCACCACGCACCCAGGCTGTGGAGGAGCAGCTGGTCAGCACCTTGGTGCCCTTACTGCTGACCATGCAGGAGGGCAACACCAAGGTGAGCCAGGTGAGTGTGCGTGGGCCCTAGGCCTTCTACCCCTCCCTCGGGCCCTGTGGGCACACCTCCCTATACATTTACCACACCAGAGTCGTAAACAATCCTGGGGACTGTTATTTATGTCCCACCAGGTCTGTTTTCCAAAGGTGCCCACATCAGGATTCTTCCTCAACATGGCCAGCTTCTGGTCATAGCTGATGTATAAAAAAGGAAAAAGGTCCTAAATCAAGGGCCAGAGAAAAAGAAAATAATAATAATTTAAAAAATTAAAAATGGTCAGCTTCACTCGTACAATTTCTTTTTTTTTTTTTTTTTTTTTTTTTTGAGACGGAGTTTCGCTCTCGTTACCCAGGCTGGAGTGCAATGACACGATCTCGGCTCACCGCAACCTCCGCCTCCTGGGTTCAGGCAATTCTCCTGCCTCAGCCTCCCTAGTAGCTGGGACTACAGGTGTGCGCCACCATGCCCAGCTAATTTTTGTATTTTTAGTAGAGACGGGGTTTCACCATGTTGACCAGGATGGTCTCGATCTCTTGACCTCATGATCCACCCGCCTCGGCCTCCCAAAGTGCTGGGATTACAGGCGTGAGCCACCGCGCCCGGCCCACTCGTACAATTTCAAATAGAAACTGATTTTTCAAAATCCCTTTTTCTGGACCACAGTCCGGCTGTCCACAGTTCTGATACTTTCTTCCTGCTGGTTCCCAGAAATGTGTGAAGACCCTGTTCCGCTGTTCTTGCTTCATGGCTTGGGAGTTGCCAAAAAGAGCGTACAGCCGGAAGCCCTGGGACAACCAGCCACAGACCGTGGCCAAAATTTGCAAGTACCTTGTGAGTGCTCCAGGGAGTACGGTGGTTGCTTACAAGCGTGTTGGAGGTGGGGAACTCTGTGTCTCTCTCTTCTCTCTTTTTCCACCAGCACCCTGTTTCCATGACCAACTACAAGCTGTTGGCTCTGGAGTGTTCATCTCCACCTCTGGCTTGTCTCCCGACTTCTAGTGTCCCCTGTTCAGTGGCTTCCTGCACACCTACCACGATAATCACCGGCACTTCAAGCTCAGTTTGTCTCTTTTGAGCCTGCGCCTTTTCCTTTCAATTTCTCTTTTTCCCGCTAGATATCCCAGGCAGAAACCTAGAATCATCTTGAACTCCTTTATCTCCCTCACCCTCCACATTTGATCAATCTTAAATAACCCAAGTATCTTGGAATCTGCTTTTCTCTCCCACCCCGCCTCTGTCACTGCCCTTAATTCAGGTCACCAACACCCCTTTGTTGGGCTATTGGTCCAGCCACCCAAGGGGTCTCCCAGCCTTTAACATCATCCCCTCCAATCCATTTCCCACTCAGGCCACCAGAATGGTCTTGTTAAAACACAAGTCTGCCTGTATTATATCCCTGCCCCAAGGGCTACACCGGCTCCTTTTCCACAACATCAGTTCCCAGAGTGTATTCCCTGTAACACCAGTCTTATAAAATATGCCCCAGAGGGAGGAAAAGAAGTTTGAAGACAAGTAAGTTTGGGAAATACTGCACTGTCATCTTCCTCTTGGGGATTCACAATGACACCCGCTCATTAAAGGCTCTGAGATGTTTGGTGCTGAGGAAATGTGTTCATGGTTGTTTATATAATGGCTTCCCAAACTTATTTAACCAACACACACACACACACACACACACACACACACACAGAGAGAGAGAGAGAGAGAGAGAGAGAGACACAGTGAAGCACAGCTCTGCAGGATCCAGCCTAGTCCTCCACATGACATTTGGGAAGCTTTGCCCGCAGTCTCAATCTACTTCCCTGTTGTGGTGAGCAGCAGTAAGCATACGAGGGGGTAAGCATATCCCTGGGGCCCATACCCATGGAAGGGAGGAGAAGGAACGGGAGTATCGAAGGGAAAAGTCAACTTGCAATGTAGCTTCAGCAGAAGTCTCAGCCAACACTGCCATGAGATCCCCAAATTTGGCCCGGGGGTCAGGTCTTTACACTCCTGTGTTCCCCTGTCACTGGATGCCAGTCACCCTGGGAAGGGCTTGACTTTGGGGCAGGCAGTTCTCCGCTCAGAGCTGGAGGAATAAATGCCTCCCATGTGAAGGGACATCTAAGTGAGGAGTCCATCACTCCCCATATCAATCTAACATAAATATACAAAGTCACAGACTGTCACTGGACTGAGAAAAGCTCTTGGCCACCACCGTTATCAGTAATGCTCAAAGCATCTGCAATTGAGGGTCTAATGATATTACCATCACATTCCAGTGGAAAAAAGAGGTCTAGAGGAAGTGCTTGGCCATGAATTCAGATGCTGACAGTGGCCAGTGACCAGGCAGATAGCTGTGAGCGGAGCGGAAGTGGTAGAGTCCTTGAGCAACCTGGAGCCCAGGCCCCGGTGAAGGTAGGGGTGAGAGCTCAAGCTCACCGTGCAGGCCCCTCTCTTGCCAGGTCCTCTGTTTCCATGAGAAAAGCTAGAAACCCTTTTTTTTTTTCTTGAGATGGAGTCTCACTGTGTTACTCAGGATGGAGTGCAGTGGTGTGATCTTGGCTCACTGCAACCTCTGCCTTCCGGGTTCAAGTGATTCTCCTGCCTCAGCCTCCCGAGGCACCACCACATGCAGCTAATTTTTTTGTATTTTTAGTAGAGACAGAGTTTTGCCATGTTGGCCAGACCGGTGGTCTCAAACTCGTGACCTCAGGTGGGTGATCCACATGCCTTGGCCTCCCAAAGTGCTGGGATTACAGGCGTGAGCCACCACACCTGTCCAGAAATCTACATTTTTCTAAGACATAAATTAGCCCTCAACATAGCTCATGTTAAACACTGTGCGCATCATTGCTCTGCAAGTTACTGTGGCCCCGTGGCTGCCAGCTTGTGACCTCTACATTAAACCCCTCTAGGTCTTCAGTTTGTTCTTTGCTCTTCAGGCCATCAAGAGCTTTGTTCATTTAAAGGTCAACCTCCAGGCTTAGCTTTAAGAAGGTGCTGGTAACCTATTCATCCATTTGTTCATTTATCTGGCATTTTTTTGGGCACCTGCTGCAAGCCAGGCCCTGTCCAGGGTGCTGAGACTCTGAGCTGAGTGAAACGGCCCCTTCTCTTGGGGGAGCTCCAGATACAGTGAAGGGAGATAAGTATAAATAATTACAACACAGTGTCATAGGTGTCATGAGCAAGATCTGCTAGAAGCATCAAGGGTGGGGGGATGGACCTCTGTCTAAGGGCTGTGGAAGGCTTCAGGGAGGAGGTGGCATCTGAACTGAGGCTCAAAGGATGAGGGAATTTATGAGGTGAAGAAGAGTGGGAAGGGCACTTCAATTTCTTGTAGAAGATGCAGATCTGGGGATAGCTGGCCATGTCCTTGGAGTGCAGCATGGTGGACACGAGAGGTGGAGTCAGTGGAAGGAGCTGAGACTTGGAAGGAAGGTCAGACCCAGAACATGATCATGAAGCTTTGCATGACAGGCCCAGGAGCTTAGATCTTGATATACATAGGTCATCAACAGGAGAGTGATCAGATCAGATTTCTCATCATCTCCCCCAACAGCTCCTTAGCTGGACAACTGTCTCCCACTTTCTACCTGTCAAACCCATCCTGACTACCACTGCCAAACTATCTTACCCAAGACATGCCTTTCTCACTGTCCTATTAAGAATGAATAAATGTTGCCTTCCTGTTTCCTAATGCACAAGTAAGCCCTATTTCTGTCTGGCTTTTAAGAGCCCCTAATTCTCCAATTTATCCCCATTGCTCTATACCTTGAATCCTTCACCCTGGTCAACCTGTCTCCTTACCTGTGTCCCTCATGTGCCACGTCCATTCCCATCTCTGGCTGGATTTGCATTTTAGAACTTTCCCTCTGGCTGCAGCAGGGGGATGAATTGGAAGAGGAGACACCCAAGGCAGGAAGATCATCGTCGTGATTGTTGTAATCAGCTAAAAAGAGATAAGCCTTGGCCTCTGGGGGGCTCATGCTGAGGGAGCAGATGTGTTTAGGAGGCAGGGGGCAAGGGTCACCATTCCTTGCTTCAAGAAGGGTGGATGGGCAATTAGTTCCTCCAAGGGCCCAGGACTTTTGGGGTTTCTCTTTGTCCTAGGTGAACACCCACCAAGACAGTGCCTTCGTATTCCTCAGCCAGAGCCTGGAGTATGCCAAGAACTCACGGGCCTCCCTCCGGAAGTGCTCAGTCATGTTCATAGGTAACCTGCCCTGGCATAAGTCATCCTGCTGCCAGGGCTCTGCCTGCTCTCCAGTTTGTTTCTTCCCAGGCTGCCAGCCCTTCCAGCACCTGGGTGGATGCCTCCCTTTGGGTGCAAGGCTTGGTCAGTGGGCAGCCATGGTGCAAATTAGAATGGTCTTCCCCTATCCTGGTGCCATCCTGCCCTCTGGACCAGCCATCCTTCCCAGGACTCCTCTTGGGGAATCAGTCCCAGGGTCCAGATGAAGTTTCATGTTCTTACGTGTGGGGCTGAAGGATAATGGGAAAAGCTTCTCTGAGGGGCTCTGGTCCAAGGATAAGTTGGGGTGGGGTTGAAGTCAGAAGACAAATGCACTCACTTCTTGGATTATGCTCAAGGGTCCCTGGTCCCCTGCATGGAGAGCATAATGACAGAAGATCGTCTGAATGAAGTGAAAGCTGGTAAGTCATGCCCTGCATTGGTGAGATTTCAGGGGACTGTGAGAGAGTGAGTAGGATCACAGCGGGTAACAGGGAAAGGGAAGGGAGATGTTCCAAGACAAGAGTCTTGAACTCAGTTCACTTGTACTAGTGTTTTGTTTGTTTTGAGACGGAGTCTCACTGTCACCCAGGCTGGAGTACAGTGGCATGATCTCGGCTCACTGTAAACTCTGCCTCCTGGATTCAAGTGATTCTCCTGCCTCAGTCTCCCAAGTAGCTGGTACACTACAGGCACACACCATTGCACCCAGGTAATTTTTGTATTTTCGGTAGCGACGGGGTTTCACCATGTTGGCCAGGCTGGTCTTGAATACCTGACCTCAAGTGACCTGCCTGCCTCTGTCCCAAAGTGCTGGGATTACAGGCATGAGCCACTGCGCCCAGCCGATTTTACTAGTTTTTAATTCAGGGTGAGTATAGCATTAAGTACCACCAGGCTACCAAGAGGCAGAACAACAGCCCCACCCTAGGGGAGCTCACAATCTCATTAAGGAAATGAGGCTCAAAAGCGAGACCAAAAGCCATTTAGTGCAGAGTGAATAGTTCAGACTCTTAAGTGGGAACTGACTCATTTTGTAACTATGGAATCTGATGAAAGCATTAAGGTAGGTTGGGACAGTCCAGGAAGACTTTCTGGAAGAGGCAAGTTTTGATTCGGGCTCTGAAAAATGTGAATAATTTGAGGGGCTGGAGGAAAGTGAGATGAGGGGATGCCGAGCAGAGGGTGCCTAAGCCAAGGCATGGAGATGAGAAGGATTAGGTATGAGACCCACGTAGGTCTTAACAGGAGGCATCTCCCTTCCCTATGACGCAGCTCTGGAAAACTTGAGACATGACCCAGAAGCATCAGTGTGCATCTATGCGGCTCAGGCTCAGGACCACCTCTTGGCCAGCTGCTGGCGGAACTCCTGGCTGCTGCACGGGGACTCGGGGGTGTGTGACCCGGCCACCACGCACCGTTGGAGCCCCAGCTGTGAGAACCTACCCACTTCCCACCAGCGGCGCTCCTGGATCATGCAGGCACTGGGCTCCTGGAAGATGTCCTTGAAGCAGTGACATCCCTAAGCCCCCAGCCCTCCTCAGGGCGGTTGAGCCCCAGCCGTGCTCCCTATAAATGTTATGTGGTTTACTCTCTGTCCTGATGGTTTCCTCTTGGGACATCCCCAGGCTCTGGAGCAGCCATCACTTGGTGTGACAGTCTTTGAGAGGTGACTGTAGGCTCAGTCAATACCTATTGACCCATGTAGGCTGTTTTGCCCACATTGTATACGTGAGGAAGCAGAGGCCCAGAGGGGTGAAGTGGCTCCCCCAAGGCTATACAGTAAGTCTGCTGGATGTCTCAGTTTCCCCTGCTCCACATTATAAGAACAAAAGGAGATGATGTTTTTTTTTTTTTTATTATTTATTTTTTTTTTTGAGACAGAGTTTCGCTCTTGTTACCCAGGCTGGAGTGCAATGGCGCGATCTCGGCTCACCGCAACCTCCGCCTCCTGGGCTCAGGCAATTCTCCTGCCTCAGCCTCCTGAGTAGCTGGGATTACAGGCACGCGCCACCATGCCCAGCTAATTTTCTGTATTTTTAGTAGAGACGGGGTTTCACCATGTTGACCAGGATGGTCTCGATCTCTTGACCTCGTGATCCACCCGCCTCGGCCTCCCAAAGTGCTGTGATTACAGGCTTGAGCCACCGCGCCCGGCCAGGAGATGATGTTTTAGGTGGCCTTTGGGGATAGGAAAAAAAGAGAAAGAAGAGACAGCCACAGCCCCCACGACATCATGCATATCCCCAAACCCTGAATCTGAGTCCTGCCCTTGGGCCTTTGCCCAGTAAGGGGCCACCACAGATTCTCACAGCATTTACTGAGCACCTAACCTGGGCCAGCCCACTCTGGGTGCCATGATACACACATGAACAAGACCCAGCACCAGGTCAGGCCCTAGCAGTTCATAGGCTGATGCAGTGGTTCTCAGCCAGGGATGATTTTGATCCTCAGGTAATATTTAACAATGTCTGGAGACATTTCTGGCTGTTACAACTTGTGGGGGCTGGTAGGTGTGCTCTTATCATCTGATGGGTAGTGGCCAGGGATGCTGCTAAACATCCTCCTATGCTCAGGACAGTCCTTCAACAAGGAGTTCCCCATCCCAATTGTCGAAAGCGCCACGGTCGAGAAACTTGGTCTAATGGAAGTGTCAGAAACATATAAAGACACCAACAGCACAGCAGGTCAGCATGGGGCATCCAGAGGAGATATATAGATGAGCAGGGAGTTAGATAAGGCTTCCCAGGGAAGAAACTCCCCTGCAGGGGGTTTGGAAAGAGCATGTATGGAAGGGAGCAGGACACACAGGACCAAGGAAAAACTACAGACCTGTAGTGCACAGAGCCCAGAGACACAGGGGCGAGGAGTTCAGGCTAGAGCTACGGAAGCCTTAGAGACTGTGTTAAGGAGGGAGACTTCATCCAGAGAGGAGTGGGAAGGCACTGCGGGATGCTAAGCAGGGGACAGATGTAGGCAGATGCCTGTTTTAGAAGGCGCCTCCTCCTGGGGATGCAGAAACCCTCAGGCACTGCTGATGGGATGGTAGATTGGTGCAGCTCTTCTGGAATCTGTAGGGATCTGTCATTATTCAGTCACTTCAGTCTTATTAAGTTCATGCATACCCATGACTGAGCAGTTCCACTCATGGATACATAGTTCCACTCATGGTGCAGTGGCTCACTCCTGTAATCGCGGCCTTTTGGGAGGCTGCTGTGGGTGGATCACCTGAGTCAGGAGTTCAAGACCAGCTTGACCAACATGGTGAAACCCTGTCTCTACTAAAAATACAAAATTAGCTGGGTGTGGTGGCGCATGCCTGTAATCCCAGCTACTTGGGAGGCTGGGGCAGGAGAATAGCTTGAACCCAGGAGGTGAAGGTGGCAGTGAGCCAAGATTGTGCATTGCACTCCTGCCTGGGCATCAAGAATCAAACTCTATCTCAAAAAAAAAAAAAAAAAAAAAAGGAAAGAAAAAAGAAAAAAAAAGAATGTACAAAAGCATTTACATTTTGTAAGAATACATAGAAACTAAGAAGACACAGTGAACACACTAGAGGCCAGGTGTGGTGACTCACACCTGTAATCCCAACACTTTGGGAGGCTGAGGTGGGAGGATCACTTGAGGCCAGGAGTTTGAGACTAGCATGGGCAACATAGTGAGACCCCCATCTCTATAAAACAAACAAAATAAAAATGCTAATAAAAGATGCTAGAATGATTGATTAGGGTAAGGAGCAGGGCTTTAGGGGATAAAAGGGAATAAATTAAAAAGGAAGCAGAAGAAGCTCACTATGTCGTGGAGTGAGAGGGCTGGGTGGCAGGGTGGACAAGAGTACTGTCAGCAGAAACTGCTGGGACAACAGTGGCCATCCCCTGCAGAACAAAATGGAGAGGGTGGTCAGCCCTGCAGGAGATGGAGGAAGGGGATTGCAGAACCTAGTGGTTGACAGACCGGAGAAGGGAGAGGAAGGCACTGAGTTTGGCACCTAGATTTCTGGGTGGATGACTGAGCCAATGGAGCCCACACTGAGTGGTGAATCCAGCACCAGGAGCAGGCTGTGGGGAAAGGGGATGAGTTCAAGCTGGGCATAGTAAGTTTGAGGGACTGTGCAGGAAGCCAGTGGAGATACCCACAGGGCAGGTGGCTGCTGCTGTGGTCTGAATACTGTGTCCTCTTGAATTCATATGAAATCCAAACTCCCGAAGTGGTGAAATTAGGAGGTGGGGGGCCTTTGAGAGAGGATTAGGGATTAGCGAATGGGATTAGTGCCCTTATAAAAGAGCCTTCAGAGCGCTTGCACCATGGGAAGACACTGTGAAAAGATGGCATCTATGAACCAGAAAACAGGCCCTCACCAGACACCGAATCTGCCAGCCCTTGATCCTGGACTTCCCAGCATCCACAACTGTGAGAAATAAATGTTTGCCGTTTACGATCAGCAGAGGCTGATCGGCTCAGTTATTGGCCAAGGCCCCTAAGTAGTTTTGAGTAGGAAGGTGCAGAGTGTGCTGGGTAAGTCACTTCCTTTTTGTTAGCTTCCACTATTGTTACCTATAAAATGGGTTCGTACCTCACGTTCTTACAGAAATCAAACGGGGAAAAAAAAAAAGAAATCAAAAAGACTTTGTAGGCTCTGCACTCAGTAAAGGAAAAGATGATGAAGAGGAGAATAAGGGAGGGAACCGGGGTTAGGGAGCAGGGCTGGAGGAGGAAGTGCAGAAAAGGAGGTTAGAATTTGGAGAAAAGAGAGCCCTAGGACCAGGTGTTCTGCTGGGTGTGGGAGACTCAGAAGGGAAAATATAAAGTCTCAGCACTGGAAGGCTCATGGTCTCCAGGCATCATCCTTAGCCCTGCTGTCTCTATGCCCATATCAAAGAATGGCCATTCTGCCAGCTCCACTGCTGGGCTTCAGATCTCTCCTTTCCCTTGGTCTCTTACCAGCATCCTCCTTGTCAATCTCTTAACCAACCTCACTCCATCAATGCCTCACCTGGCAGCCCAGGCCTTCCTAAGACAAATGTGCTCACAGCCCTTGCTCCTCTTAGGTCTTTTCAGTGGCTCACTATCCTGCAGGACCAAGGCTAGTAAGGCAGGCAGGCCTTCTGGCCCCTACCCACCTACTGGCCATACCTCTGGAACACTTGTAGTATGCAGCATGGTGGGCAGGTGCACACCTCCATGCCTCTCTCCACATATGAGCTCCCACTGCCTAAAATGCCCAGTCCTCTATCCATCTGCAGAGACCTTCCTCAGCTCTGATCTCAGCTCTGCCTCCCCTTGAATCCCACCCCTCTGTGCCTTCACTGAGCAGACCTGTGACCCAATGCCAGTGAGATTGGTGTGCTTCCTGTCTGCTTTTCGTTCCAGACCAAGCTAGGAGCTCCCCAAGGCTGTAGGCGCGGTGCAGGGATCTGCAGCCATTTGCTGGCCAGCAGGGGCTGCGGGAAGCCACAGCGGCTCCCTCGCCAGGCCTGCAGCACCTGGACTGCAGACCCTGTTTCCATCTAAGCTGTGGGGGCTAGGTGTGGCTAAGTTCAGAGACAGAGGCCTGATCAGTCTCTCCTTTCCTCAAAACTCTCCAAAAGGTCCCATCCCACTCTTAGGAAATAGCCAAATCCTCACAGCACAGCCCTTTTATCCTCCCACCTCATCATCTCCTCGTCCCCTTTCTCGCTCTGCATCGGCCCCACTGGCCTCCTTGCTGTTCCCCAAGCACGGAAGACCCTCCTGAATCAGGGCTCCGGCCTGTTCTCTGTTCCTTCCATGGGAATGCCTTTCCCAGACCCTTCCTGGTCATTCCCAGGCCTCTGGCAGAATGCCTGCCCGCCCTGTTTAAAACTTTTCCCCAATAGTTCTTGCTACCCCTGACAAACCCTTACATCTCATCCATTTGTTGTCCTTTCCTCCCCGCTGCCTTAGCAATTCCTAGAGGGCAGGGATTGCATCTGCTCTACCCACCACTGTACAGCCAGCCTCTAGAAAAGGCCGGAAGCGCAGAAGGAGCTAAGTCTGTGTTGACTGACAGACGAACAAATGAATGAAGTGAGACAGGAGCTACGGGGATCCGAGCTTACGCAATCATTGGGGCTTACCCCAAAAGCATTCGGGCGGGGCTCGGCCAGGCACCGCCGAGGCCGCGGGCCGGGGGAGGAGCGTATCGGTCTCGGCCACGCCCGGCCACGCCCCCAGGCCGGCGGAACCCAAGGCGCGCGGGCCTGCGCCGCCGGGAGGACTGAGGGAAGGGAACTTGCACCGCCGGAAGGAGCTCCTCGCTTCACGGCGCTGGGACTTGGGCTGGAGGGCAGGGGATCAGCTATGGAGCAACCTGAGCAGGACCCCACCTCAGACGACGTCATGGACTCGTTCCTGGACAAGTTCCAGAGCCAGCCTTACCGTGGCGGCTTTCATGAGGACCAGTGGGAGGAGGTGGGCGGTCCTGGGGTCTTCGCACGTGTGTAGGGGCGTCGTCAGGACTCGTGGGAACCCGGGCTTGGGGGCGCCTCTCTCAATCCCAGATCCCTCGCGCTGCCAGCGGATGGCTGATTTCTAGTTGGGTATTGAAAATCGGCCTCCGCTGGGCGCGGTGGCTCAAGCCTGTAATCCCAGCACTTTGGGAGGCCGAGGCGGGTGGGTCACGAGGTCAAGAGATCGAGACCATCCTGGTCAACATGGTGAAACCCTGTCTCTACTAAAAATACAAAAAATTAGCTGGGCATAGTGGCATGTGCCTGTAATCCCAGCTACTCAGGAGGCTGAGGCAGGAGAATTGCCTGAACCCAGGAGGCGGAGGTTGCGGTGAGCCGAGATCGGGCCATTGCACTCCAGCCTGGGTAACAAGAGCGAAACTCCGTCTCAAAAAAAAAAAAAAAAAGAAAAGAAAAGAAAATCGGTCTCGAGGTTTTGAGTTGCTTCTTAAGCTGTCAGTACGTTTAAGAACCACACTTACTGGCTCTGATATGGATCAGTTACTTTACTTCTCTGAGCCTGTTTCCTCATCTGTAAAATTGCCCGAACTATAGCACCAATAGCAAAGATGAAACGAGACACAGTTGGTAAACTGCCAAGAACTTTAGGGCGCTTAATTAATGGTAATTCCTGCCGTTCTTGTATAATGTGAGAGCTAAAACAATCATTGGAGATCATTACACCCCACTGCCATTTTACAGAAGGGAAGCAGAGGCCTGAATGGATACAGCTAACTGTGATGATTTGAAAATTATGATGAGTGAAAAAACTTTGAGTCATGGAATTGGATCTATTCAGTAGCAAAGCTTTTTCATGTAGTTCATTTTTAACCATTTCCAGGAATTTGAAAAGGTCCCCCTATTTATGAAGAAAGCACCATCAGAAATTGACCCCAGGGAGAATCCTGACTTGGCTTGTCTCCAGTCAATTATTTTTGATGAAGATCGTTCTCTAGAAGGTATCTTAACGTGACTAATATTTGCTTTGTAGAAATAAAGTGTGGGTTAGAAGGGTTCTGACTGATTAACAAGAAGTAGTTAGCCTGATCTAACTTGTTACTATTCATTGCAACAGACTTCTTTGTATACCTACTAAGTGGTAGGGATTGGGGATACAGGGATGAATAAGACACAGTTCCACCCTCCAAGGTCAGGATCAGTGAGAAGCCCATTGTCTTAAAGAATCAAGACAAACATGTGCTATAAATGTCAACATGTAAGTGTTATACTACAGCTGTAATGGGTCCTGTTGGAAGACTTTAAGGGGCAGGAGTGGATTCACAGTGGATAGGAAATTTGAGCTGACTCTGTAATTTTGTAGGCTTTTACTAGGGTGAGGAGGGGAATTTGCACTCCACAGAATAAACAGCATAAGCAAAAGCAGAAGTATAATCAATCCCCCTGCCCCTCACTGATTTCTTCAGTGATTTAAAAAAATTCTTTTTTTCAATAGCTAGGATGAGTGTACATTTTTCCTTTATGCTTCTTTTTTCGCGGAAAGCACTTAGTAATCTACCTTGTAAGATATTTGGAATTAGCATTAAATTTGTGTGACTTTGTCCACGTTGATACCCATTTTTATCATAACGTTGAATTTCCTTTCCCTATTGGTTTCTTCATTTTGGTGTATCGTATAGTACATTATTGCATGATTTAGAATCTATTTTTAATGAGCCTTTTAAAAAGTGTGGAAAAGGAGCCTTTTAAAAAGTGTGGAATAGTGATTATTTTTCCTCTTGTTTGCAGAACAGGCCAAGACCTATAAAGATGAAGGCAATGATTACTTTAAAGAAAAAGACTACAAGAAAGCTGTGATTTCCTACACTGAAGGATTAAAGAAGAAATGTGCAGATCTTGATTTGAATGCTGTCCTTTATACCAACCGGGCAGCAGCACAGTACTATCTGGGTAATTTATTTCATTATTAAGTGCTTTCTGAAGAAGAAACTTATGATAAAAGCCATTTTGATGGTTAGTGGAGGTTTGAGAGCATCAGAGGATGAGGGGCTATTTATCACAGAAACCTAGACTTGGCTTGAGTAATTTACTCTGATTGAGCTCTGTTCTTCCAAGTTGTCATGAAAAGAGAAACAGGATGGATTGTATAATTCTTACTACTGTATCTGAATCCAAAAAGTGACTTGGTCACTCTAGTAAGGTGTTTTGAAGTATGAGTCAGTATGTTCTGAGATTTTTGAGCCCGAGGACTTCTCTCTCAAAAAATGTGTTTTTCTGTTTATCTTCTTCTCAAGGATACTAGCAGGATTAAGGGAGTAGAGATCTTTAGGTGAGAGAAGCTGTTTTAATCTAGGGGAGAATATCTCAGAGCGTTCTATGGGACCTTTGAGGTAAAAATATTTTTGGTTGAGTGCAGTGGCTGACACCTATAATCCCAGCACTTTGGGAGGCTGAGGCCAGGAGTTCAAGATCAACCTGGGCAACATAGTGAGACCCTGTCTCTACAAAAAAGTTAGCTAGGTATGGTGGTGCCTAGCTAACTCAGGAGGCTGAGGCAGGAGAATCGCTCAAGGCTGCAGGGAGCCATAATCACGCCACCGGACAGTGAGACCCTGTTTCTAAAAAGTTGCTTGGATGAGGAATTTTAACTCTTGTATTTATTTATTCATATTTTTTACTTTATTACATTTTTTTGTAGAGACAGGGTTTTGCCATGTTGCCCGGGCTGGTCTAGAACACAGGCTCAAGTGATCCATCTGCGTCAGCCTCCCAAAGTATTGGGATTACAGGCGTGAGCCACTCCATCCAGGAGGGCGAGGAGGTTTGGAAAATGCTCCTTCTTAGAGATTTACAGTATACATTAACATGTTAAAGACGCTATGATAGCCTGCAAAAAGAGAAATTCACCCTGGGTTTCTCAAATTTTAAATCTCCTCTTCAGGTAACACTAACATGATGCAGGGTTCTGTAGTTGTCAATTTGGGAAATGATTATTATTTAAGTAGTATTGCTGGTGAGTAGTCTTGGTTATGTTAGACCTGTGTTTTTTGTTTTTTTAATAATTTATTTTTTAAATTGAGACAGAGATCTCGCTGTGTTGCCCAGGCTGGCCTCGAACTCCTGAGCTCAAGCAGTCCACTTGCCTCGGTCTTCCAAAGTGCTGGTATTACAGGCATGAGCCACTGCACCCAGCCTAGACCCCTGTTTGTTATCACAGAGTTTAGAGAGGACCTAGGACCGCGGGGCTGGTGGGCTGAAATTTTGTACTATTGTGCCTTGTGTTGGGTACTCAGTGGACCTTTTCAGTCTGGAAACTCATGTTTCTAGGAAATTGTCTTGAATTCTTTGATCTGTCTCTTTTTTCTTTTTTACTCTCTTTTTTCTCTTTTTGGAAATCCTGGCTGCTGGTACTTTGGGAACCAAGTAGGAGAAGAGGACTAAGGGCTCAATATTTAGTATTTCTTTTACCGAATCACCAGACAGCCACTGTTTTATTGTCTACTAGGGCACACCTCTAGTCTTCCACGTGGAGGAATAGGGGAGGAGTGGGGACTAGGTCACTGGTGCAGCAGAGGGGTAAGGAACATGGGAATCTGACTGCTTCTTAAGTAGATTTTCAACCCACCTTCACCTCCCCTGCAGAGGTACCTGGTGCCGTCAGTTCCTGAGTCCCGAGTACTTGGTAGTTTCTGCAGTACAGCTTGGTAGCTTTTGGGGTTTCCCTCTGCTGGTTTAGAATTTAGTTTTCTTAAGCCTGATGGATCTGTTACTTATCCCTTGGTTTTCCAGTTTTCCGAGTATGTTCTGTGTTCTTCTCATTTTCTTTCTCTTTATGGGCGGGAGACTGGGGATTGAGTTAAATATATGTGTTCAATCTGCCTCCTTTAACTAAAAGTCCTTGGATCACTTTCATGTGCATTTTTCCATGGTTGAGATCCTGCTGTTCTTCCAGTTTCGTATTCAGTTTTTTCACTTAATTTTATAACAAGCAATTTCACCTGTCATCAAAAGTCATTTATAAATGTTATTTTAATAGCTAAAGTTGCATCATATGGATATGCCACTATTTATACCGTTTGCTTTATTAGTCTACTATTGTTGAGTATATAGGCTGTTTTTTGGTTTTTATAAATAATGTAAAAACAAATAAAGTCATAATATTTTTCTAATAATTTTGATTATTGGTCGGGCACAGTGGCTCATGCCTATAATCCCAGCACTTCGGGAGGCCGAAGCGGGTAGATCATGAGGTCAAGAGATCGAGACCATCCTGGTCAACATGGTGAAACCGTGTCTCTACTAAAAATACAAAAATTAGCTGGGCATGGTGGCATACGCCTATAGTCCCAGCTACTTGGGAGGCTGAGGCAGGAGAATTGCCTGAACCCAGGAGGCGGAGGTTGCGGTGAGCCGAGATCGCGCCATTGCACTCTAGCCTGGGTAACAAGAGTGAAACTCCGTCTCAGAAAACAAAACCAAATGATTTAGATTATTTATTAGGCTACAGCAGGATTTGGCAAACTGTGACTCAGAGTCCACCTCTGGCCCCTTGGCTTGCTGTGAACTAAAAATGTTCCATATCTATCTTTTTTTTTTTAAGCGACAGGGTCTTACTCTGTTCAGGCTGTAGTGCAGTGGCATGATCATAGCTCAGTGCAGTCTTAAACTCCTGGGCTCAAGCATTTCTCCCACTTCTGCCTCCTGAGTAGCTAGGACTATAGGCATGTACCACCATGCCCAGCTAATTTTTAAATTTTTTTTTTTTGTAGAAAGAGTTTTGCTGTGTTGCTCAGGCTGGTCTTGAACTCCTGGTCTTAAGCAATCCTCTCACCTCTGTCTCCCATAGTGCTGGGATTTCAGGAGTGAGCCACTTCCCCAGATGTTTCTTACATTTTTCAATAATTGTAATAAAACAAAGAACATGCAATAGGCCACATGTGGCCTGCAAAACCTAAAATATTTATCTGGCCCTTTACAAAATATTTTGCTGACCCCTGGACTAGAGATTTAGGTACATACCTAAACCATTAAGTAATAATCACAGTATACTCCAGAATGTTAAAGTATACCTCATGGCTTCCTAGTTTGGACAACTGATATGTGTATGATTACATATCTTTTTTTTTTTTTTAAATGCACTTACAGATATATGTGTATGTGTCTATATATTTAGTTAGGTTTGTTTTTTTTAAAAAAATAGACTTCTTCTAACTCATAGAACCACCAGTTAAACAGTATAGAACAGACATCCTACCATGTCTGTTACATGAGGATCTATCTCACTCTTTTTAATGGCTACATAATATTCAATAGTATGGATTTACCATAATTTATGTAATCATTAACCAATTGAGGATATTTGGGTTATCTCCCAGCTTTTCACACTTAAAGTGATGCTGTAGTTAGCATGCTTTTACATTTATTCTTGCATATTTGTTCAAGTATTTTTTTTTTTTTTTTTTTTTTTGAGACGGAGTTTCGCTCTTGTTACCCAGGCTGGAGTGCAATGGCGCGATCTCGGCTCACCGCAACCTCCGCCTCCTGGGTTCAGGCAATTCTCCTGCCTCAGCCTCCTGAGTAGCTGGGATTACAGGCATGCGCCACCATGCCCAGCTAATTTTTTGTGTTTTTAGTAGAGACGGGGTCTCACCATGTTGACCAGGATGGTCTCGATCTCTAGACCTCGTGATCCACCTGCCTCGGCCTCCGAAAGTGCTGGGATTACAGGCGTGAGCCACCGCACCCGGCCCTTGTTCAAGTATTTTTGATAATTTTCCAAAAGAAAATTGTTGGGTCAAAGTGTATGTACAAAGTACATGCTAATTTGCTTTCTAATTTATCCTAAGAGTGCCCCTTTCCACATCTTCTCCAATACTAGTTACTATTTGTCTAACTTTTACCAATTTCTAATTTTAATTTCCTAATCATTAGTGATGTTGAACATCTTTTCATGTGCTTACTAGCCATTTACAATTCTGTAGATTGCCTGATGTTATAGTTATTTCTGAGGTTCATGATGAGTACAACTATATTTTTTCTAAAAACAGTTGCTGTCATTTGTATTTCTTCAAGATTGTACAAGAGTGCCTTTGTCACTACATATAAAATTTTGATCTCAAAACTTCTCTCTTACTAAACGGTGTTTTGTTAGGCAATTTTCGTTCTGCTCTCAATGATGTGACGGCTGCCAGAAAGCTAAAACCCTGCCACCTCAAAGCAATAATAAGAGGTAAGTCTTGTAGAACTGCAGTATGATTGTCATTATGGAAAAGCTAGCACTCACTGCACCAAAAAGTTGACATTTAAAGCTTTGATATGAAGGTGCTAGGATACTAATAAAGTCATCTTATTTTTGGAGTCTGGGCATTCAGTTCCTGTTCTTTATCAACAGCAACATGCCACTTTTAAGAGAATTCCTCAGAGAATGACTTAACCCTTTATGTTTTAAGAATTTGTAGAGAAATAGAAACCCCTCATTTTAAATTAATACATAATAAAATTAATTAAAACAAAGCAGTTACAAAAGCCACATTCTGATTTTTTTTTTTTTTTCAAATTAGCTGATTGAAAGGCAAGGTTTTAAATGCCATGTTAATGTTAATTAAAAGATAAGTTATGGGACCTTTGCTGATCACGCTGGTGCTGAGATGTTCCCAGATAATGTTTTCTCTTGTAGTCTGACCTTTCTATGTAATAATAGTGCTTTTATTACTTTTATACTTCACCTTTTCTTTGAGAAGCTCATAGGTGCTTTGCAAACTTTAATTTATTCATCACATTTTAATCTTCCCTGCATCCCCATGGACCCGCTTAAAATGCTTTATCAAAATTATGCCTTTTTAAATGTTCATGGTTAAGGGCAGTAGGCAGATCCATGTCCCTCAGCTGTAGGAAAAGAAGGTACTGAACAAAGATTTGCTGATAAATTGAATCTAGGTAGTTCTGTGGAATTTGCCTCAGGCTGGAAGTTTGTAATCCTTGGTTCAGTTGTTGGTTTAATTTACAATGTGACCTTAGCAAGACACCACTTTGAATATCAATTTGTTCATCTCTGGAAGATAAGGTTAGATTCTGTTGACATCTAAGCCCTTACAATTCCTATATTTTGAAATTCTGTGGAAAACCTAAAGAGGCTAACTGGAGAAAGATGTACATGATAACATTTAAAGTTTTTTTATGATGGGGGAAAGGCAGCTTAAACTGGTAGCCATAAAGAACAAAATTAGGAGAGACCTATTGTCTTTGGCCTTGCCACTGCCTTGATGAGTAGATGAAGCAAATTCTGCTGTCTCCCTCCATTTAAAAAATAATCTGGGATGGACTTTAATCTTCTTGTTTGCGGATGAACCTAAAGCTTGCATATGCTTGGTCCTTTGTCTAAGGTCTAGCTGGTATATAACACAGCCAGATTTCTAGCCTTGATGTATCTGGTTTCAAAAAGTCTGTTCTCTTTGCCACAAGTTATAGCTTTTCCTACTTTAAGAGCCCTTAATACCAGGGAGATGTACAGCAGTTTTGAACTAAATGGACCTTAGGGATTTTTCTGATCTAGGATACAAAAAATATTCTTCTTTGTCTGGGGACTGCAATATAAGGGCATTATCCTCCATTTTGCCTCCAGGGGGCTGGCTGATAGTTGGTGGGGGTGGGAGATCTTGCTCAAAGCAGGCTTTTTCTGTGCATATTGTTCTTGGATGCTAAGGGTTCTGGGTTCTGCAGGTGCCTTATGCCATCTGGAACTGAAACACTTTGCTGAGGCCGTGAACTGGTGTGATGAGGGACTGCAGATAGATGCCACAGAGAAGAAGCTTCTGGAAATGAGGGCTAAAGCAGATAAGCTGAAGGTTGGTGACTGTCAACAGCCGGATTAGTATTGCTAATTAGCATTCCCAAGATTGTGTCTTTCAAATCATTGTAAACTTTTAAAAATCAAAACCCAAAACTAGTCCCTACTCTTGGAACTCTGTGGAGGACACAGACGAGTAAACAGACAAACAGTTATAGTGTGATATAGAGGTAAGCAAGGATAGATGGTGTGTATAGCTTAGTATAGTCATGTGCCATGTAACAGTGTTTCATTCAGTGATGGAACACTGCACATGTTACAGTGGTCCCATAAGATGATAATGTCCTATTATAACTGTACTTTTTCTGTGTTTAGATGTGTTTAGCTACACTGATACTTAACATTGTGTTACAGTTGCCTACAGTATTCAGAGTAGTTATGTGCTATATAGGTTTGTAGCCTGGGTGCAATAGGCTGTACCATATAATCTAGATATGTAGCAGGATATACCATCTCAGTTTGTATAAGTATATTCTGTGATTCCTGTACAACAATGATTGTACATTTTTCAGAATGTATTCCCATCAATCTGCATGGGGATATGTCTTATCCAGGGCAAAATTAGATACCATTACTATATACAGTCACATAACAATGTCACATGTTTGGGGCCAGCTAAAGACTCTCAATATATATTATATACTCCCATTACGTAGTATGAACAATGAAGACAGATCTAAGCCAGGAATTCAGAGACCTTAAGACTAGTTCTGGCTTTCTATTAACAGGCATGTAAGGAAATATTGCACAGTGGCCAAGAGCTTAGACTCTGGAGCCACTGCCTGAATTTGAAGATTCCCTTCACGACAGTTGTGCGACTTGGACAACTTCCTGATCTCCTTGTACGTTAGCTACCTCACTAGTAAAAGGAGAATTAAAATACTTACTACCTTATAGAGCTATTATATAGTTTAGATAGTTTAACATAAGTAATGTTTTTTAAATAGCACCTGGAACATATACAGAGTAAGTGCTATTTAAATGTTGGATATTATTTTGGGTAGTGATGATATTCTGCTATTATTACTGTTTTTATCATCACTTTAGCTATTATATGCCAGAAATGTCACATATTAGCAATGACCAGAGGTCATTCTGGTCATATGAAATGGTAGAAAAGGTAGATCTCTATGGACCCAGATGGCTCAATGACAATTCTGAGCCCGGGTAATTGGGTGTGGCTAGAATTTCTGAAAGTGGCACATACAGGAATGAATGTCTAGAGGATTACTGGGGACAGTCACAATTAAAGAGGGAGATTTCAAGGGCCAGAAGCCTGATAATTAAGTCTAGGTGACACTGCTTGCTGAATAGCTACATTATTCCCCTGTGTCTGAGTACAGATTGATTCTGGATTCCTATATGCTTGGCATATGTAGCCAACAGACTTGTGGCTCTATTAATATCAGACAGAATAGACTTCTAGGTAGCAAGTATTACCAGAGATGAAGTGAAGCTTTGTTTCTTTTTTTTCTTGAGGTAGAGTCTTGCTCTATTGCCCAGGCTGGAGTGCAGTGACATGATCATGGCTTACTGCAGCCTTGACCTCCTGAGCTCAACTGATCCTCCTACCTCAACCTCCTGAGTAGCTTGACCTATAGTCGTGCACCACCATACCAGGCTAATTTTTTATTTTTTCAATTTGTAAAATTTGTAGAGACGGGGTTTCACTATGTTGCCCAGACTGGTCTCAAACTCTCAGGCTCAACAGTCCTCCTGCCTTAGTTTTCCAAGTGCTGGGATTACAGGCATGAGCTGCTGTGCCCAGCCATTGAAGGATTTTTTTAATGATAAAAGGACCAGCTTATAAGAATATTTAACAATTCTAAATGTGTAGCACCTAGTAACAGCTTCAAAATGCATGACACAAAACTTGACAACCAAAGAAGGAAGAGATAAATCCACAAATAGGTAGAAATATCAACTCTCTCAGTAATTAATAAAACCAGTATTTAAAAAATAGAGATGGGTAATGTCAGACACAGTGGTGGACTAAAGACCTTCAAAAATTTTCTCTTCCATAAAATCAATGAGGAAACTGGCAAAAATGGTCAGAATCAACTTTCCTAAGACTGGAAATGAACCAGTAGTTTGCAGCAATCTGGGGCATGTTTATTCAAGAAAAATGATAGAACCTCAGTAAGAATAGCAAGCTTCGTAGCATTTTATTTATTTATTTTATTTTATTTTTATCGTTTTTATTGTTTTTTTGAGACAGAGTCTCACTCTGTTGCCCTAGCTGGAGTGCAGTGGCACGATCTTGGCTCACTGCAACCTCTGCCTCCTGGGTTCAAGCGATTCTCCTGCCTCAGCCTCCTGAGAAGCTGGGATTACAAGTATGTGCCATCACACCTAGCTGATTTTTATATTTTTAGGAGAGTTGATATTTCACCATGTTGGCCTGGCTGATCGTAAACTCCTGACCTTGGGTCATCCTCCTGCTTTGGCCCCCAAAATGCCAGGATTACAGGCATGAGCCACCATGTCTGGCCCTTTGTGGCATTTTATCTTGCTCTATTATCTCCTCCTCCCCAGTTCCACAGTAGCCTTGAAAGCCAGCAGCCCACAGTCATGGTGAGAATGAGCAGCCTGAAGCCACCAGAGGAGGCAGAACAGGGTTAGAGCTCTTTCAAAGCCTTGTTCCCAGAGAACTGTCATGATTTGACCATCTAGTGGATCCCTGGAAGACCCTGCTCACAGGGCTATTTTTATATGACCTGACTTGGAGCATACCCAGTATGAAAAGCTTTTTTACATAGGGACAGAAAGTAGGGGGAATGAAAAGGTGGGAGAGAATTTGTCAAAAACAATTAGAGGCAATTGTTAAAGAGTGCAGAACCTGAAGCAGTGGATAGCACTTGGAGCAAACAATAGGCGTATCATAAAGCTTAAAAAGAAAAACTAGGGAATGAAATTCTGTAGGGGCTTTGAAAGCTTCAGGGGGATCTAGGTGGTCACATATGTGCCCAGGGCTATACTCATGCTCAGGAAAGACCTGAGTAGACCCTAAGCTCTCAGAGTCTCTGGAAGCAGGAAGTGAAGGCTAAGGCAGAATTGTAAACTGCTTGGGTGAATGCTAAAAGTGTGCTTCAGCATATACACGAAGGCTCTTGACAAAGATTGAAAGACTTATTTGATCTAGATGTTTAGAGAAATCTCTGTCTAGTCATTAGGTAGAGGAAGGCTAGAATGGGACTTACTGGACAAAAACTTTAAACCAGCTAATTTAAATATCTTTTCAGAATGAAAGGAAATAGTGTCTAAAGAACTAAAAAGAAGAATGAGAATGATGTCTTTCCAAATAAAGAATATCAACAAAGAGAAATTACTAAAAAGAACCTAACAGATTTTCTTTAGTTGAAAAGTACAATAACTAAAATGAAAAATTCACTGGAGGGGCTCAACAGCACATTTGAGCAGGCAGTAATAATCATGACACTTAACATGTATTGGTTGAGATTATCCAGTCTGAAGAACAGAATGAAAAAAGAATAAGGATGAAGAGAGACTTGTACGATGCCATCAAGCATACCAACAAAGGCATAACGAGGGTCCTGGAAGGAGAGGAGAGAGAGAAATGGGCAAAAGAATACTTGGGGAAATATTGGCCAGAAACGTCCCAAATTTGATGAAAAACAGTGAAGGATACATCCAAAAGTTTCACAAACTACAAGTGGGATAAACTTAAAGTAATCTACACTTAAACACATTATAATGAAACTGTTGAAAAACAAAGAACCTTACAAGCAGCAAGAGAAAAATGATGCTTCATGTACAGAAAATCCTAAAGAAAATTAACAGCTTTTTCATCAGAAGCCATGAAGGCTAAAAGGCAGGTAAATGACATATTCAAAGTGTTAAAAGAAATAGACTCTAAGAATTCTATATCTAGCAAACCTATTCTTCAAAAATGAAAGAGTGGAAGAGAAGTAGTAGTAAAACCATCTATATGCAGGCAACATGACCTTGTATATAGAAAATCCTAAGGGAGCCACTAAAAAACTATTGGAACTAATAAACAAGTTTAGCAAGCTTGTTGGAAACAACATCAATACACAAAAATCATTTGTATTCTATAGACTTTTAATCAATGCTCTGAAAATGAAATTAAACAATTCAATTTTTAATAACATCAAAAAATACTTAGGAATACATTTAACAAAAGTAGCTAAAACTTATACTCTGAAAATACAAAAAACATTGTTGAAAGAAATTAAAGACCTAAGTAAATAGGAAGACATTCCATGTTCATAGATCAGATCTTAATATTGTTAGATGGCAACACTACCAAAATTAGTATATCAATTTAGTGTTTTTTTTTTTTTTTTTGAGACATGATCTTCTCTGTTGTCCAGGCTGGAGTGCAGTGGCATGGTCATGGCTCACTGCAACCTCAAAAGTCCTGGGCTCAAGCAGCCCTCCTGCCTCAGTCTCTCAAGCAACTGGGACTATAGGCATGTAATGCCACATCTGGCTAATTTCAATGCAATCTGTATCAAAAGTCCAATTGACTTCTCTGCAGAAATGGACAGGCTGACCATAATATTCATATAGAAATTCAAGGGACTCTGAATAACCAACAATCATGAGAGACAAAAGAAACAGAATTGGAAAACTTACACTTCCCAATTTCAAAACATACCACAGAGCTACAGTAATCAAGGCATTGTGGTACTAGCATAAGAATAGACATATAACTGAATGTAATAAAATTGAGAGCTCAGAAATAAACCCCTATTTATGGGGAATTTATTTTCAACAAGTATGCCAAGACCATTCAATAGGGAGATAATCTTTTCGACAAGTGATGGTGGCACAACTGGATATTCACATGTGGAAGAATTAAGCTGGAAACTTACCTCACGCTATATAAAAAGTTACCCAAAAAGGATCTAATACCTAAATGTAAGAGCTGAGGCTATACAACTCTTAAAACATAGATATAATGCTTCATGAACTTGGATATGAAACAAAGCACAAGCAACAAAAGGAAAAGTAGATCGATTGGACTTCATTAGAAGTCAAACTTTGTGCTTCAAAGGATACCATCAAAAAAGTGAAAAGCTTGAGTTAAGATAAATGTGAAGAAAAAAGTGAAAAGGGGCTGGGTATAGTGACTTGCACCTGTAATCCTAGCATTTTAGGAGGCCAAGGCAGGAGGATCACTTGAGGCCAGGAATTCAAGACCAGCCTGGGCAACAAAATGAACAAAATGAGACCTTGTCTCTACCTAAAAAAAAAAAAAAAGGTGAAAAGACAGCCCACAGAATGGAAGAAAATATTTGTTTTTTTTTTTTTTTTTTTTTTTTTTTTTTGAGACAGAGTTTCGCTCTTGTTACCGAGGTTGGAGTGCAATGGCGCGATCTCGGCTCATGGCAACCTCCGCCTCCTGGGTTCAGGCAATTCTCCTGCCTCAGCCTCCTGAGTAGCTGGGATTACAGGCACACCCCACCATGCCCAGCTAATTTTTTGTATTTTTAGTAGAGACGGGGTTTCACCATGTTGACCAGGATGGTCTCGATCTCTTGGCCTCATGATCCGCCCGCCTCGGCCTCCCAAAGTGCTGGGATTACAGGCTTGAGCCACCGCGCCCGGCCGGAAGAAAATATTTGTAAGTCATAAGTCATAAGGGACTTTTATCTACAATATATAAACAACTTGTAATAAGACAGGAAACTCAGTTTTTTAAATGAGCAAAGGATGTGAATAGACTCTTCTCCAAAGACACACAAACGGCCAAAAAGCACATGAAAAGATGCTCAACATCATTAATAATTAGGAAATGCAAATCAAAACCACAGTAAGATACCATTTCATACCCACCAGGTGGTGATAATTTTTTTTTAAAAAAACCTATAGAGACAGGGTCTCTATCACCCAGGCTGTGTTTCATAGCATTCGGTTCACGCCACCAGAGTAGTACGTAATCTACCTGTTATACTTGGCTCTTCATTTGTCTGTACCCCTCAACCTCTCAGTAGACTATGAGTTCCTTGGGTACAGGAAGTAGATTTAAACTTCTGCCAGCATGTACTTTGTAAATGTTTGTTGAACTGAATCTGGCCACTGGTGTTACTTAACACAGGAGCTTGGCTTGGATAGAGACCAGAGATGATAATTTAGGAGGAGGCTGGGGGCAATGGAAGAGGAACTCAGGTCTCTAAAGCTGATGCATGTAAATTTCACTTTTTAGCGAATTGAACAGAGGGATGTGAGGAAAGCCAACTTGAAAGAAAAGAAGGAGAGGAATCAGAATGAGGCTTTACTCCAGGCCATCAAGGTGAGTTCTCAAACCTTAGGTTTTTAGGGTCCTGCTAAATTCACTAATCCTGTGGAGCTTGTTGGGAACCTTTCTTAGGATGCTTTACCTGAAGGAAATTGTTCATGTTCCTTCTACTGTGGTAAAGCAGTGTGACAGAGGAGTCTGTCAGGTCACCCCAGTTCACTCAGCTCTCTTACTTGTGTGCACGTGTTGGTCTCAGTGACATGTACAGTTGTCTCCGCTTATCTGAGGCACATGTGTTCCAAGATCCACAATGGATGCCTGAAATCTCAAATAGTACCGAACCTGATTGCCATCAGTCAGAATACATTTCTGTTTGTGTCTTTCACCCACAAACATAATGCCTTGTCCATCTCAGCTAAAGCACTTGTCACATACTGTGGCCATAATTTTTGCAGTTTGAGGTACAACAGCAAAACTAGCATGAATTTCTTTTTCCTTCTTCATAATTTCACAGAAGATTGCTTTTACCGTAGATCTCAGCAATCTCAGCATACAATTTTTTTTTTTAATTGAGGATCACCTTTTTACTTAAAGGAGGTACTTTATAGCTTCTATTTGGCATATCTGAATTGCCAGCATCCGTACTCTTTGTGCTTTGGGGTCCTTAATAAGTAAAACGAGTGTTACTTAATACAGGCACTGTGATACTGTGTCAGTGAATCTGATCATTGAGTCAGGTAGTAACTCACTAACAGGTATCATCAACAGCATGGATGCACTGGACAAAGGAGCAGAGCCTGTGATTTCATCATATGCTACTCAGAACAGTGCATAATTTAAAACTTACAGGTTGTTTATTTCTGAAATTTTTGTTTAATTGTTTCAGACCATGGTTGACCACTGGTAACTGAAACTGCAGAAAGCGAAACCGTGGATAAGGGGACACTACTGTACTGAATACCTGCTTCGGGTTGTGTGTTATTCAACCTTCACAATGGCCTTCTGAGATAGGTTATCTTGCTCCTGTTTTGCTGGATAATGAAATAGTTTCAGAGAGGTGAAGAAACCTTACACAGTTAGCTTGTTAGAGCCAGGTTCTTGCTCTTAATCACTGCATTATATTGCATCTTGAGAAAGCCTGACATTTTAGGATGTTGCTCCTATAATAACAGCAACAACAAAATCCTAACCTCCGTTCTCTTTCCTGTATTTTGAAATATATGTACTCTGACCCAAATCTTGCTTTAAGCTTGTTACCTAGGAAGTCACCTGTTTGACCTTGTTTGGTCTTCACAAGCAAGGAGAGAGAATATCTATTGGGAGACTGTGGGAGAGGCCTTTTGTTTTATTATTTGTTCAGTTAAGGTATGCACCCATTTATGTTCTGTAAGAAACTTAACACTGCTAAAATGTACTCCACTATTCTCTCCCCACAACAATCTGTTTACATGTATTATCACAGTAAACAGATCAAAATACTGCAGATTTTCCATCTAATTCTCATTCACAGTGAGGGATTTGTTCATTTTCTTAAATGTAGAATACAGGATGCCCAGACACCCAGACATTTGCATACATACTTTTTTTTTTTTTTCTCTCTCCTTTAGTGTAATCCTTCATCTCAAACTTAACATACATAGGAATTACTCTTAACAGTGCATGAGCCATGTATTCTGTATTTTACTAATGGCTTAAGGGACGAGTCAGCAAACTGCAGCCATTGGAACACAGCCCTGCCTATTTGTTTATGTACTTCTTATGGCTGTTTTCACACTACAGTGGCAGAGTTGGGTAGTTCATTTTGACAGAGACCATTGTCCAGAACTCTTAAAATATTTCTTATCTAATACTTTAAGAAAAAGTTTGCCAACCTGCAATTTAGGGAATATCATCAAATCTAATTTTGATTGCATGTCATTTCCCCTCACGTGCTAACCTTAGGAACCCCTGCACACATACGTAAGAGGTAACCCTATTATTTCAGACCCTTGATTTATGCCCATTTCTAAGAGACAGTCAAGAATCAGTCAGTGCACATTCTTTCTAGTATATTCCATGTCCCAGCTAAACTGAAGCATTTGACATTTCTGTACAGGCTTCCTTCTTGATCTTTTCTATGCTTTTGCACATGCTGCTCCTTGGAGTGGAATGTTCTTCCTCCCTTCTAGGTGCCCCTCCCTTCCAACTTCCCTGCTTTTAAAAGTCATTGTTCAAGGCCTAGCATAGCTCAATCACCTCCAGCCCCCAGGCTGAATTAATTATTCCATAGTCTGCAGTTCCACAGTTCTGCTTCTTACTTTATATTGTCATATTTCCATAGCTGTCTCACCACTTGATATTGAGCAGAGGCTTGACAGCAGGTAACCATGTCTAGTTCTCTGTGACACGGGGTCCAGCACAAGATAGATGCCCAATGAAAGTGAGTTAAATAAGTGTTACCTACTATGTGCCAGGCCTCAGGCATAATGAAGATGGATTATGTGTAGAGCTGGCCCTCAGGGAGCTCGCATTGTTGTGGTTCGTTTTTTTAACTTTTGGTGTATTAAAGTTAGTTGGCCATGTTCATTCAGGGTACAGATGGAGAAAATTAAATGAAAACTAAAGTTAGTTGTGCAGCCTAGACGATATAGTGAAACTCCATCTCTATAAAAAATAAAAATAAATATAAAAAAAATTAGCCAGGTTTTTTTTTTTTTTTTTTTTAATTTCAGTAAAATGGGTTTGCATCTTCCCACACAGTAAGGTGTGCATTATGTGTGTTTCTGTCTTCAATCCAGGCTAGGAATATCAGGCTCTCTGAAGGTGTCTGTGAGGATGAAGATTCAGCCTCAGAAGGTCTAGGTGAGCTTTTCCTGGATGGGCTTAGCTCTGAGAACCCCCATGGAGCCAGGCTGAGTCTAGATGACCAGGGCAGGCTGAGCTGGCCTGTGCTCTTTCTGTACCCGGAGTATGCCCAGTCGGACTTCATCTCTGCTTTTCATGAGGACTCCAGGTACTGACTTGCCCAGGAGCCCTCTACTTTTGCTTGCATGCTTTCTCTGTTTTGTGGCAGTAGGACCAGTGGGTTTTTGGTTGAGAAGGGAAGATAATAGTTTATAGGGTTTCACACAATATGGCTTGATAATAACCTCTCTATCCTGTAGCTGACTGAACCTTGACTAACTAGGTTTGCAACGACAGACAAAAGTCTCATCGTCATGCCGCAGTGTTGTGTTTGCCAAAGAGTGGTACATGTCACTGGTGAAATATGAAGTCATTTCAGGCAGTACATGCATAGTAATTTAAGTGAATATTAGAAAAAAATATAGAGGCCGGGTGCTGTGGCTCACATCTGCAATCCCAGCACTTTGGGAGGCCAAGTTGGGTGGATTACTTGAGGCCAGGAGTTTGAGACCAGCATGGCCAACATGGTGAAACCCTGTCTCTACTAAAAATAAAAAAAATTATCCAGGCATCTGTAATCTCAGCTACTCAGGAGGCTGAGGCATGAGAATTGCTTGAACCTGGGAGGTGGAGGTTGCAGTGAGCTGAGATTGCACCACCATACTCCAGCCTGGGCGACAGAGCAAGACTCTGTCTCAAATATATATACATATATATAAAACTAGCCAACTTAATTGGTGATTTCATAAGGTTAATACATAGAATGAAGCTAAGTGTAAGAAAGTATTTTTGTAATTTTTTTTTTTTTTTTTTTTTTTTTTGAGACCAGGTTTCACTCTGTCACCCAGGCTGGAGTGCATTGGTGTGATTATGGCTCATCACAGCCTCCATCTCCCAGGCTCAGGTGATCCTCCTCCCTCAGCCTCTCAAGTAGCTGGAATCACAGGTGAACACCACCACATCTGGATAATTTTTAAATTCTTTGGTAGACACAGAATCTCTTTATGTTGCCAGCCTTGTCTTGAACTCCTGGGCTCAAATGAGCCTCCCACATTGGTCTCTGAAAGTGCTGGAATTAAATAGGCGTGAGCCAGAAATGTTTTTTTTTTTTTTTTTTTTTTTTTTTTTTTGAGATGGAGTTTCGCTCTTGTTACCCAGGCTGGAGTGCAATGGCACGATCTCGGCTCACTGCAACCTCCGCCTCCTGGGTTCAGGCAATTCTCCTGCCTCAGCCTCCTGAGTAGCTGGGATTACAGGCACGCGCCACCATGCCCGACGAATTTTTTGCATTTTTAGTAGAGACGGGGTTTCATCATGTTGACCAGGTTGGTCTCGATCTCTTGACCTTGTGATCCACCCGCCTCGGCCTCCCCAGAAATGTTTTTAAGCCTGAATCGGTTTTTAAAAAATTATGTCTGCCAAGCATGGTGGCTCATGCCTGTAATTCCAGCACTTTGGGAAGCCAAGGCAGGCGGATCACTTGAGACCAGGAGTTCAAGACCAAGCTGGCCAACATGGCAAAATCCTGTGTCTACTAAAAATATAAAAAAATTAGCCAGGTGTGGTGATGCATGCCTGTAGTCCCAGTTGCCTGGAGGCTGAGGCATGAGAATAGCTTGAACCTGGGAGATGGAGGTTGCAGTGAGCAGAGATTGTGCCAGTGCACTGCAGTCTGTGTGACAGAGTGAGACTTTGTCTCAAGAAAAAAAAAGAGAGAGAATATTCTGTCAGTCAGGTGCTGTGGCTCACATCTGTAATCCCAATACTTTGGGAGGCTGAGGCTGGAAGATCATTTGAGCCCAGGAGTTTAAGACCATCCTGGGTAACATAGTGAGACCCCCTGTCTCTATAAAAAAAGAAAAAAAGCCAGGCATGGTGGCATGTGCCTGTAGTCCCAGCTATGCAGGAGGCTGAGGTAGAGGAATTGCTTGAGCCCGGGAAGTCGAGGCTACAGTGAGCTGTTGTCACTAGCCAGGGTGACAGAGCGAGACCCAGTCTTCCCCAAAAAAAGAAAGAAAATTATGTCATAATAGGACAAGTGATACATATACACATTTTGGGTACTGCTGTGAAATGGGTTAAGCCTGCGTTTCATGTTTATACATTCTAGGTATCTCTGAATGAGTGTCTGGGGACTGATGTGGGAAAATAGATCATGAGTTATTGATACCCAGAAAGTACATGTTTTATCCTTAGGTTTATTGATCATCTAATGGTGATGTTTGGTGAAACACCCTCTTGGGACCTAGAGCAAAAATATTGCCCTGATAATTTGGAGGTAAGAGAACTTTTATTTCATTACTCTATGGAATTTTTTTTTTTTTTTTGCAGTGTGGGGGTGGGATGGGAAGGCTGGTAGAGTGGGTAGGAATTGACTGCTTTATTTTTTTGAAAATTATAGTAAAACATACATGACATAATATTTGCTATTTTGACCATCTTTAGGTATACAGTTCAGTGGCATTAAGTACATTCACATTGTTGTGCAACTATTACCACCTGCCATCTCCAAAACTTTTTCATAATCCCAAATTGAAACTCGAGTGTCTCGTATAAGTGGAATCATACAGTTTTTATGTCTGGCTTATTTCACTTAGCATAATGTCTTCAAGGTTCATACATATTGTAGCATGTGTCAGAATTTCCTTTTTTTTTTTTTTTTTTGTTTGAGACACAGTCTTGCTCTTTTACCCAGGCTGGAGTGCAGTGGTATGATCTCGGCTCACTGCAACCTCCGCCTCCCAGGTTCAAGCAATTCTCCTGCATCAGTCTCCTGAGTAGCTGGGATTACAGGCATCTGCCACCACACCCGGCTAATTTTTGTATTTTTAGTAGAGATGGGATTTCACCCTATTGGACAGGCTGGTCTAGAACTCCTAACCTCAAGTGATCCACTCCTCTCAGCCTACCAAAGTGCTGGGATTACAGGTGTAAGCCACCACGCCTGGCCAGATTTTTCTTTTTATTTATTTATTTTTAGTTTTTGAGACAGAATCTCGCTCTATCACCTAGGCTGAAGTGCAGATGATTCCAGATGATTGCAACTTCTGCCTCCCAGGTTCAAGTGATTCTCATGCCCCAGGCTCCTGAGTAGCTGGGATCACAGGCATGCACCACCATGCCTAGCTAATTTTTTTTTTTTGTATTTTTAGTAGAGATAGGGTTTTGCTATGTTGGCCAGGCTGGTCTCAAACTCCTGGCTTCAAGTGATCCACCTGCCTTGGCCTTCCAAAGTGCAGGGATTACAGGTGTGAGCCACCATGCCCAGCCAGAATTTCTTTCCTTTTTAAGGCCCAATAACATTCCATTGTTGGGATTTCTCAAATAAAAAAAAAATCACAATTTCCAGTATAAAGAATTATCTCTTTCTAATCATTTGAGAGTAAGACAGCAACTGATGTCCCATTACCCCTGAATACTAGTGTGTATTTTCTATACACAAGGACATTTTTGTTTATAATACCCATATAGCTATCAAAGCAGGAAATTTACATTATTTCACTCCTACCATTTAACCCTCAGACTCCATTTGGGTTTCACAAATTCTTTATAGCAAAAGGATTTTGTTCGGAATCACATACTGTATTTAGTGATCATGTCCCATTAGTCTCCTTCAGTATGGAAGAATTCCTCAGCTTTTCCTCCGTTTTTTTTTTTTTTTTCCTTAAAAAAATTTTTTTATTCATATTTTTGTGATCATGTGACTCAACTGCAGAACACTTCCTTTATCTTAACACCTTTGAAAATTACAGACCACTTATTTTGTGGAATGTCTGTTCGTATGGGTTTGTCTGATATTTCCTTCTGACTAGATTTGGATTATGTGTATTTGTTTGTTTGTTTGTTTGTTTTGAGATGGAGTTTTGCTCTTGTTGCCCAGGCTGAAGTGCAGTACCACAATCTTGGCTCACTGCAGCCCCTACCTCCCAGCTCCAAGTGATTCTCCTGCCTCAGCCTCCCGAATAGCTGGGATTACAGGCATCTGCCACCATGCCTGGCTAATTTTTTGTATTTTTAGTTGAGATGGAGTTTTGCCATGTTGGCCAGCCTGGTCTCGAACTCCTGACCTCAGATGATCCGCCTGCCTCGGCCTCCCAAAGTGTTGGGATTACAGGTGTGAGCCATTGCACCCGGCCTGGATTATGCATATTTGGCTGGAATATTACAGAAGTGATGCTGTATTCTCATTGCACTATCACGTGATCTCCACTTGCCCCATTACTGATGTTGTTCACTCTGATCACCTGATTGATTTGGGGTCTGCCAGCCTTCTCTACTGTACAGTTACTTTCTTATTTAATAAGTGTTTTATAGGGAGATCCTTTGAAATGGTGTAAATATCCCATTGCTCATCAGACCTTCAACATTTATTTATATTGGTGGATTTATAGTTTCTTGTTTTATTTAATGAGTTAGAATCTGAAACTATGATTGTTTCTTTTATGCTCGAAATATCCCAGATTTGGCCAGGGGAAATCTCTTCTAATTTGTTTCTGTGTCACTTTGGCTTGTGTCTATTTTTTAAGTGGTTGCTTTCTTACACAAGATGTTATAGGTTCAAATGTGCTTTCCTTGCCCCAGCTCTGGGAATCAGCTATTTTCCCCAAGGAGCCCTGTTTCTTTCTAGTGAAGCATGATATTTAGAAGCCAAGATCTCTGTGCAATAAGTGTATTGATTAATACAATGTGGGTAGAGAGGCAGGCTTACTGCCTCAATGCTTTCTCAGTGCCACAGCTGGGACGTGTGTCAGTGCCACAGCTGGCAGTGTGTGTGTGTGTAAAACCATGACATCTCATTGGTATCTCCAACTCTAATCCAATACCCACAGGATTTTTTTCTCCCTTTCTATATTTGCAATGATGACTATTCTTCTTCTTATTTATTTATTTATTTATTTTGAGACAGGGCCTAGCTGTGTTGCCCAGGCTGGAGTGCAGTGGTGAGATCTTAGCTCACTGCAGCCTCAACCTCCTGGGCTCGAATGATCCTCCCACCTCAGCTTCCCAAGTACCTGGGACCACAGGCATGTACCACCATGCCTTATTTTTATATTTTTAGTAGGGATGGGTTTTACCATATAGCCCAGGCTGGTCGTGAACTCTTGGGCTCAAGTGATCCACCCACCTCAGTCTCCCAAAGTATTCAGATTACAGGTATGAGCCACCATGCCCAGACTGACTTTATTATTCTTAATATGTTTATTTGTTTGATCAGTTCCCATCCTATCACTACTGGCCCCTCTCCCATGTGGAGCCTTCCTCACCCTACTTGGATTCCTGACTCCCCATGGTAGGCTGCCACCCCAGCGTGGGTGCCTTCCTCACCCTGCACAGACTCTGATATCCCGCACTGCTTAACCACCCTACACACGCTCCTCATCCTGTTTGTGCTCTTACCCACCGATAACAGGCCACCCCCTGCCATGAGTGGTCATCCTCCTCACCCTAGTTGAGCCTATATACTCCATATTAGTTCTCCCCATGCATGGATACCCTTTTCACCCCCCATGGGCTCTTGACACCCCACCCTAGGCATCCATCTTACAAGTGAATGCTTCTTCCCCTGCTCAGGCTGGCCCCCAGCATGGATGCCCTCCTCCACTGGTCCTGCTCTGACACCCTGGGCAGCTTGCTGTGCAGACGTCTTTCTCACCCTGCTTGGGCTATGACATCCTGTATGGACATCTTTCTTACCTTCCTCAGGCTCTTCCCCTGCTCTGAGCCACCATAGCTTTCTCCTTCACATACCTGGTGGCTTTAGTTGGAATTGTTAGGGAAGGGAAGGCTACATAGTCCTGGCCTTGAGTCTTGACTCCTCTGTTTACTAGCTGGGTAATGTTGGCAAGTTGTTCTCCGTCTCTGAGCCTTGGTTCTGTCTTTGGAAAATGGAACTGATAATAGTCTCTCTTACAGTGGCATGAGGAGGACTAAATGCAAAGCACCCGGCTATACAACTGTATAAGGGAAGCATTCAACTAGTAACCATTGCCATCTTTTTAATTTTCCCTGGGCTTAGCCTCAGCGTGCCTAAGGCTGCCGAAGTGTTTTATCTCTGACTCTTGCCCTTCTGTTAATCTTGCAGGTCTACTTTGAGGATGAGGACAGGGCAGAACTGTACCGGGTGCCTGCCAAGAGCACCTTGCTGCAGGTTCTACAGCACCACAGGTGAGTCACCTCATGGCGCTGAGTAGACTGGGGAAGATGCTCAGTGTATTAGTCCGTTTTCACACTGCTGATAATGACATACCTGAGACTGGGCAATTTACAAAGAACAGAGGTTTAATGGACTTACAGTTTCATGTGGCTAGGGAAGCCTCACAATCATGGCAGAAGGTAAGGAGGAGCAAGTCGCCTCTTACGTGGATGGCAGCAGGCAGAGAGAGAGCTTGTGCAGAAAAATTCCTCCTCTTTTTTTTTTTTTTTTGAGACGGAGTTTCGCTCTTGTTGCCCAGGCTGGAGTGCAGTAGCGCAGTCTCAGCTTACTGTAGCTTCCACCTCCTGGGTTCAAGTAATTCTCCTGCCTCAGCTTCCTAAGTAGCTGGGATTACAGGCATGTGCCACCATGCCCGGCTAATATTTGTGTTTTTGGTAGAGACAGGATTTCACCATGTTGGCTGGGCTGGTCTGGAACTCCTGACCTCAGATGATCCACCTGCCTTGGACTCCCAAACTGCTGGGATTACAGGCGTGAGCCACTGTTCCCAGCCAAAAACTCCGATTTTTAAAAGCATCAGATTTTGTGAGACTTAGTCACTATCATGGGAACAACACAGGAAAGACACACCCCCATGTTCAGTCATCTCCCACTGGGTTCCTCCTGTAACACATGGAAATCATGGGAGCTACAAGACGAGATTTGGGTGGGGATACAGAAACAAACCATATCACTCAGGCAATATCCCAGGAGTATAGTCAGGTTCTCATTCTACTGCTGATTGATTGCCTCATAATCCCCTCCCTTCTGCCCTGAGCACAACAGCCATGGAGACTGGCCTGGCCCTTTAAACTTAGCCATTGGTCAAACATGCTCTAGTGTGATGATAGCGCACTGCACCACAGCCAGGAGACTCCAGACCAGGGAAGATAAATGAGGCTGGTTGGAGAAGGGAAAAGCTGCCTGGCTTTTGTACATGTACATGAAGGCTGCTGTGATGGCCTTCCTTTTTTTTTTTTTTTTTTTTTTTCTTCGAGATGGAGTCTTGCTCTATCACCCACCCAAGCTGGAGTGCAGTGGTATGATCTTGGCTCACTGCAACCTCCACCTCCCAGGTCGAAGCAATTCTCCTGCCTCAGCTTCCTGAGTAGCTGGGATTACAGGCACCCACTACTACACCTGGCTAATTTTTGTATTTTTAATGGACTCGGAGTTTCACCATGTTGTCCGAGCTGGTCTCAAGCTCCTGACCTCAGGTGATCCACCCCTCTTGGCCTCCCAAAGTACTGGGCTTACAGGCATGAGCCACTGGATCCAGCCAGCTTCCTTCCTTTTCCTAATTGTACCCATACCTGTGCCTCCTGATACTGTTTCTTTTGTTTGTTTTTTCTTATTTTTAATTTTTAATTTTTTATATAGAGACAGGGTTTTACCATGTTAGCCAGGCTGGTCTTGAACTCCTGGGCTCAAGCAATCCACCTTCCTCACCCTCCCAAAGTGCTGGGATTAAAGGTTTGAGCCACCACATCCAATTAACATTTTTTTTTTGTTTTTTGAGATGGAGCCTTGCTCTGTCACCCAGGCTAGAGTGCAGTGGTGAGATCTTGGCTCACTGCAACTTCCACCTCCTGGGTTCAAGCAATTCTCCTGCTCAGCCTCCTGAGTAGCTGGGATTACAGGCATACACCACCATGCCTGGCGAATTTTTGTATTTCTAGTAGACAGGGGTTTTCGCTGTGTTGGCAAGGGTGTTCTTGAATCCTGACTTCAAGCCATCCACCGACTTCAGCTTCCCAAAGTGCTGAAATTACAGGTGTAAGCCACCACACCCAGCCCCTAAAAAAATTTTTTTTTTTATTATTTTTATGATAGAGACAGGGTGTCTTCTCCAGGGTGGTCTTGAACTCCTGGGCTCAAGCAGTCCTCCCGCCTCACCCTCCTAAGTAGCTGGGATATCTAGTGCATGCCATCATCGTGGCTCCTGATACTGTCATCTGAAGAGAGCATTGGCTCTTGAAGTCAGACCTGTTGTCATTTACTGGCTGCAGGACTGGCTAAGTACACACTGCCTCTCCGGGGCTGCCTCCTCATCTCTCGAATGGGAGTAATACTTGGCCCATACATTTCTCGGGTTATTTGAGAGCTAATGAGAGGCTAGGAGTTGAAGTGCTGTTGTGAACTACACAGGGCAGACCTGCTGTAGGAGGGCATCTTTATCATTAGCAGTGGCAGCAAGTGGGGTTTGGCAGTTGTCTCAGAGCAGCTGTGAGGTGTTCCCGGACTATAAGGGAATGCCCTCAGCAGATTTGCAAATTGACGCTTGGACTATTTTTCCTTAAGCTTTGAGCAAAGCAAAGCAGAGAGAAGCAGATGCTTTTGCACTTAAGCTAAAATTGCCCAATGTATTAGTGTAAAGAGAGTGGTTGGATGTGGTAGGAAATGAGGCTAGAAAGCTAAGTTAGGGCCATAAAGGAAGGCCTGAATGCCCTGCTAAGAAGCGTAAACGTTATCCTGATCATGGTGTACAGCAGGGTTGCTTTTTAAAAATTTAAAAGATTTAAAAGCTGTACAGAGTAGGCTGGGTATAGTGGTTCACACCTATAATTCCAGCACTTTGGGAGGCTGAGGATGATCACCTGAGCCCAGGAGTTAGAGATCATCCTGAGAAACATAGTGAGATCCTGTCTCTACAAAAGAAGTTTTTTTGAAAAATTGGCCAGGTTTGGTGATGTGCACCTGTAGTCCTAGGTACTTGGGAGGCTGAGGCAGGAAGATTACTTGAACCCAGCATTTTGAGGCTGCAGTGAGCTATGATCATACCACTGCACTGCAGCCTGGGTGATAGTGAGACCCTGTCTTCCCCACTCCCCCAGAAAAATTACAGAGTAAGAGTAAAGATTTGAAGTGTACTGTTCAATGGTAAGGCCTGAAGTAGGAGGAGGTGGATAAGAAGGGGTTTAGGAGGCAGATTGGATGGAGTGGGTGAAATGTTGACTGATGTGATGGGGGTGTCCAGCTAGTCTTAACGCCTTGGCTTTGGCTTGGTAGATAGGAAGGAAAGGTTTTTCGAGATCTGATTACTACCTTTTTTTTTTTTTTTTTTTTGAGACGGAGTTTCGCTCTTGTTACCCAGGCTGGAGTGCAGTGGCACGATCTCCTTTAGTGGTGTTTTTCTCTGGTCCCAAATCTTCCAGTTTGTGGACAAATTTTCAGCTGCTCATTTTCTCAGTTAGCAGATTACCCAGAATTCTTTAAAGGCTTGAGTTCTGCCCTACTCGGGAGAGTAGGAGAAATCTGAATAGAAAACAGACTGATGCTTGGAGGAAACCAATTTCATGCTTCTCAGAAAATGTAAATGCTGTTGGAAGTTGCTACCTTTAAAACTATTGCCATAGGCAAAAGGCTACGCAGGACTGGTTTCCGGCAACTTTAGACCCTAAACTGGGTGGAGCCACGAAATAGGCCCTCTGTCCCAAACCCAGTCCACTGAGTAATGCAGCACCCCTATCCCCGAAGGCCAAAGTCTTGCCTGCCTCTCCAGCCTGCCTCACTCCTTTTTCTTTGTGACCTAGCCAGCAAACCTTGTGGTTACTTGGTACCTCCTGGCTTTGGCTCCTCAACCCCCATCACAACCCCTTCTCCAAATTAAAGCCAAGTTCAGACATGGCATCTGCCAGGAAGACTTTTTTTATTTTCCTTCCCTGAAGAGGGAATCGTGCCTCCTTGGGATAGTGCTGTGCCTCACAAATGCTTCTGCAGTTGTGCCTTGCTGCCATTAATTGGTTCCTCATCTCCCTCCCCTCTAGGACTGAATTTAAGAACAAAGATGATGGTGTGTGTCTTTGTTTTTTAATCTCTGTGTTTTCAGCACAGGGCCTGGCTTAGCACTGAATGTTTAATGAAACTATGTTTTATAGTTTTATTTCAAATTTAGCCACAGACATGCATGATGCCGAAGAACTGGGCTAAAAGTTCTGGCTAGGTTGTAAGGATGAGAATGTCATGCTAATTTGCTAGATTTGTGAACAGCTAAATAACTGTGCTAAACTTGTGTTTTCATATTGACTCACATCCAAAGGCTCACCTTGAATGTTGTTAGGAAGATGGATGGATGATTAAGATTGTAATTCAATTAACGCCCTCTCTTTTAAATGTGTTCACGGCAGGTACTTTGTAAAAGCCCTGACACCAGCATTTTTGGTCTGTGTAAGATCCTCTCCTTTTTGCAAGAATTATCTCCGGGGGAGAAAGGTGCACCAGATAAGATGACTGAGTCAGGCCCCCTGGATCTCCTCCCTCACCTTCCTCTGCTGGGAACCTAGTACACCTGAATCAGCTGGACATACTGCTGGAGTCCAGTGCTTTATTTCTGTCAGCCGGGGATGGTCCTTCCTAGCATCACGGTGGGGAGGAGCCTCTGGCTTCCCCGAACTGCAGCCTCTCTGGCTGGTCTTCACTTTCCTCAGTTGATGTAAAACTCTGTCTTGGCCAGGACGTCCCTGGACTCCATCTAAAGGGATCATCTGCTGCAGTTACCACAGCAGCTGACCTGAGTGACACCCTGGTCTGTGGAGATGAATTCAGGATCCATGTTTCTGAACTTTTGTGGAGTTCGATACCTTAGAGAAGCTACCCCTCAAACTGCACATCTCCACACAAACAAACTGTGCATAGGATTCCAAGGCTTCAAGCTGAGAGACCCTGGTCTCAAGTTACTTCATGAGCACAGAAGGGAGCCAGGTAGGGTTGCTGTAGATGCCTCGAGGTGAAATGGGGGCAGAAATCCCTGCTCTGCATTTACAAAGACCGTGCAAACTGAGATCCCTGGTACCCGTAAAAAGACTGCCAGTTTTCTTCATCATTGCCACATGGAGGACTGTGACAGACTTGGACAGTGGCCTCTGAGTTCCTCTGCAGTTTTCACATTTTAGGATTTTATGTCTTTTAAACTGGAAAATCTTCTAGTGTGTCAGGCTGTTGTTATAGGGTATAGGAGTTTATCCATCCTGACCTGTAGCTGGAACTTCTTGCAGTGCCCACCCCATCCCCCCGGGAGAGTGTACTTCCTTGCTCCTGATGCAGAGGGATGTGAGCGGGCATGAGCTGTCCTGGGTCTGACAGAAGCCTGAAGAGCCATGCGTTGTTGGCCCATGCTCTTCCCTCTGCCGTGAGAACACGTTTTCCACAGAGGAGCCATTCCACAGAGCTGAGCTACAGCAGCTGGCCTGCAGCCACTGCGTATCACAGGAATCAGAGAGCAGTGTTTGCCATAGTAAGCAATGAGATTTGGGGATTGGTTGTTACTATAGCAGAGCTGACTAATACATCGGTAAACTAAAACCAGCTGCTGTCCTTAAAGTGGACTATTTGAGGCCGGGCACAGAGGCTCATGTCTTTAATCCCAGCACTTTGGGAGGCTGAGGCAGGTGGATCACCTGAGGTCAGGAGTTGGAGACCAGCTTGGCCAACGTAGTGAACCTCGTCACTACTAAAAATATAAAAATTAGTCAGGTATGGTGGCAGGCGTCTGTAATCCCAGCTACTTGGGAGGCTGAGGCAGGAGAATTGCTTGAACCCGGGAGGCAGAGGTTGCAGTGAGCTGAGATCGCACCACTGCACTCCAGCCTGGGAGATGAGCGAGACTCCATCTCAAAACAAAACAAAACAAAACAAAACAGTGTACTAATTTTGAGCTTTGCGTAGTGTGCCTCACTGTCTTTGAAAGAAAATTGGCTGTGGAATACTTACAAAGAACCATGCAGCTTCCAAGTGCTGGTCCCTGCCTATGGCCTGTGGCCAGGAAGCTGAAGTTCTTTGTAAGTATTCCATTCCTTCCTAAGCCTCGTTTTGGCCACTTTAGGGCCTGAGGACCAGGAGGCTGATGGACATGAGGTCTTCTGTGCATTCCCTACCATTAGACCTAGGAGAGGCAGAGAAAGTCATTTTAGGGATTGTTAGCACATAAGGATTAAACTTCCTTATATGTGAGGAAGTTTAATAATATCTCCTCAGAGGATTGTTTTGAGGATTAAATGGCTGGCACCTGGCACATAGTAGGTGCTTAGTAAGCATTGGTCGTTATGGGTACCAGGCACTTTTATAGCAGGAGTCCCTAGCCCCGGGGCATAGACTGGTACCAGTTCATGTCCTGTTAGGAATGAGGCCAGGCCGCACAGCAGTTGAGCGGCGGGTGGAAAGCATTACCACCCAAGCTCCACCTCCTGTCAGGTTAGTGGTGGCATTAGATTCTCATAGGAGCGCGAACCCAGCTGTGAACTGTGCACATGAGGGATCTAGGTTGTGTGCTCCTTGTGAGAATCTGATGCCTGATGATCTCAGGTGGAACAGTTTCATCCCAGAACCATCCTCCTCCCTGCCCTGTGGAAAAATGGTCTTCTACCAAACTGATCCCTGATGCCAAAAAAGTTGGGGACTGCTGCTCTATAGGACAACTCTGCCTAGGATGATTCTCCCCTAACTTGATCCCAGATGAGGAACTGCCATGGCTCTAAGGCCTCATGAAGGGTGGGCCTCTCCACAAGTGGACTCAGCCGTTAGGAGTCATCTCCCGAAATCCTGGATTCCAGAGGCATAGCCAGACTGAAAAGGGACCTGTGTCTTTATTTTTATTTTAAAAATTAAAAGATATGTTTTGTAGAGATGGGGTCTCCCACTGTTGCCAAGGCTGGTCTCAAACTCCTGGTCTCAAGTGATCTTCCCACCTCAGCCTCCCAAGGCATTGGGATTAAAGGCATAAGCCACTGTCCTGTCCTTGCCTGTTTTTGAGTGCCCTGGATAGAAGGCAAGAGCCTTAGGTCCTGCTGACAGGGCCAGTGCCCAGGGACTGCCTAATCCTAGCAAGTCCCCACCCTCCCTGGGCCTTGGTTTTTCTATCTAAACAATGGGAACAATATACTAGAAAGTACTGCATCCTGTAAGGCTTATTATTCCTTTTATTTTTATTTATTTTTGAGATGGAGTCTTGCTCTGTTGCCTAGGCTGGAGTGCAATGGCACAATCTTGTCTCACTGTAACCTCTGCCTCCTGGGTTCAGGCAATTCTCCTGTCTCAGCCTCCCAAGTAGCTGGGATTACAGGCGTATGCCACCATGCCCAGCTAATTTTTGTATTTTTAGTAGAGACAGGGTTTCACCATGTTGGCCAGGCTGGTCTCGAACTCCTGACCTTGTGATATGCCTGACTCGCCTTCCAAAGTGCTGGGGTTACAGGTGTGAGCCACCGTTACCCGGCCTTATTATTCCTTTTAAACAGATGTAGCATAAATTCTCACCAGAAAGGTAGTGTTCCAGCCTGTAGACAGCATGAGTTGTTTTTTTTCCTTTCTTCATATTCCCTTTTTTTTTTTTTTTTTGAAATGGAGTTTCGCTCTTGTTACCCAGGCTGGAGCGCAATAGTGTGATCTCGGATCACCGCATTTCTGCCTCCCAGGTTCAAGTGATTGTCCTGTCTCAGCTTTCTGAGTAGCTGGGATTACAGGCCTGTGCCACCACGCCTGGCTAATTTTGTATTTTTAGTAGAGATGGGGATTCTCCAGGCTGGTCAGGCTGGTCTCAAACTCCTGACCTCAGGTGATCCACCCACCTCAGCCTCCCAAAGTGCTGGGATTACAGGTGTGAGCCACCACACCCGGCCTGTATGAGAGATTCTAAGCCTGATTTACACTTGGAATCCTTCTTGATACCTAGCAGATACTAGTTTGAACTCTGGCTCTGCTTCATAAAGGTTCTGTGCATGTCAGTCAATCACCCTGAGCCTCAATATGATCATCTGTAAATCTGGGCAAAACTCCTGCGGAATGTGGGGGGTTAGGGAGTGCTGCAGTGCTCCAGGAGTTGCAGCATATTCAGTGCCTTTGCTTACTGCCTGGCATGTGATGAATAGTGCTCAGCAACCCTAGGAACCCAGCCAAAATAATGGGCTGGACAAGTCCCTTCCCTGAGACATGTCTGAAAGAAATATCACCCAGATCTGCAAGCCCTAGAAGGTGGCAAAGAAAACCAGATGCAGGGTCTTGAGATCTGCAGGCTCCCTGTCCGTGGACATGGCACCTGCCACCAGCATCTCTCCATAGGTACTCCTGCTGCTTTAAAGGCCCAGAGCAAGGCCTAGAGCTGAATCCTCAGCCAATGGGGTGAGGAGCTGCCTCTGCCACCTAACAGCAGTCCGCCCACTTACTCTGACTGTGCCCAAACCCTGGCCTCTCCAGGGGTTTTCCCCAACTGCTCACATCAACCCGATTACAGTTCCTCTAACACACCAGATGCTTCGTATGTCCATGCCTTTGCTCCAGTTCCCTTTACTTGGAATGGCCTTCCCCTGCCTGGCCTACCTGCCAAAAACCCACCTATCTTTGGAGATGTTTTCTTCCTTAGGATGTTTCCACTGCCTGCTGGCAGAGCTGGCTTCCCCTGATGTGCGTGCGCATACCCCCATACTCACCCTCCATCTGTCCTGTCCCTGTAATGCTCCATGGCACCTGGATGTCCAGCTGTCTGCCTCCCCTTCCAGCAGGTAAGCTCCGTGTGTGTGAGTGAGCTGAGTGGGTGGAAGGATGAACCAAAGAAAGAATGAACTAATGAATGAAAGAATAAAGCCAGCGCCCTGTTCCCAGGCCCCCGCTTGCACACACAGGTTCAGCAGCAGCATTCCTAGGCTCTGCCTTTTTTGGCCTCTGCTATGCATATATTCTGGTTACATAGTGTGGCTGCACCTGGCATTCCGGGTTCCTGCCCACAGAAAGTGCAGGGCTTCCTTCTGCCCAGAACCTGTGGAGGGTAGGACTAGAACTGGGATGGGGTAGGAGCCCCAGTTGTGGCTGGCTCATGCACAGCTCAGGAAGGTCCGTTGCTTACGGCAGCCAGCCACGGAGCCTAGGCCCTGCTGTAGCGGTGCATCTCCAGGAGCCAGGCTGAGCCAGGTGGAGGGCCTGAGCACGTCCCTTCCTCCAGCTGGTGGGACAAGGAGTGAGGCCAATGCTCTCTGCAGGGGACGTGGGCCTCCCCTGCCACCGCACCCATGCCTGGGACTCCAGCAGAGCCAACCTCCCCTGCCTCATCTATGAGGGCCAGGCCAAGGCACCTGCACTCACATCCGCACACCTGAGCACAGGGCAGAGCCTCTTGCACCTGCCATCCCTGAAGCGGAGTGCTGCCCTTCCTTCTCAGGGCCAGAGATCAGTGATGGAGGTGGGACCACCTGACTTCTGTCTAGTTACCTCTATGGATTTGGGGTGGCTGTTGAAGAAGGGGCTCTGGGGACAAAGCCCCCTGAAATACACTGCAGGCAAGCAAAGAAAGGCACTGTTCGCGCTGAATTCTGGCACTGAGCTAACCACTGTACCTGGATTCTCTTAATCCCAATGGCCACCTTCTTGGGTCTGTTATCCAATTTTATAAATAAGGACATGGAGGTACACAGTCACCCCAGTAGTGAGTCCCAAGCCAAGAACTGAACCTAAGTACCTCACTCCAGAGCCCTCCTTCCTCCTTTGTGTTCCCTATTCCATTTGCTTTACAAACATTTATGCAGCACCTGCCGCGAGCAGAGCATCAAGGCTGAAATGCATCAGGCAGCCTCTGCCTTCAAGGTTATGCTGTTAAATGGATGCAATAAATCTAATGGCCTGGGAACTGCTCCGTTGAAGATAAATACAGCCACAACAGCAAGTCTGTCATCAGCCCTGCTCTGAGCCCCCAGTGACTCTCCCTCATCAGCACTCTTGGTGTGGCATTCAAGGCCATTCAGGATCTGGGCCCTCGCCACCTCTACAGCACCCACTCTGACCTACTCAGCCCAGCCATCCTGAATGGTTCAGCTATGGGGCAGGAGGATACAGGGGCTGAGTACTGATTAGCTGTGGAGTCAGGCACCCGCATCCCAATCCCAGCCCCACGGCGTACTAGAGGCCTTGTGTACTTTGCATAGGCTCTCTGCCTCAGTTTCCTCATCTGTAATATGAGCAGGATAACAGCACTTACCTCATGCAGGTCCTATGTGGATTAAGTGCATTAATCTACGTGAAGCATGTGGGACACAGGTTGCCTCAAAGTACATGTTCAATCTATGACGTTGTTATTTTCTGTTCCCTAACCTCACCATGCTCTCTGAGCTTTGGACCTTTGTGAATCCTGTTCTCTCTGCCTGGACCATTCTTCTTTCCACTTGTTGCCCTTCTACACCCAACTGCTCCTCCCTTCACTGTTTAACACGTAGCCTTCGATCAGGCCCAAATGCCTCCTCAGGAAGCCCTCCCTGTCTCCTTATCCCACGTGTCCCCATGGCACCTACACCACACTGCATTGTGATTGTTTATGGTTCTCGCTCTGTAAACTGAGTCAGGGACCCTGAGCTGTGTACTTCTGTAGTGCCAGGGCCTAGTACTGCACCTGCTCAGCACATAGTAGATGCACAACAAATTATTACTGGCTGATGATATAGAGCAAGGAGTGATTGATTCTGAACAGATCAAGGATGGAAGCTACCACATATGATGGACTTGGGTCATGAAGCTGAAGAAGGGGAGAGCGGTAAGGTGGGAGGGCCTTCTAGCATATTCCAGGGGTAGTGCCTGTGCTGGCCTGGCACAGTAACAGCAGCTGCCACCTCTTGAGCACTTAGGATATGCCAGGCAACATTCTTGGTGCTTTATTTGGATTGGTTCACTTAATCCAACACCTCTAGAAGGCAGGTAGCTTCATAGCCCCATTTTACTGACAGGAAAAGTGGTGCGAAGAGGTTAAGTAACTTGCTCAAAGTCAGCTAGCTAATGAAAAGTAGAATCAGAACTTGAATTCCGGACTCTGCTAAACCCCTCAGGAGCTATCAATATTAACGAGACCAGCCTCCTACCTTCAAGGAGTTTGCAGTAGACCCAGCTGCGCTTGCCTTCTCAGTCCAAGCTTATGGTAAAGTCTTGGCACTCACTGTGTCATGCAGTGTCCCCAACCTGCCTGCCTGGGTAGAAGAATCCACTGTCTGCGGAAACCCCTGCCAGAGCCCACACTTGAATCCCCATAGCACTCAATATCCTGCCAATGGGGCTCCCGTCAGCCTGTCAGCTTTTCATGGCAAGCCTTGGCAGCAAGTGCTGCCCTGGAAAAAGGGCATCCTGAGTTACCGTGAACTGGTGCCACCTTTTCACTCTCCTGGCCCTACACAGTTTTAATTAGCTAAGAGCAATTAAGCTTTAACCATGGGGGCTCATTAGCAGCCTCAGGCACTGCTGGCTTGACAGGAACCCCTGCACCCAGACGGTGCTTAAAGTTGCCACCCCATTCTACTGGCCATAGTGCACCACCCAGCTACCTTCTGTGCAAAGTATCACTCAATATATAGGCAGCTCCACTTACCAAGCATCTGCTGTGGGCCAGGCACTGTTATCCCCATTTTACAGATAACTGAAGTGGAGGGACTATAAGGAAGTGCCTTGTACAAGTGTCACAGAGATAGTAAGTGGCACTGACAGTCTGACTCCAGAGTCTAGTTGGAGTCACTATAAGTAGTTTTATTTTTATTTTATTTTTGAAACAGGGTCTCTCTCTGTTGTCCAGGTTGGAATGCAGTGGCATGATCTTGGCTCACTGCAACCTTGTCTCCTGGGCTCAAGCCATCCTCCTACCTCAGCCTCCCAAATAGCTGGCACCACAGGTGCCTGCACCACGCCCAGCTAATTTTTATATTTTTTGTAGAGACGAAGTTTTGCCATGTTGCCCAGGCTGGTCTCAAACTCTAGGATTACAGGCGTGCGCCCAGCCTCATTATTTTAAGTTACACAAAATACCTTGACTTTTTTCAAATGTTACTTAAGTTTGCAATAACATCATGAAAACATTTTCCCATTTTCCACATTATGAGAAAACTTAAAAATCATTTTCCTCACTCTAAAACAAAGCCTCACATGCCCTTGGATGTGTAACAATCCATTTTAAAAGGCACTCACGCATCTCAGTGTGGAAACAGATTGTGGGAACTCCGGAGACCTGGCACTCAAGTAGTTAAGGAAACGACAATTTCAACAGATTTCTGCAAAACTCCTTTATGGATAGCCCAGCAGGTGTTTCTTCCATTAAAACACAGAATATTAATGGAGCTCTTGATTTACATTCTAAGCCTGATTTACACAATGGTTTTGTTATGCACCAGCCTTTGTCCCCAAGTATTAATTCTGCTAAATATTTCCCAGGCAGTCGCTGCTAGATCTCCCCAAGGAATGAGCAATGATAATACAGCCTGTACCTGCTATTTTGCCAGCATCCCATTTCATCAATTTATGGCAAGAGGTAAAATTGGTAAGTTCAGAAATGAGACAATAAGGTACACAGCTTGAGTATTTCTGTCTTTCCTCTGAGGAGACACAGCTATTCTGCAGATGCCTCCTAATTCTTGCCTGTGGCATTTCCCAGGAAAGTTGTCAAGCATCTTATCAAGAAAACAAGATCCAGGTCTTGAGATAACAAAGTTAACAACAGAACATGAGCTCCCAGTGGGGGGATTTCCTAAGTCGTCTGGTGTAAGGGAAGTAAGTGTCTCTGAGTGCAGACTAAGGGGTAATGAAGCATTTCATATAAGTGAGCTTGGTCAAGCCCCAACCTCCCCCCCACCCCCCGCTACAAGGTGGGTACCATTTGCACAAGTGTCTCACCGATGGAGAATCTGAGACGCACATAGGGCAAGTAATCTGTCATGAGGTCACATCCCCAGTGAGTGATCTAGGATTATGTCTCTTCACAGCTCTGATCTTTTCGCCAAATCACGCTGCCCCTGGCTACTAGAAAAAACTCCAGCTTCCTGATCAGGACACTTAGGTTTCATTCAGCCTGGGGCAAATCGGTGTCCTCCCTGTATTTCTCTCCCTATTGTAAACTAAAGAGCCTGGGCAACTGTTTCACGAATTTACACAGCTTTGGCAGCTCAGAGGCTGATCCAGCCAGCCTTCTCTTTGCTAGGCAGGACTGACCAGAGAGGACTGGCGCCTGGCCTGTCCTCAGGCATCTTGCAAGTGGGATGACGTGTGGTGGGTTCATTCCTGCTCCAGGCCCACTTCCCAGCCCAGAGCCAAGGCCAGCTTCAAGTTTTCCTAAACTCTAAAACTCCAGGTTTCTAGATCATCCTCAAGTCAGTCTAGACCTTGCACATTAATCAAAAGTCAAATGAACTGGCTCTCTATTCCTGGAATCTGGTTTTTAAAAATGCTTACATTAGGCTAACCTCCCATAAACAAGCAAGCTTATGGAGCATAAATTTAAAGTTAAAAAATTAGCCAAAAAATAAAAATAAAAATTATTTAGCCAGTCAAAGTGGCACACTACCTGGGAGGCTGAATTGGGAGGACTGCGTAGCCCAGGAGTTAAGTCCAACCTGAACAACATAGCAAGAACCCGCCTCACTCTCTTTTTTAAAATATTTATGGAAAACTGGAGAGAGATCCAAGATGGCTGATCACTGGCTCCTCGGGATTGTAGCTCCCAGTGAAAGCGCAAAGAACGAGAGGACGCCACACCTTCACATGAATTCTTGTTGCTCATGAACCAGGAGATTCCCAGCGGAGGAGCCCCACGGGTCACCAGTGCGACTCTTGTGACTGGCGAGGCGGTTTTGCCGGCACCTTGGAGCGCTGGTTCTTGGTGCAGTCGGAAAAGCACCATCAATCTTAACGCCACTGATTTAGTCGGCGCAGTGGGTTGCTCAGATTTCGGCGCTGAGAATCAGTAAGTTGGATGTCCACTCAGAAACCCAGTTACAAAGACGGTAATTATAAAGACCACAGATGGATAAATCTACAACGAAGGGAAGAAAACGGTCAAAAAAGGCTGAGAATACCCAAGATCAGAATGCCTCTCCCTCAGCAGGGGATCACAGTTCCTCATCAGCAATGGCACAAGGCTTGATGGAGAACGAGTGTGTTCCAATTACAGAAGCAGGCTTCAAAACGTGGATAATAAGAAACTTCTGTGAATTAAAAGAACTTGTTCTAACACAATCCAAAGAAACTAAGAACTTTGAAAAAAGGTTTGACGAAATATTAACAAGAATACACAATTTTGAGAGGAAAATAAGTGAATTGATGGAGCTGAAAAACACAATACGAGAACTACGTGAAGTATGCACAAGTTTTAACAGCCAAATTGATCAAGCAGAAGAAAAGATATCAGAGGTCGAAGACCAACTCAATGAAATAAAACAAGAAGACAAGATTAGAGAAAAAAGGATAAAAAGGAACGAGCAAAGTCTCCAAGAAATATGGGACTATGTGAAAAGACCTAATCTACGCTTGATAGGTGTACCTGAATGTGACAAAGAGAATGAATCCAAGCTGGAAAATACGCTTCAGGATATTATTCAGGAAAATTTTCCCAACCTAGTAAGGCAGGATAATATTCAACTCCAGGTAATACAGAGAACACCACAGAGATATTCCTCAAGAAGAGCAACTCCAAGACACATAATCGTCAGATTCACCAGGGTTGAAATGAAGGAGAAAATACTAAGGGCAGCCAGAGAGAAAGGTCAGGTTACCCACAAAGGGAAGCCTATCAGACTTACAGCAGATCTCTCAGCAGAAACCCTACAAGCCAGAAGAGAGTGGGGACCAATATTCAACATCCTTAAAGAAAAGAACTTTCAACCAAGAATTTCACATCCGGCCAAACTAAGCTTCATAAGTGAAGGAAAAATAAAGTTTTTTGTGAACAAGCAAGCACTCAGAGATTACATCACCACCAGGCCTGCTTTACAAGAGCTTCTGAAAGACCCACTACACATAGAAAGGAACAAACAGTATCAGCCTTTCTAAAAAATACCAAAAAGTAAAGAGCATCAATATAATGAAGAATTTACATCAACTAATGGGCAAAATAGCCAGCTAATATTAAATGGCAGTATTAAACTCACATATATCATTATTAATTCTAAATTTAAATTGACTAAATCCCCCAATCCAAAGACAGACAGGCAATTTGGTTAAAAAACTAAAACCCATCAGCATGCTGCATCCAGACCCATCTCATATCCAAGGATACACAAAGACTCAAAACAAGGGATGGAGAAAGATTTACCAACCAAACAGAGAGCTAAAATAAATAAATAAAAAGCAGAAGTTACAAGTTTTGCCTTTGATAAAATAGTCGTTAAAGCAACAAAGATCAAAAGAAGCAAAGAAGGACATTATATAATGATAAAAGGATCAATGCAACAACAAGAAGAGCTAAAGATCCTAAATATATACACACCCAATACAGGAATACGCAGACATACAAGACTTATAAAGAGACTTAGACTCCCACACAATAATAGTGGGAGACTTTAATATTAATATTAGACAGATCAATGAGACAAAATTAACAACGATATCCAGGACTTGAACTCAGATCTGGAACAAGTAAACATAATTAACATTTATAGAACTCTCCACCTTAAATACACAAAATATACTCTTATCAGTACCACATCATATCAACTTAGAAGTTTAAACGAAATGTTGGTTGGCTCCTTGTTTGTTATTCTCTTCCCTCATTTTTTTATGTCTCCATTATTAAGGACAATTATAGGCATACCCATATATAGACTGCATTCTAGCCTGGGCAATAAAGCAATACTCCCATTCTCTCTCCCTCTTCCTCTTTCTCTTTCTTCCTCTTCTTTATTCTTTTTCTTATTATTAAAAATATATATATATATTTATGGAAAATCTTTTTTTTTTTTTTTTTTTGAGACAGGGTCTGGCTCTATCACCCAGGCTGGAGTGTAGTGGTGCCGTCTCAGCTCACTGCAACTTCCACCCCATGGGCTCAAGCGATCCCTCCCACCTCAGCCTCTCCCAAGTAGCTGGGACTACAGGCGTGTACCACCATGCCTGGATGTTGGCCAGGTTGGTCCTGAACTCTTGGGCTTAAGTGATCCTTTGACCTCAGCTTCCCAAAGTGCTTGGATAGCAGGCTTGAGTCACTGTGCCCAGGCAAACACCTGTCTCTTAAAAATATATATATTTAAAGCACCCATTTCCATGAATCTTGATTTCTCACATACTTTAGGCTAACTTGCTTAGAAAGATAAACATAATTTAGTTTTACAGAGGCTAAGCAGTGTAGTGAGAAGGGTAATCTGGCTAGTGCCTGCCATCTAGCTGTGGTCATAATAGCTGTGCATCCTTGGGTAAGTTGCTGAAATAGATCCTCATGCTTCCTCATCTGTAAAATGAGATAATAGCATCTACCTTGCACAATTGCAAAGTCTGAAAATGGTATATAAAGTGCATAACAGTGGCCAGGTGCAGTGGCTCACACCTGTAATCCCGGCACTTTGGGAGACCGAGGCAGGAGGATCACTTGAAGCCAGGAGTTGGAGACCAGCCTGGGCAACAAAGTGAGCGAGACCCTGACTTTAAAAAAAAAAAAAAAAAAAATTAGCCACTGTGATGGTGCACATCTATAGTCCCAAGCTACTCAGGAGGCTGAGGCAGGATTGCTTGAGGCCGGGAGTTTGAAACTTATTGCCTGAGCAACATAGGGAGACCCCATCTCTAAAAAATAAAAATAAAAAAAAAATTTTAAAGTGCCTCACACCGGTGGCATATGGTGGATCCTCAACAAATAAATGGCCAGCCCATTAAAAGCAGAGTGAGCCTATCAGTCTGATAATGAACAACTGAAATTACTAAAAGAAATGCCCAGCTACAAAGTGGGTCCAGAGGAAGCAGCTTTTACACCAGGAGCTCTCAATTGACTTTGACTGCATATTACAATCAGCTGGGAAGCTTTAAACTTCCCAATGCCCAGGCTATGCCCTACATGTAACCAGACCATCTGGGTGGGATCCAGGTGATTCCAATGTGCATGGTTAAGATCCTCTGCTTTGTAATCTAGCCGTACTAGGTTTGCTCTCAGAATGCACGCCTCCTAGCCTGAAAATCTGAAGTATTTCAAAGGAACCCTAGGCCTGGAGCTCCAATTGGCAGGGCTGGGAGCTGGTAGGGCTTGGCATACACGTTCATTAGAAAACCTAATGCTGGCCGGGTGCAGTGGTTCATGCCTGTAATCCCAGCACTATGAGGCAGATCACCTGAGGTCAGGAGTTCAAGACCAGCCTGACCAACATGGAGAAACCTCATCTCTACTAAAAATACAAAATTAGCTGAATGTGGTGACGCATGCCTGTAATCCCAGCTACTTGGGAGACTGAGGCAGGAAAATCACATGAACCCGAGAGGCGGAGGTTGCGGTGAGCCAAGATCACCCCATTGCACTCCAGCCTGGGCAACAAGAGGGAAACTCCATCCCAAAACTAAAAAAAGAAAACCTGGTGCTGTGTGCTTGGGAACGGGGTTCCTCTACCAGTATCAGGCTGCCTAGAGGCTGTTTAGCAGGTGGAACCATTGAACAACACAAGAACTGCAGTGCACTACGAATTAGCTCAGGGCCCTGGCCTCAGGGAGCTCACCATCAACAAGAGAGGACCACTGTACAATGAGCTGTACAGTGGTACAACGCACAAAACAAGAAGGGATGTGATTGGTGCTGTGGGAGGCAGGAGAAACACTACTCGGAGGTGCTAGGCAGGTTTTTAGGAGGTGCTGGCTGAGCTTGGTCTTGATAGATCTTGTCAGATACAGACATGTAGAGATCTTCGGGGGCCACGGATGGAAAACCTGGTTATGTTCCTAATCTAGGATGCGGGAGCAATGAAAGTCATTGGCATTGCTGAGGTAGTTTGAGCCTGCTCTGTTTGCCATAGGATTCAGGCAGAGAGTTTTTTTTTTTTTTTTTTTTTTTTTTTTTTTTTAAGGCACAGCTTCTACATCAGGCGTCCCCAAACTGCGGCCCCCTGAGGCCATTTATCCGGCCCCCTGCCACACTTCAGGAAGGGGCACCTCTTTCATTGGTGGTCAGTGAGAGGAGCACAGTATGTGGCGGCCCTCCAACAGTCTGAGGGACAGTGAACTGGCCCCTTGTGTAAAAAGTCTGGGGACGCCTGTTCTACATGAAGGACACAAGAGACCAGCTCTTAATATTCACCCCATCATGGCTCTAGGATCCAACTCTGCACCTAGGATAAGGTCACCACGGCAGCTGAAGCCTGTGCTCCCATACTCGTGGGAAGAGATGGTTTAAACCACATTTTCCCAACCAGCTGGGTTTTTATGTTGGGGGTGAGGGTGTGTGGGAACAGTCAAAAAAGAAAGAAAAGAGTAGGAAGCTGTTGCACTGTTGAAATGGCAGATGTTATCCTTGTTTCAAATTAATGTGTAAGGCTCCTTCCAATAGTTTGACTTTATTCAATCAATAGAACATGATCTCAGTGCTTAAGCCATCTTAATACGGCCAGGTCTCTTGAGGTAGCTTTTAGGCCATCAGTTAATCACATTAACTTTCCAGGAAACAGACTGGAGGATCAGAGGAACCAGATCTGCCTGTCACAAACCTCTCATGGAACACCCCAGTGACACGTATAAGGATGTTACAGATTTAGTTCCATTTTCTCAAGTTACAGATGGGGAAACTGAGGCCCCAGCAGGGGGAGGGGATGTATCTAAGTCACCAGGGAGTTGGTGGCAGTCAGATCTCGATTCTTCTCCCCACACTCTCAGCCCAACTTCTTGGTGGAGGCGGGCTGTTAGGCCTGCTCCCTGGACAGAATGTAGCAAAAGGCCCGTGGTCAAACTGACGGCAGGTGGGGAAGGTTGTGGGACCTTCAGCCATCAGACAGTCTCATCCTACATGTGAAAAACTCAGCTCAGAGAAGGGAAGTGATTTACCAGAGGGCCAAGACTGGAGCTTGGGTCTCTTGCCTCTCAGCCTCCTAGAAGCTTCTACAATGGAATACAAAAAGAAAGGTATATGGCAGCACGGCCAGTCTGAAAAAAGGGATCAAGTGAATGACTTAAAGTACAAATAAGCTGAACAAATGACTAGATAAAAATTGGCTTCCCGAACATGATCTCACCTTCCATGAGCTGTGCTGTTCCCGGAGACAGCAGTCCAGGGAAGGGGTAGGAAAATGCAGTGTTAGAATGAGCACCAAGGCTGCAAGGTGGGGCAGGGGTGGGCTGGGGGCATTTAGATGGTCTGCACTTGGGTCAGTAAATCCACAACTCCATCTTTGGTGAGGAAGACCACCTCACCAGTGTTCTGACACCAAACCTCAAAATGTGCAGGGTCCTCCAGGGCCCTCTTGCCAGTGATGATCACAAAGGGGTAGCCAAACTTATTGGCATCTTTCAGTCTGTTTCCGATGGTCAGATGGGTCCTGTCATCCAGGAGCACCTCCCCGTGAAGCTGAGGCACTGCCTCTGTGATGTGGTCGTACAGCTGCCCTGCGAGCTCAGAGGCCACCTCCTCCTTACTGCCCTTCTTAGGGGGGATGAGGCAGGCTTGGTAAGGGGCCAGTAGGCTGGGCCAGCGGACACAGTCTTCTGTTGAGAGGACTTCAATGGCAGCAGCCAAGATCCGAGTCACGCCCAAGCCATAGCACCCCATTTCAGCCAGGGATGGTTTGCCGTAGACATTGGTAAACTGGGCATTGAAAATGGACGAGTACTTGGTACCCAGGTAGAATGTGTGCCCCACCTCAATGCCTTTGGTTTTGGTCAGTGGGCCCTGGCAAGCAGGGCAGTTCACTTGTGACACGTCTAGTGTCTCCATGTTGGCTGAGAAGCTGCAGCTGGGACAGATGGCAAGCCGGTCCTCTCCAATATCCATTGGGAGCTGAAACTCATGAGACATCGTGCCCCCGATGCTGCCCACATCAGCCTGGACCTTGACAAATCGCAGCCCTAACCTGTCGAACAGGCTGCAATAGGCATCACACACCAGGCTGTAGGTCTGCTGGGCAGCCTCTGGGGAGGAGTCAAAGGTGTACATATCCTTCATGTAAAACTCTCGGCAGCGGAGAAGACCAAAGCGGGGCCTGGGCTCATCTCGAAACTTCCTTGTCACTTGGTACAGCAGGAAGGGAAGCTGCTTGTAGGACAGTTTCTTTTGGGAGGCAATTAAGGCTGTAATGGCTTCCTCGTGAGTTGGTCCTAAGCAGTATTCCTTGCCATGTCTGTCTCTAAGTCTCAGCAGCTCCTTGCCCATCAAGTCCCACCGGTTAGTGGCTTGCCAGAGCTCCGCCGGGCTGAGGCTGGGCATGTTGACTTTCTGGCCCCCGATGGCCTGCATCTCCTGGTCGATCACTCGCACGAGCTTCTCCATGGCACGAACAGTGTACGGCAGGAGGTGGTAACAGCCGGGGCTTGCCGGGTAGATGAGGCCCACCTGCAGCATCAGCCGCTGGCTCTTACAGGTCAGGTCCCCAGATCTGCCCTCCAGGGAGAGCACCTGGTCTTCCCGAAGGTTCTGTGGCTGGAACACACGAGACAGCAGTAGGCGCCGCCCTCCTCCTGGGACACAGTGGTGAAACCTACGAGGAACAAACCCAGAGAGCTGGTGGCTGCAGGTGGCCAGGGTGGGCAATGCTCTGCATCTTGTCAGCAGCCCTTCCATGACACCCTGGCACTAGGAAGCACCTGGAGAAAAATGAGTTGTGTGAGAATGAGCATCACCTGCGTTCCAACACCATGAAGCAGCTGACCCAGTCTGCTCTCAACAAACTTCTACGACAGCCACTGATTTGCAGATACAAATCCTTCCATTTCTAATATCCTAGCAGATCAAAGCACTATTTCTCTAACCTCTTACTTCTGTTTTTGAAAAATCAGTATTTTCCTGATTATAAAAACATTAACAACATCCTGTGGAGAGACAGCAGCGTGTAGGGACTGCACAGGTTCTGGAATAAGGCAGCCTGGATTCCAGTCGGGCCTCCCACTGGCTGCACCCTAGGTAGCTGGGGACATGTGTCTTAACCCCTCTGTGCTGTTTCTTCATTTGTATAATGGTAATAACAACAGGACTTACCTTGTAGGCTTATTGTGGACAGTTAGAAGAGTTATAAAAAGTTCTTGAAACAGTATCTGGCATGTGCTATGAGCTCAATTGATGTCTGCTATTATTATTATAGAAAACGAGGGAGGAAATCTGAAAACAAAAAAGAAAAGAAGGCCAGGCATGGTGGCTCACACCTGTAATTCCAGCACTTTGGGAGTCCAAGGCGGGCAGATCACCTGAAGTCAGTTCGAGACCAGCCTGGCCAACATGGCAAAACCGCATCTCTACCAAAATTACAAAAATTAGCTGGGCGTGGTGGCACACGTCTGTAATTCCAGCTACTTGGGAGGCTGAGGCAGGAGAATCACCTGAACCTGGAAGGTGGAGGATGCAGTGGGCTGAGACTGCACCACTGTACTCCAGCCTGGGCAACACAGTGAGACTCTGTCTCAAAGGAAAAAAAAAAAGAAAAGAAAATCAACTGTAATCCCTTGGCCTGGAGTTGACTGCAGCTGACGTTTTGTTGCGATGTCTCTTGCAAACCCTGTCCTTTACACATCCCTCTCTTGTCCCTCTCCCTCCCCTCAACATTGAAATGCCAGAGGTCTTTTCCCTCTTCACAGCACACACTCCCTGGACAGCCTGCAGGCTGAGGGCTGACTCAAAATCCCCACCTGCCTCCTGGAGAATACACCATGCAGGTACTTCAAACTCCCTGTCCCAGAATGAACTCAGCATCCTCCCCCCAAACCACTCCCCCTTCGGCACTGCCTATCATTGTGAATAGCAGCAAAAGTTGCACTTTGTCCAAACCAGAAAGCGGGGTTCACCTGCTCTGCCCCTCTATGTGGCTACATTCACAGCCCTCTTGGCCCTCATTCCTACCTCTTCACTTGCTGTCCAATCTGTCCCTCTTCCCTCCACAGCCTCCGCCCAGGTCCAGGCCCCACTCATCTCTCACCTGGAGGGTTCCAACAGCCTCCCTACTGGTTGCTGGCTTCCATTCCTGCCCTCCTTCAATCCATTTTCCATGCTGCAGCCACAGGGGAGACTTCCCAAGCACAGATAGTAACAGCTTTTCTTGCTTAAAATGGCCTCCTGCTACCCTTAGGATAAGGCTGAAGCCCACATGAGCCTCATCTCAGCACTACCCCCTCCCTGATCTGGCTTTGTCATGCCCACTTTTTTTTTTTTTTTTTTTTTGAGATGGAGTCTCGCTCTGTTACCCAGGTTGGGTGCAGTGGCACAATCTTGGCTCGCTGCAACCTCCACCTCCCAGGTTCACGCAATTCTCCTGCCTCAGCCTCCCAAATAGCTGGGACTACAGGTGCGTGCCACCACACCTGGATAATTTTTGTATTTTTAGTAGAGACAAGGTTTCACCATATTGGCCAGGCTAGTCTTGAACTCCTGACCTCGTGATCCACCCACCGTGGCCTCCCAAAGTGGTGGGATTACAGGTGTGAGCCACTGAGACCAGCCATGCCAAGCCCACTCTGAAACACACTGTCCCTTTTGCACAGAACATCCCTTTCCCCTTTTTGTGCCAACATCTTCCCATCCTCCAGGCCTCAGGATGACCATCCTCTCCCCAGGAAGCCTTTCTTGTCCTACTTCCCATACCTCCAAAGGGCTGGCTTTTACCGAACGGCCCACTTTTCTCCTAGGGTTCCTGCCCATTTGGCTGCCTGTCTTACCCCCAGATACTTGGTCCGGTGCAAGCAAGGACCTGTCTAGCTTGCTCACTACCGTATCTTCAGCACATGACAGGGGCTTTCCAGACATTGTCCGATAGGCAAGTATGTTCCTCTGATTTTACAAAATGTTCACATATTTCTAATGGCAGTACAACATTCCAAGAATTTACATAAAAAATCAGTAGTTGGTTTTCCGTTATACATAATCTATAACGAAGAGAAGCCCTTTTTTTGGTTATATATTTGAGAGAGATGTTGAAGAATGGAATTACTGAATCAAAGGCTATAAACTCTTTTGAGATTTTTGATTCATATCACCAAATTTAGTGAGTACCTCTACTTTTCAGCACAGTCCATGCAGCAAAGCTCCCGGCGGTACACCGGGAATGGGTTACTGATTCCCCTCAGCTCTAGGGAGCTGAGGTCTCCCAGCTGGTTACCTCTAGCAGCTTCAGGTCCTCCAGCTGGTCCCCTCCAGCCTCAAGCAGCCTCGTCCATTTGCCCTGTGCACTGTACAAATGTTTAAAGGTCTGTACTGCCACAGAACCCTAGTGCGTGGCTTTGCGGGAATGTACAAGCCATGCAGGCAAGGCACAGGAGGATTCATCCCTGGCTCCACACTTCCTTGTGATCTAAGCTTACTGAGGTCAGTGGCTCCAGCCAGAAACTCATCCTTGATTCTTCCTAAAGCAAATGAGTCTGTCTCCAAGATTTCTCTTAAGTCCACCCCTCCTTTCTGGCCCTTACTGCCTCAACATTGGGTTAGCCCCTCAATACCACCTGCTACATGACATCACCTAGTGGTTCTGAAATTTACTTGGGCATCAGAATCACTGGAGGGCTTTTTTTTTTTTTTTTTTTTTTTTTTAAACACAGAGTCTCACTCTATTGCCCAGGCTGGAGTGCAGTGGTGCGATCTCAGATCACTACAACCTCCGTGCCCCCCGGGTTCAAGCGATTCTCTTGCCTCAGCCTCCTGAGTAGCTGGTATTACAGGCATGTGCTACCATGTCCAGCTAATTTTTGAATTTTTAGTAGAGATGGGGTTTCACCATATTGGCCAGGCTGGTCCTGAACTCCTGACCTCAAGTGATCCGCCTGCCCTGGCTTCCCAAAGTTATGGGATTACAGGTGTGAGCCACTGTGCCCAGCCTCAATACATGTTCTATCAATAAGTGAACTGAATGATTCTTGACCCCTGTCAGTCCAGTCTCCATATGAGTCTCCAACTAAAAAGACAGCTGACCCAATCACTCCCCTGCTTACAATCCTTAATGGCTAGCCCTCATGATAATGTTCTCAGAATGGCACCAAAGCTCTTCATATTTTGATCCCAACACAACCCTTACAGCTTCTTATCCTAGCAAGTTGCTCATCATTCTTGAAACAGACTGACCTCCCCCAACCCCCAGCAACTCCAATTTGAATTCAAGGTTCACTTATCCAAGAAACTTTCTCCAACCCCTCTAAACAGAGAAAGTCACCTCCTCTGTGCTCCACTGCACACACCTCTTTTTAGTACTCGGTACTAGAATCATCTCCAAAAATATTTTTGAGAAACTGTTGTGTGCCAGGGATTGAAAGCAAATAATGTTTCACATCCTTTTTTTTGCTTTCTGGCTGTGTGTACAGGGGCCAACAGGGGAGGTCAGTGTCGATGTTTAATATTCTATTCCTTGCTGAAATTACAAGTTCATGAAGTTTTATACATCTTTACATTTCAGAGACTAGCATAATGCCTACTATTTAGACTATTATTATTTGTTGATCAAATATGTTAATAAACTAAGAACAAAGTAAACAGGTACAATGATATAATTATCTGGATAATTTAAATGAGAGCTTTAAGCCCTCCTCCCCAACCTGCACCATGTCTGTCCTCCGACCCCTCAGCTTATATGAACAGGAGAATAAGTAGAATTATCTCAATTTTTCAGTTATCCACAAGGAATATCTAGAAAGCAATATGGTAACTAACATATGCAGCAGTTCAGGCTCTGGCAAACAGCCTCTGAGTCATTCAGTGGATTTTTTTCGAGTACCTACTCTGCGGGACACTGTCAGCCCTTCCAGACCAGGCCTTTTTAAAGATTCTTTGACTCACCACTGCCCCCCAATCTAATCAGAAAAGCTGTACAGAAAGCGTTTACAACGTTACCTGATACATATTAAGTGCCATAAAGTGCTGCTATTATGATGATGACGCCTAACTCAGAAAAGGGAGGCTCTGAGATATAAAGTCACTCGTGTCAAAACACATAGCAAATAAGCGCAGGGTCAGACGTGGCAGGCAAGGTCCTCGCCTCCAAATCCTAGTTTCCATCACGAACTGTGCTGCATTAAACAACAATGGAACCCCAGGCCTAGTTTTAAAAACCAGCTCGGCCTTCACTCGCTCGGTGACCCCGGTCCAGTCACTTCGCTCCGGACCTCCGTTTTCTCCAACATAAAACAGGAAGGCTGGCTCAGGCAGCGGGTGGTCCAGGGCCTTTCCAGACCTGGCACTTCGAGAACACCGAGTGACTCTCACGACGACCGAGGGAGACCAGTAAGAGCTACCAGTAAGTGCTGCCCTCCGAGGACACGGAGACCACGAGACGAGGAGTATCCAAAAGTTTATGTGGTTCTAGGCCCGCCCCAACTCTGAGGACGGGATGCACGTGTCAAAACGGACACCAGGGCCCTAGGTCTCCGCGCCCAGAACCGCGTGCTCACTTCACTCAGCTGCCCGCGCCCGTCCCTCAGGTCTGGCAGTCACCCACGTTCACCTACCGCAATCCCAGCCCAAGCCGCGCTCAAGACCACCGCCGCGTCAGACCAGCGCGCCTGCGCCACGAGCAAGCCCCGCCCCTAATCCCCGCCTCCCGCCCTTCTCGCCAATCGCAAAGCCGCGCTCACGGGGGCGGGGACGGGGGCGAGATTAGGAGCGCTCTGGCCCCGCCCCACTCTACTCTTGAGTGAGAGGTTCCGGAAGTTTAGCCAAAGAGAGAGAACCTTGCTTTCCTCAAGATCGTTGATTGGCCGGGGCTGACGGAAGTACTCTCTAGGAATTTGGGAGGTGTAACTCTATGATAATTTAAGTGTGCTGTTTCCGCCCACTGCCAGGCCTCACGCACTCCTCCAGGAGACCCACTTGCGACATTGTAACCATGGTGACACACTGGGCAATTTGGTTTCTAATCTACCCTATGATTTTTATGGGTTTTCCATTTAAATAATATAACGTTGTGAAACAGTTGGAGAAAGACACCTTTATTACAGTACCCAAGACAGTCTGTTAAGACACGAATTCAAACTTCCATTCACAAAATAGTTTTTCGGCAGCTACCAGGTACAAGCTGCTGCTGTAGACACTGGGGACGGTGAAGTGAACCAAATAGACAAAATTCACTGCATCAGTGTAGCTTACGTTCTAGAGAGGACACAGGCAATAAACCAATACAGTAAAATTTAAGCAGGGCAGGGAATGGGAGCAAAGAACTCAGTAACCAAGATAAACAGTATTTTAATGCGATTTTTTTTTAAAAAAAGCAAAATTGATGTAAAAAATTCATGGATAACAAAATATCAAAATTTAAAGGACAATCTTTCAGTCAGATGGTGCTAAAGGCTTTATAGAAAAAACTAGGGAAGGAGAATGGAGTAGGGGAGTTAAGTGTTAGCGATTTTTTTTTTTAAGGCAGAGTTTTGCTCTTGTTGCCCAAGCTGGAGTGCAATGGTGCAATCTCAACTCACTACGACCTCCTTTTCCTGGGTTCCAGAGATTCTACTGCCTCAACCTCCCGGGTAGCTGGGATTACAGGTGTCCGCCACCATGCCCAGCTAATTTTTGTAGTTTTAGTAGAGACCAGGTTTCATCCTGTTGGCCAGGCTGATCTCGAACTCCTGACCTCAGATGATCCACCCGCCTTGGCTTCCCAAAGTGCTGGGATTTACAGGTGTGAGTGCCTGGCCAAGTGCTGGCAATTTAAAATAGGAGGATGGGGAAAAGCCTCATCAAATAGGTGACGTTTTAGCGAAGATGGGAAGGAGGTGAGAGACATAGCCTTGCAGATATTTGGGGGAAGAATGTTCCAGACACAGGAAACAAGAAATGCAAATGTCCTGAAGTGGGAACTGCATGTTACATAGCCGTACCAAATAACAGCTACAATTATTGAATGCCTAAAACATACCAGACCAAATGCAAGACACTGATGATTCTGATACTGGCCCCAAGAAGCTCTCAGCCCACCAGGATCTTCCAGGAACAACTCTGTGTGATCAGTGGTATGATAGGGGCTAACCAAAACCCTGTGGGAATGTGGGGAAGGAAGGCTTCACTGAGGAGGTGACCTTTGAGCTTAACCTAAAGAATGAGTGGCGTCTGCCCGGACAAGAATGGCAGTGGGTGTGAGTGCAGTGTTCAGGCGGAGGGACCGGGATGTTCAGAGGAACAGATCAGGAAATGATGAGCCAGTGTGAGGGAAGCATGGGGTGTGGTGCAGTTTACTTCTTTATTTCTCCCAGCTCCTAACACAGAGTTTGGCACACAGGCTAGAGCAGTGATTCTCAACCTTGACTGCATTAGAGCCACTATACGCACCCGCCCCCCACCCCCCACAACCTGTCCTGAGATACTGCTTGTGGGTCTGGGGTGGGCCCAGACATTGTTATTTTATAATTCCCCAGGAAATTCTAATGTGCAGCCAGGGTTAGATCTGCAGGCCTAGAGGAAAGGCAATGAACAATCTGGTGGTGGAGGGGACAAGGGGTAGATGCCATGTTATTATCCTGGTCTTATAGTTGAAGAAAACACAGCTCAGGTGGAGCACAAGACTGCATCTGCCCACCAGCTAGGAGGCCAGGCAGAGCTGGAGTGGACCTGGACCAAGTCTCTAAGAGCTTTGCTGAGCCTCCACAGCCTAGTGCTGTGGGAGAGGCTTTCACCAAGGAGTGCAGTCCTAGATTTCTTACCGGACTGATATTCCTCACCCGTCCTCTTTGGGGGTAGAGGGTAAATAAACTTCAGAATTTCTTGGATCTACATATCAAAGTAGCCCTTAATTTCTCTCTGCTCCTGTGCATGTTATTACATCCCTTCTGATCCTGGAGAAGCCAGGCAGCTGTCCTCAGCACCCTAAGGTGTTAATTATTTCTCAATTAGCAGTCTCCAGGCTGTAGAGCATAGTGGTGTGGAGAGGCCTAATGACTTGGTGTGTTTATACACCCCCACATCTTCAGAGCACTTTACCAGTGGTAACTAATTAATGCTTACGGCCCCCTTGGGAGGCAGGCCAAGACTGCTGCATTTTACTGTGAGTTTGCGGGAGGCTCTGCCGCTCCAGGCTGCAGAATCCCGTCACGACAGCCGCAGAGTAGATTTGCTCTCCATTGAGAAAGTCCAGGGTGGTGGAGATCCGAAGGTCGTGGAAACCTGGAATCTAGTCCTGTTGCTGCTAGCGACTTCCTGTATGACATTTCAATCAATCAGTGGATCATTATTTTTTGGATGACTTGATTTACAGAGCTTATTCATGGCTAAAGCCCCATGATGTACTACACTACCCCCTGCAAAGAAAAAAAACCCACATAGAAAAAAATGTGTTCATTCTCTCATTTCTTAATTGGTTATCAAAAAGAAAGAAAGAAAAAGAAAGGACTCCACACTTGCCTTGGTGCCCCACAGCCCTGGGAACACACTACGCACTTAGGCATTTTCCTTGGCCAGACTAGGATCCCCTTGAGGGCAAGAACAGGTTTGGTTTTTTTCTCTATCGTCATCTCTGAGCAGAGGCCCTGGCCCAGTGTTGGGGCTCAGCGTGGAATTTCGCTTTTTGGTTTATTTGTTGTTTTAATATGGCAATCGATGCATGAATGGATGGTTTGCCTTCCCTCAGATCATTGGCTTCTCTGATCTGACACACTGAATCATCCTTGCGCCCAGAGCCCCTGGCCTGCCATCAGGAGCGACTCCGAATGTGTGTTGAATAAGGGAATGAAGGCAGAGTTAATGACGGACTCCCCAACCTCACAAGCTCACGGCCTCCTGGAGAGGCTGCCTTTCAAAGTGGTGACACAGTGCCCATGGTAAGAAGCTGTGAGAAGGGAAGTGCAAGGTGCTGAGGGAATGCATTGCAGATTAGGGGGATGGGAGAGGATGTGACATCCAGCCATGAAGTGGGATCAGGGAGGGCTTCTCAGAGGAGGGGTACTTGGAATTGGCCTTAAGGAATAAATAGGAGCTTCCCAGGCCAAAAACAGCGTGGAAAGTCATTCTGGCCAGAGAGTCAATACATTGCTACTGATAAGGAAGAAGGCTAGAGACAGTTCTGGCTGGTGCACAGAGCACTCCCAGGCATCACGGACACACAACTGGAGAGTCATCGGAAGCCAGGTGCGGCAAGGCCTGCTGGACCAGGCTTTGAGTTTATCTTCATCTTTGTAGCCATTGAAACCTTTCTGATGAGGAATGATTCTCTTCTCTGCCTCCCTCTTCCCCACAACACATATGAACTCCTGCTCTGAGCACAGTCCCTGGGCGCTTTGCATCCCACTCTGTAGCAAGGACTTGTTGTAACTGGAAAGTATAAATGGCATCCCAGGAAGGCAGCCTCCTCCTCTGCTGCGTGCCCCTAGGCAGACACTGCTCATGTGAGAAGCAGGCCTATGGGCAAGAAAGGGTTCTACACCAGGGGAGGACTGGTCCACCATGTTTCTTTGTCTGAAGTGAGAACTCAGATTGGAATAAGAGGATGGCAAGATAGGCTGGAAAGGAGACTCTTACAATAGCCCAGACTAGGGCAGTGCATGGGAGAGGAGGAGACAGAGTCCAGAGGTGTCTGTCCAGAGACAGTCCACCTGATGGACTCCTGAGCTCACCCCTGAACCCTTAGCCCAGCCCAGACAGGCGTGACTGAGGGTGGCTTTGCAGTCAGGAAGGCCTTGACTAGGAATCTGCCCAGGCTCTTCTCAGCTGCATGACCTTGGTGAGTTACTTATTCATTTCTTTATCCATAAGACAGAAATAATAGAACCACATGGGGGGATTATGAAGAGACACTGAGCGATGTCATTGAAAGCATCCAGCCCATCCTCAACCCTTGTTTACTCACTTTCTCTCTCTTGTTGACTCTGGGGACCCTATTGCTCCCCTCGTCCATCATAAGGAGAGAACCCTCATGCTACTGCCGCTGCCTCTGGTTCTGAAGGACTCCCCACTCTCACCACTGTGTAGGATGCAAATCTCCTTTGGTCTTCAAAGGCCCCTTCTCCTGCATCCGAGTATACCACTTGTTCATGTATTCAGTGCCTAAGCCTAGAGGAGCAGAGGCCAGCTGGGATCAGGAAGGTGGGACTCTGTTTTAATGAAGATTCTTCAGAATTAGAGTGTGGTGACTACCATCGTCACCATTCTCATCATCGCTAACATTTATATAGCCCTTTCTATGTGCCAGGGACAGTATTAACTACTTTGCACCTATGGCTCTCTTTCTTTCTCTCTCTCTCTCTCTCTCTCTCTCTCTCTCTCTCTTTCTTTCTCTCTCTCTCTCTCTCTCTCTCTGTTTCTCTCTCTCTCTCTTTGTCTTTCTTGACAGAGTCTTGCTCTCTTGCCTAGGCTGGAGTGCAGTGGCCTGATTCCTGTTCAATGCAACCTCTGCCTTGTGGGTTCAAGCAATTCTCATGCCTCAGCCCCCCGAGTAGCTAGGACTACAGGTGCACACCACCACACCTAGCTTATTATTATTATTATTATTATTATTATTATTGCATTTTAGTAGAGATGGGGTTTCACATGTTGTCTAGGCTGGTCTGGAACTCCTGAGCTCAGGCAATCTGCCACCTCTGCCTTTCAAAGTGCTGGGATTACAGGTGTGAGCCACTGCGCCTGGCCCACTTTACACCCATATCTGATTAAATCCTTACAACAACTCCATGAGGCATAGATATCACAGTTACATCCACTTTACAGATAGGACAACCAAGGCTCAGAAAGGTTGGTTGGCTTCTCCATGGTCCACATGATCAGCAAAAGGGGAAGAAGGGAGTCTTACCCGGGTTTGTTGGATGCACGGCCTGATGTCTGCACTCACAGCTTCCAATAGCAACTTATTTGTATCAAGCATGTCTTGACCCAGCACCAAAATTGCAGGAGCAATCACCGAAACAGACCTTGTCTGACTTGGCCCCTCTGTCTGGAGGCCTGCTCTTCAGCTCAGTGGCACCCCCATCAGGAGCCCTTCCTTGAAGCCCCCATAGGCGGAGACTCCCTCTCCTGACACCCCTTATAATTTTGTCTTTGTCTCCCATCTGACCCGCTCACTCTCTGAAACGTGTCACAATTGTGTATGTAAGTGTGACAGGGCAAACAGACCTGAGTGCAAATCCTCATTTTGTTACCCACTTACTATATGGTCATGGTGAGATATTCAACCTCCTCAAGCCTCAGATGCCTTATCCTTAAGATAGTAATGACATGTCCCTCATGAAGCTGTGATGAAGATGAAATGAGTTGGCTCATGTCAAGGGCCTAGTACAGTGCCTGGCACATAATCAGCATTCAGTAATGTTTGCTATTATTATTATTATTATTATTATTCTGATGTTGATGATAGTGCCCCTGGCTGGCATGATGCCTGGCACACAGCAGGTCATGTAGCACATACAAAAAGTTCATCTCTATCCCACTACACTGCAAACTCCCAGAGGGGAGGGCCCATGCTTATCTCTGGCCCTGCTAGATGTCATAATGAATCTCAATATATATTGGCCAAATTAATGTATTTCTAAATAATTCCATCAATTCATAAAATGCCCTGCTAAAAATACAACAGAGCAAAATCAGTAATAATCTGTCAATCAACAACGACTTTTGCTTCTTCTTTTTTTTTTTAAAGACAAAGTCTCTCTCTGTTGCCCAGGCTGGAGTGCAATGGCTCGATCTTGGCTCACTGCAACCTCTGCCTCCCGGGTTCAAGTGATTCTCCTGCCTCAGCCTCCCAAGTAGCTGGAATTACAGGAGCCGGTCACCATGCCCAGCTAATTTTTTTTATTTTTAGTAGAGACAGGGTTTCACCATGTTGGCCACACTGGTTTCGAACTCCTGACCTCAGGTGATCCACCCACCTCAGCCTCCCAAAGTGCTGGGATTTCAGGTATGAGCCATCGTGCCCAGCCACCAACAACTTCTTTTGGAGCACCTCTTTAGGTCAGCTCTGCAGAGCACTGGGCACAGCCAGAAGTCTGACGCACACTGTGGATGCTCCAGGACAAAGGCAAAAATCAAATGTCTGTGTGTCTGGGTGTGATTCTAGCAGTTTATCTGGTGTCCCTCATCTGGAATGATGACAGGAATTGAGTTCCTTTTGACAAAACCGCCTTTTCTCTTTGGTGCAGGCTTTGGCTTCGGTGTGTGGGGTTGGCAAATACAAGATTAAACACGGTAGAGTCCATGCCCTCCAAAGCTGGTGGCTTAAGAGGAGAGTGCAACATCTGGATCCAGACACACCTGGGTTTGCTTCCTAGCTCCAGCACTTGCTGGCTGTGTGACCCGGGGCAAGTGACCAGACCTCTCTGGTCTTCAGTTACTCTATGATGGGGTTGGTAAACCTCCTGAAATGTTTTGGGGATCAAGCAAATAACAGTACAAAACTTTGTAAACTGAAAGTACTGTATTAGTGATAGAAATATATTAGTGATAGACATATTCAGATCATCTGTTTGTAAGATTAAGAGTATAATGAGATAATGACTTTTAAGTAATTAAAGGAGATTATGTATGTAAAGCACTGAAGGGCACCTGGCACACAGCACTCAATACAGTATTAACCATTTTTAATACTCCCTTGCAGCCGGCAGCCGGGAGCAATGGCTCACGCCTGTAATCCCAGCACTTTGGGAGGCTGAGGTGGGCAGATCACCTGAGGTTGGGCATTCGAGACGTGCCTGACCAACATGGAGAAATCCCGTCTCCATTAAAAACATAAAATTAGCCAGACGTGGTGAAGCATGCCTGTAATCCCAGCTACTTGGGAAGTTGAGGCAGGAGAATCACTTGAACTCGGGAGGCGAAGGTTGTGGTGAGCTGAGATGGCACCATTGCACTCCAACTTGGGCAACAAGAGCAAAAGTCCATCTCAAAAAAAAAAAAAAAATACTCCCTTGCATCTGCTGTTCCTCTACCTGAGAGCTGTCCCTGCAACCCCATTTTCAAAGGGCTCACTCCTTCATCTCCTTTGGGTTTTTGCTGGAATGTCACCTTTGAAGCCAGAACTTCCTGACACCCTATTTTTCACTTCAATCTACTCCTACTCCCAACACCCCCAGCACGCCCGATACTCTCTTGCTTTATTTTTCTTCATAGCATTTATTGCCATTTAATATAGTAAAATCTTTCCCATCCCGTGGTTTACTTGTATTCTGTTCCCCACCCCACCCCTAACCCCAGTAGAATGTAAGCTCCATGAGGGTGGGGATTTTTGTTTGTTTTCTTCACTGCAGCAACCTCGTGCCTAGACTGAGGATACCAAACATTTTCTTTAAACGGCCAGACCATATTTTAGGCTTTGCAGGCCATATGGTTTCTGTCTTAACTACCCAACTCTGTCTTTGCAGCACGAAAGCAGCCATAGAAATATGTAAACAGATAAGCATGGCTGTGTTCCAGCGAAACTTGGCTTAATTAGCCAGGCACTGTGGGGCCTGCCTGTAGTCACAGCTACTCAGGAGAGAGAGGCAGGGGGATCACTTGAGCTCAGGAGTTCGAGGCTGCAGTGAGCTATGATCTCACCACTACACTCCAGCCTGGGATACAGAGTGAGACCGTGTTTCAAACAAACACACAAAAACAAAACAACAAAAAGAAACTTTATTAAAAAAAAAATCAGGCGGCAGCCAGAATTTGGCCTGTGGGCCACAGTTTGCCAATTCTTGGCCTAGATCAATGCACGGCACATTGTATTAGCTTGGTGCAAAAATAATGGCAAAAACTGTGAAGACTTTTGCACCAAACTAACAGCTGCTCAATAAATATTTATTGACTGAATTAATTGTGAGCAAATGAGCACAGGACTCCCAGAGACACCTGATACAGTCCTGGTACATAGCTGTACTCAGTAAACACGTACTCCTTCCTATTTTATACTTAATAAATATGACAAGACAGGTTACGGTAAATTGCATTAGAGGTATGAAGAAAGTGCTGTGGGAGAATTGAGGTGGTGGCTCCACCCCTTTGGATGAGGGAGGACTTCAAGGGTGTCTGTATAAGAGTTCTCCAGAGAGACGACAGATGCTGGAGAGGTTGTGGAGAAACAGGAACACTCTTACACAGTTGGTGGGAGTGTAAATTAGTTCAACCATTGTGGAAGACAGTGTGACGATTTCTCAAGGATCCAGAAATAGAAATTCCATTTGACCCAGCAATCCCATTACTGGGTATATACCCAAAGAACTATAAATTGTTCTACTATAAAGACACATGCACACGCATGTTCATTGCAGCCCTGTGTACAATAGTGAAGACCTGGAACAAACCCAAATGCCCATCGATAGTCTGGACAAAGAAAACATGGTACTTATACACCATGGAATACTATGCAGCCATAAAAGACGATGAGTTTGTGTCCTTTGTAGGGACTTGGATGAATCTGGAAACCATCATTCTCAGCAAACTGACACAAGAACAGAAAGCCAAATACCGCAGGTTCTCACTCATATGTGGGTGTTGAACAATGAGAACACGTGGACTCAGGGAGAGGAGCATCACACACTGGAGACAGTTGGGGGGGATAAGGGAGGGACAGAGGGGAGTGGGGAGGGAGGGCAGTGTGGGGAGGGATAACATGGGGAGAAATACAAGATACAGTATGCACCTAAAGTAAAATAAATAAATTTTTTTAAAAAAAGAGTTCTGCAGAGAAACAGAACGAAAAGACCAATAGGATGTGGGGGTGTGTGTATACACATGCAGAGAGAGAAGACAGAGAGAGAGAGAAAGAGCAAGAGATTTATTTTTAAGCAATTGGCTCATCTGATTATGGAGACTGGCATGTGCAAAGTTTGCAGAGTGGGCCGTCAGGCTGGAGACCAGGGAAGAGCCAATGTTGCAGTTCAAGTCCAAATGCCCTCTTGCTTGAGGGAGGTCAGTCTGTTTTAATCAGGCCTTCAACTGATTAGATGAGGCCCAGCCACATTAGGGAGGCCAATCTGCTCTACTTGAAGTCCACAGATTAAAATGTTAGTCAAATCCAAAATATGCTCTCCAGGACCAGCCTGGCTAATGTGGTGAAACTTATCTCTACTAAAAATACAAAAAATTAGCCAGGTATGGTGGCACACGCCTGTAATCCTAGCTATTTGGGAGACTGAGGCAGGAGAATCACTTGAACCTGGGAGGTGGAGGTTGCAGTGAACCCAGATCACACCATTGCACTCCAGCCTGGGTGACAGAGTGAGACTCTGTCTCAACAAAACCAAAAAAATGAAAACAAAAAACCCCAAAATATACCCTCACAGAAACGTCCAGAATAATATTTGATCAAATATCTGGGGACTGATTGTCTTAGTGTGTGTGTACTGCGATAACAGTTTTATAAAGAACAAAAATCCCTTCCCCTTTCCTCCCCTCCCTCTTTCTTCAGGGTCTGTTGCAGAGACTGTACTGCAGCGGCATGATCTTGGCTCCCTGGCAACCTCCAACTCCCAGGCTCAAGCGAATTCCCCTGCCTCAGCCTCCTGAGTAGCTGGGATTACAGATGTGCACCACTACTGCCCAGCTAATTTTTATATTTTTAGTAGAGAAGAGGTTTCACTATGTTGGCCATGCTGGTCTTGAACTCCTGGCCTCAGGTGATCCTCCCCCCTTGGCCTCCCAAAGTGCTGGGATTACAGGCATGAGCCACCGCACCCAGCCCAGAAATTTGTTTCTTACAGTTCTGGAAGCTGGAAAGTCCAAGATCAAGTCACTTGCTTTCAGTTTCTGTTGAGGGCTGCTCTCTGCTTCCAAGATGGCACTTTCGTGCTGCACGCTCACATGGTGAAGGGGACAAAAAGGGAAGCATCCTCTGTCCTCACATGACAGCAGAAATAGAAGGCTAACACGGGCCAGGCAGCTCTCCGAGGCACCTCTTATAAGGGCACAAATCCATCCATGAGGTCAGACCCATGACTTAATCCCTTCCCCCTAAGCCCCATCTCTCAATACCATCACGTTGGGGTTTAAGTTCCAACCTATGAGTTTCAGAGGGACAGATACACTCAAATCATAGCAGTAGTCCAACTATGTTGACCCATAAAATTAATTATCACAGTATGCAAAGCTGCTTCCCCCACAAGCAGACCCTAAGTCAAGGATTCAAGGGCAAGTAGTTTATTTCGTAGTGATCCCAGGAGCACTGTCGGGGAGTGGGGAAGTAAGACAGAGGAGAGGGAAATGAATCCAAGGTGTGACAATGAGCAGGTTTTACTGCAGACAACTGGGCCTCAATCCCTCTGGGAGTCAGTGCCAGACTGCCTCAGAATTATCCCCCTCCCAGGGCTTAGGAGGCTGGGGTATTTATCCTCCAATGTCCATTCACCATTGTTAGTAGAAGGCTGCTCCTGGACCACCCGGTGCGTCCCGTCTAAAGGGCACGCACCTGGTGGGTGAGGGCCGAGGGAATGTGGGCAGGGCACTGTAGTGATACTTGGGCTGGCCTTGCAGGATAAGCTGCCATCTTGTTTAAGACACCGTTTTTCAAGTCTTGACGCTCACCGCTAAGATTAATTAATGGAACAGTCACTAACAGCTGTGCCAGAGAGAGGCAGAAAGCGTTTTCTTTCCCTTGTGCCCAGTTGGAAAACTCTCTGGGAAGGACCCTCATTGGCCGAGCCTAGGTCCTGCGCGTGCTCTTGCGTTCAGGGGGGCGGGGTATTATGATTGGCAGCCTCTACCACTATTCATAGTGAGGGGAGGAGCAGTTAGTAGCCCACCAAGCAGGGGTGTGCTACTCCCAGCAGAGAGGGGGCTGGGCAGGCCAAACAATGGATCTCCTGCACAGGAAGAGTTCTTTGGGTTTATTTTGTGGGTGACAAATAAAACTCACAGAGGAGCTGCAAGTCTAATGAAACAATTTACATGCCAAAATAGAACAAGCCTCACCACAGAGCTATGGATTGGTTTGGAAACATAAACAGGAAACATCCATCCTAATTGTATATATTCAGAGTATAGAGCAACATATGTCATAGAGGAGAAAATAATCTAAACCCCAAATAGTTAAAAAGCCATTCACTAGTACGCTTTAGCCTGCCTGCCATTCAATGCAGTATAAAGGGACCTCAGGGGAAAGTTACTTAACCTCTGTGAACCTCAGTTTTCTCATCTGTAAAATGGGAATGATGCTGATGGATAGCTCATGGGCTTGTGAGGATTAAATGGGATAAGGTATGAGAAACATGCACAGCGACTGACCATGGCAAGTTTCCAGGACATAGCTTTTAAAATTTTTTTTGCGGTGGAGTTTTGCCCTTGTTGCCTGGGCTGGAGTGCAATGGTGTGATCTTGACTCACTGCAACCTCCACCTCCCAGGTTCAAGCAATTCTCCTGCCACAGCCTCCCAAGTAGCTGGGATTACAGGCACATACCACCACACCTGGCTAATTTTGTATCTTTAGTAGAGATGGGGTTTCTCCATATTGCCCAGGCTGGTCTCAAACTTCAGACCTTAGGTGATCCACCCACCTCAGCCTCCCAAAGTGCTGGGATTACAGGTGTGAGTCACCGCGCCTGCCCAGGACATAGTTTTGATGATGTGATGAGAATAATTTTCTGTGACCTTCATGTGGGAACCTTCCCAGTTCAGGCAGTTGTCCTTCTGTGACCACCTGGAGGTTGGCTGAAACTTTTCCACAGCTCCACAGGAGTCTGCTCACCGGTCTCTCACCAAGAACATCCCCCTCCTCTTCTCATCTAAACACTAGAGAGAGGTCAGGTGCGGTGGCTCACGCCTGTAATCCCAGTACTTTAAGAGCCCGAGGCAGGCAGATCACATGAGGTCAGGAGTTTGAGATCAGCCTGGGCAATATGGTGAAACCCTGTCTCTCCTAAACATACGACAATTAGCCAGGCTTGGTGGCGCTGTAGTCCCAGCTGCTCAGGAGGCTGAGGCAGGCGAATCACTTGAACCCAGGAAGCAGATATTGCAGTGAGCCAAGATTGTGCCACTGCACTCCAGCCTGGGCAACAGAATGAGACCCTGTCTCAAAACAAAATAAAACAAAAAACCACTACAGAGGTTGAATTCCAACGAGAACATGGGAGGCAGGAAAGGTGCTCTAGGGGGAGCAGAAGCAAGGAAGAGAGGAATGACAGCAGGTGTGGAGGCGGCTGTGCAGCCTGGGGTGCTGTCCGGGAGGAGGAGCTGGGGAGAAGGAGGGAAGCTGCTGTGTCTCTAACCCCATAAGCAAGCCTCACCAGAGACTCCAGCCCCAGGAACTGGGGAGGGATTCTCACTGGAAGCATGCCCGCAATGCCGGGATCTGTTTCCATCTGCTCATTTTACTGCTGAGTTGTAAAGTGCTAAATGTCATTATCCTCCCCTTCCTTAAACAAGGAAAAAAGTTAACAGTCTGAGAAAAGGCGATATTTCACTTCATTTGGCATCCAGCCACCATCATCCACATGGGTGCTCCCTTGGGGTCTGGCTAGGGAGGGAGAGGAGCCTTATTCTGTTCTGCTTTCAGCTTCTAGCTCCGCTCTGTGCAGGCTCCAGACTGGGTGGCCAGGTCGGAGCTCAGCCTGGCTGTTGGCAGAGGAGCCAGCCACCCTCTGAACAGCTCAAACACTGCAATAGGTGCCAAAATGGAGGAAAGTAACTTGTTCAAGGTCACTCTGCTCATTAGGGTCTGTTCTATATGGCCCGAGAAGGTGAACTTGAACCAAGGAAAATTACAGATTTCAACTCAATAGAAGGAAAAACTCAGAAGACTTAGACCTGTTGAAAAAATGACTCCTTCATGAGGTAGTGAGCTGTTCGTCTGCCAGTGGCAGGCAAGTGTTGACTGAACCCTCCTTTCAGAAGCCTCACTGTAAGGAGGAGTCTGCTGTAGATGCGGTGGGTGACAAAAGAGCTTATGACTCAGGTTCTTTCCAATTCTGAGACTCTGGAAACCTGTAACTGAGAATCTCATCCATTTTCACCATCTTTTTTTTTTTTTTTTTTTTTTTTGAGACGGAGTTTCACTCTTGTTACCCAGGCTGGAGTATAATGGCGCGATCTCGGCTCACCACAACCTCCGCCTCCTGGGTTCAGGCAATTCTCCTGCCTCAGCCTCCTGAGTAGCTGGGATTACAGGCACGCGCCACCATGCCCAGCTAATTTTTTGTGTTTTTAGTAGAGACGGGGTTTCACCATGTTGACCAGGATGGTCTCGATCTCTTGACCTCGTGATCCACCCGCCTCGGCCCCCCAAAGTGCTGGGATTACAGGCGTGAGCCACCGCGCCCGGCCATTTTCACCATCTTTAACATGCCTTGCCCCTGCTGTCTAAACAGGAGTTTCTGGCTGCCTGATGATGGCATGACATAGAGGGAGTGAGCAGGCACAGCAAGGTGTGATTCATCTTCATTGTTCTGATTATGGGGTCACTAAGGCTTTCACTCTGCAGTGCTCCCTCGAGGAACTCCTGCTGCTTCCGCTATAAAACAGTTGATCCTCACAGCGGCCCAGTGGGCAGGGGTGTCCCACAGGGCTCAAAGCCGTGCTTAAACATCATTCACCCATTGAAGCTGCAGTCCTTGGGGGCTGAAGGGGGCAGCATTAGGCCAAATCCCAAGGTCCAGAAACAACCATGCCCTCGTCTCCATTGGGCTGTGGAAAGGCCACTAACCCAGGATGAGTATGGCTGGTGTGGAGAGACTAGGGTCTCTAGTTAAAGCCTTCAGTAGCTTCCCTGAGGTTTCCCACTGATCCCTAGGGCCCAGTATAACTTGCTCACCATGGTCCAGACTGTGACCTCCCTGAAGGCAAGGACAGGGTCTGTTTTGTTCACCACTGCAGCCCCAGAGCTTGGCAGTATGCTGGGCCCTTGACCAGCGCTTGGTAAATATCTGTTGAGTGAGTGAATGGAAGACCTGTGGTCTTCCTGAATGTGGCAGAAGTGAGCTCGTCAAGCAGGCATTCCTAAAAGGGCAGACAGCGCTGTACCACCCAGATCGCACGCGGAATCGTAATGCCCAGTGTTGGAGGTGGGGCCTGGTGGGAGGTGATTGGATCGTGGGGGTGGGGTCTCATGAATGGTTTAGCACCATGCCCCTAGTGCTGTTGTCATGACAGAGTTCTCACCAGATCTGGTTGTTTAAAAGTATGTAGTACCCCCACCCCCTCTCTTGCTCCTGCTCTGGCCATGTAAGACATGTCTGCTTCCCCTAAAACCTTCTCCCATGATTTGAAGGTTTCCCAAGGCCTCCCAAGAAGCCGAGCAGACGCCAGCATCATGCTTTCTGTACAGCCTGAGGAAACGTGAGCCAATAAAATCTCTTTTCTTTATAAATTACCCAGTCTCAAATATTTCTTTGCAGCCATGTAAGAAGGGACTAGTACAATGAGTCTGGAGGCTTGGACAAGTCCCTAATCTTTGGGCCTCAGTTTTCCCAATCACAGAATTGGGAACTAGTATGAGGCTGGATAGGAGGTAGGAAAAAAGGCCATGTTTTCTGGTTGAGCTCTAGACCTTAAGGACGCTTGGGCTGCAGAACTGGCCCCAGCCTCTGTCATGTGGACCTGGTAATGGACCGATCTTTGGGACTGAGGTGCCACATCACTGCTGGGTGTTTACTGAGTTTCAGTAGCCAAAACTCAGCCTGTCTTCTATGCCAAGCTCACTGCGGGCCATGGCGCCAAATGGGTTATGGTTCCTGCTATGAAGGACCCAGAGTCGAAATGGAAATGGACATGCGGAGAAGGAAAGAAATGCAACACAGTGGGGCGAAATGGCCGAGAGCTCTCCATCTGTGAAAGGGAGTGATTAATGAGAGGGGTTAGGATGTGCAAGACTTCCTCGAGGAGGGACCTTTGAGCTGAGCATTTGGGGTAGAAATGACAGGAAAAAAGCTAGTGGGGGGAAACGGTGGACAAAGGCACCAAGGTAAGGCAGTGTGGGAGCAGAGATCAGGGGTAGAGTGACAGGCAGGGTTGGTGCTCACAGGGCACAGAAGAGGCCCAACTCTAGGTGGAAGATGGCATAGCTCCCGCCCAGGGCTGTGTTCCAGGAGGGAGCACTAAATCACGCTGGCCTGGTTCAGATCCTGGCCCTTCACATACATACCTGTGACCTTGTTCTGTGTCTCAATTTTCTCATCTGTAAAATGAGGATGCTAATAGCTAACCTTCAGAGCTGTTGAGAGCATTAAGTGAGATGACAACAGAGAATACATTAAGTGAGATTACATGAGGTTGGCACAGAGTAGGCAGTCTGGGAAATGGTTTTCTCTCTCTCTTTGGCTTTTTGTTAATATGCAGATACTCCTGAGATAAGCTATAGTGGGCATCTGTTAGCCATATATGAAATTAGGGTGAACAAGATTATCAGAAAGTTTACTGAAAAAGTTATGAGAGGACAGGGAGGCAAGGAGGGAGAAATGCATGCCTTTGGGGACAGGAAAGGCAAGAAAGCAAACAAAGACAGATTTCGGCAACCTCTGTTTTGCCAGCAGACTGCCTTAAATTCAGTTTGTTTGTTTAAGGAAGGAGAAGAAAGAAATGGGTTCCCAGGCTGGTGGGCACGGTGGCTCAAGCTTGTAATTCCAGCACTTTGGGAGGTCGAGGCAGGCGGATCACGAGGTCAGGAGTTCGAGACCAGCCTGGCCAGCATAGTGAAACCCCGTCTCTACTAAAAATACAAAAAATTAGCCAGGCATAGTGCCAGGCGCTTGTAATTCCAGCTACTCAAGAGGCTGAGGCAGGAGAATCACTTGAACCCGGGAGGTGGAGGTTGCAGTGAGCCGAGATTGCTCCTTTGCACTCCAGCCTGGTCGACAGTGCGAGACTCCATCTCAAAAAAGAAAAGAAAAAAAATAAGTGGGTTCCCATCCTAGGGATGATCATGGGTCACAGTCTTGGGTAGAGGAGGGATGGGGGTGGTTGGGGTGGGAGTGGACAGGGCTGTGTGTAGCCTGCTGTTGAGTCACCTTCTGGCCTCTGCTGCAGTGGCTGTGAGAGAAGGACGGTGACAGAGAATGTCACCATTCAAAGTGGTGAACCATGGTGAGCCATGAGGTGGAATTCAGGATCCTTAGAGAGGCCTCACTGCCAGGTTTCACAGGTACCCAGAATGGCACCATTAGTGTTGAAGCACTGTCCCAGTGGATATCAGAGTGACCCATATAACAAGTGACACACAAACCTTTAACATATAGACACTGAACACTTTAGCATTGATCAGTTTATTAGTATTTTTCCAAACCTGAAGAAGGGTGAAAATAAGTTGGAGGTATAGCATGGGGAAAACAGTAAGCATGGCTTTGGACACGCCACTTCCCTTCTGCAGCTCTCCGTTTTCCCCTCCGCACAATGACGGGGTTGGAGTGTTGATGTCTAAGGCAGGCGTCCCCAAACTGCAGCCCCCTGAGGCCATTTATCCGGCCCCCCGCTGCACTTCAGGAAGGGGCAACTCTTTCACTGGTGGTCAGTGAGAGGAGCACAGTATGTGGCGGCCCTCCAACGGTCTGAGGGACAGTGAACTGGCCCCCTGTGTAAAAAGTTTGGGGACGCCTGGCTAAGGCACTGAATTTCAGTCTGTTCTCCATCCATCAGGGGATATGTGAGGTGCAGTGCAGGGGTGCTGCCCTGTCCCTGGCAATGAGTGAGGATATGAGCAAAGCAGTGAGTGCAGCCTGGAATCCCAGCTACTCGGGAGGCCGAGGTACAAGAATCGCTTGAACTTGGGAGGCTGAGATTTCAGTGAGCTGAGATCTGGCCACTGCACTCCAGCCTGGGCGACAGAGTGAGGCTCTGCCTAAAAAAAAAAAAAAAAAAATTCTATGTGACTATGATTCCGAAAGTGTAAAATTCCAAGATTTTCTTTAGAATTAGTAGAATGGTTAAGATTGGGGCAGGGCCGGGTGCGGTGGCTCACACCTGTAATTCCAGCAAGTAGGGAGGCCGAGGCCGGTGGATCACTTGAGGTCAGGAGTTCGAGGCAGCCCGAAAAACATGGTGAAACCCCATCTCTACTAAATATACAAAATTAGCCAGGTGTGGTGGTGCACGTCTCTAATCCCAGCTACTTGGGAGGCTGAGGCAGGAGAATCGCTTGAACCCAGGAGAGTTGAGATCGTGCCACTGCACTCCAGCCTGGGCGACAAGAGCAAAACTCTGTCTCAAAAACAAAACAAAACAAAACCAAAAACCAAAAACCAAAAACCAAAAACCAAAAACCGATTGCGGGGAGGTGGCACCTCCTAATGGATGGATCTCCTAGGTTCCCCTAAGAAGAGAGAAGTCAAGTGAAGATTCTATGGATGGGCTGTATTTCAGAGCGTTTGGGAGGCCTTTCCGCCAAGCTGACCACGGAGGAGGCCTTCTGGAAGAGTGGCAGAGAGGCAGGAGTCCGCCCTGAGCACCAGGCGTAGGCTAGGGCCCTGTCCCGTAACTCACTAGCGGTGCAGTCTCACCCTCTGCTTTAGCCATGCTTTTTTGGCTGCGGGAGCTGAGACCCCACTGCAGCCAGCTAAAGTAAAGGGGCTTTCACGTAAGGACAGTGTGTGGCCCTCGGGAGTCCAGGGACAGGCACTCAGACCTGAGGGATTGAGCACCTGGACTAGAAAACGGCCACACTGAGGCAACCGTCTTCTGTTTCTCTCGAGAGCCTCACAACCATCTTATTTTACCTGTACGTCTAGAAGGTTCTGTCCCTCACCTCTGCTCCCAGCCTCTTCTGCTCTGGCGAATCAGGCCTCCAGTCCGGGTGGGCACATTTCGAGCCGCCCGGTGTCGCAACATCCCCATTCACAATTCCCGACAGAGGATCGAACTGGCTCCTCTCCCGGCCAGCCGAAGGCAGGGGGGCCGTCCGGACCTGGCCCCATCAGCCTCGGGGGCCGCGGCGGGGTCCCCGGGAGCCTCCGGCCTCGGCGCCCACGCCCTATAAGGAGACCGCCCGGCGGTCCCGCGGCGCGCTGGCGCCCTCGCCCTCGCGCTCCATGGTCTCGAAGAGCAGCCGCACCAGCGCCGGCCGCCCCTGGGCCACCAGGGCCCGGGCCAGCCCCAGCACCTCGTCCGCGTGCCCGCGCCACACGCGCTGCAGCTCCTGGCGCAGGCGCGCCGCGGGGTACTTGTCCTGGGCGAGGCGCAGCCAGGCGTCCACCTCGCGGCCCAGCTCGGCGTCGCTCAGCTGTGCCTGGCTCCACTGCGCCAGCAGCGCCTCCAGCAGGCAGCCGAAGCCCTCGGTGTGGCTGGAGCCCGCGTCGTCCAGCTCCACCGCGCGCTTGAAGCAGGCCGCCGCGTTGGCGTCCTCGCCCTTGATGCGCAGGCACTTGCCCCGCAGCAGCTGCAGCTCCGGCAGCGCGGCGCCCAGCTCCGACTCGCCCGCCTTGGCCAGGAACACCAGCGCCTGGTTGAGCGCCGCCTCGTCCACCGCCAGCAGCTCCTGCACCGCGTCCACGCCCATGTAGTAGTAGACCTGGGGTGGGGGACACCGGGTGAGGCCTTCACCGCAGGCGCGGCTCCGGCTCATTCCCGACCCACGCCGGCTTCACAACAAATTCCACTCCTTCACTCAATCCCACCCTCCCTCCATCGACAATGAGGAATCAGACGTTTTATTCCTGCACCTCTAGAAAAGAGTTCACCGATTTCAGTTCCAGCCCCTTCGCACCTAGCCGTGTAACCTTGAGTGAGTCTCTGGATCTCGGTTTTCTTGTATCTAAAATTACGATACTGTCACTTCTTGGTGGTCATTCCCTGAACACAGACAGAGAATAGACATCTTCTAGATAAAGAATAATGCCCACGCTTCCTGAGTGCTTAAGAAGAGCCAGGCCTTATTCAGTCCTCACCATGGCTGGAGGGGGTGGGTGCTGTTACGAGGGGTGCATCTTTTTCCTCTGTTTCCTCGGTGCCCAGGCCTAGCCTGGCAGGGAGTAAACAGATTCTTACTCAGCCATTGGCTAAGCCAAGATACTGCCTTACCTGGCCGATGTCCAGGTATGTCCTGAAGCCTGGACATACCCTGACCACTTCCTCGAGGTCAGCCTTGGCACAGGCCAGGTGGTTCCTGTCAGGCATGCCCCCGAGACCCATCTTGGCCCGCTCCAGGTCGTGCAGGTAGGTTCTGATGTGGATCTGCCAACAGAGAGCCAGCGTAGGAAGGATGATCCAGGCATGGGCCTCTGCCCTCCTCGCTGCTCTAAGTGAACCCAGTCCTTTTTTCAACAACAACCAGGGAGGTTCTGCGATGCAGTAGAAAGACCCTGAGGCCAGGACCCAGGAGTCCTGGGTCCTACTCTTGGACCAAGTTGGGCTGGCCACACCCCCTTTCTGGTTCTTAGCTTCCCTGTCTGTGCAACGAGTGGGTAGGATGAAGAAGGAGCCCTTCACTCATTCAACAGATAAGTATTGAGTGCCCACCATGTGCCAGTCCTATGCTGGCTACAGGAGGTACCGTGGTAACAAGATAGATGAGGTCCCTGCTCTGGTAGAACTTAACATTCCAGTAGGGGGACAGTCAGTAGCAAACGTTGGCATTTCAAGTGGTAAGCGCTATGACAAAATAAACAGGACAACAGGATAGAGGTGATTGGGGAGGGTTATTTTAGGCAGGATGGCAGCACTGACTTTGTGAGTCTATGTCAGCAAGCAGTTTGGGAAGAATGGCAGGCGGCCCCAACTGACAAGGGTCACATTACAAGTGATTTCAGACCCTTGCTTTCCCGACTTCCTCTGTTTTCCCCACACTTAGACGATTTACAAAGTTTGGAGGTTTCGGAGGGGTGGGGTTGGGGTGAGCAGGAGGAAGCAAGGGAAAGGGGGTCGTTGTTGTTGAAGGTATTAATGCTTTGTAGTCATCAGAAGGGCTCTGGTTATAAGGCAGCATCATGGGGGCAGGGGGAGATGAATCTCTGAATTTGGGGTCAGTTGGACTAGGGTTTGAATTCCAGTCCTCCCTTTAACCCCCTGGCTATTAGTCATGTCAGCTGGAGGGAGTTCCACAACTTCTATGAACCTAATTGCTATATCTGAAAAATTAGTACATGAATGTCTTCCTTGGGGAATTACCATGACGACTGAAAGAACATATTCTAGCCAGGACCTAGCGTATGGTAGGTGCTCGGTTCATTCATTCCTTCAGCAAATGTTCATTAAGAGCCTCCTCTGTGCCAGACACTGTTGCAGGCACTGAGAGTACAGTCGACAGCAAAACCACAAAAAATCCCTGCCCTCAAGAGGCTTCTATGCTTTGGGGGAGAGAGACAATGAACATGATAAAGAAGTGAATAGTGTGTAAGGGAATGATTAGTGCTAAGAAGAAAACTAAACCAGGAAAAGAGAACATAAAATGTTGGCGGTGGCTAAGTGTGGTGGCTCATGCTTATAATCCCAGCACTTTGGGAGGCTGAGGCTGGAGGATTGCTTGAACCCAGAATTTGAGACCAGCCTGGGTAACAGGGAGAGCCCTGTCTCTACAACAAATAATTTTTTAAAAATTAGCTGGGCGGGTGTGGTGGTACACCCCTGTGGTCCCAGCTACTTGGGAGGCTGAGGTAGGAGGATCACTTGATCCCAGGAGTTCGAGGCTGCAGTGGGCCATGATCACCTCACTCCACTACAGCCTGGGTGACAGGGTGAGACCCTGTCTCTAAAAGAATTTTAAAAAGAAATAAATTAATAAATTACATGTTGGCCAGGCTTTAACATTTTCAATTAGATGGCCACTAGAAGACCAGTAGGAAGTGAGGGAGGAAGCCAATCAGATATCTGGGAGATGAGCATTCCAGGCAGAGGCCCAGGAGCAGAGGGAGGTACGGTAGAGAGGTCATGGGCCAAGGCCATGCTTACGGGCTGCAGCATGGACTGCAGGACTGAAGCTTTTACACAGATAACGTGAGTTCCCTCCTCCTCATCATCTCTTCTCCACCATCCTGTGCTCCTCTGGTCATCTGAGTAGTATGTATGGCCTTTGGAGCCACAGAAAGGCCAGGATCATATGACACCAGATAGTGATGGAGGGAGGAGGGTAAAGTTGGGGTTTCTGATAATTAAATGCAGTTCCTAGGGGAAGTTCACTGCCTCCCTGGTCCTCTGTGGCCTCATTTGCAGAATGGCACATGTCTGGCCTCTCTCACAAGATTCTTGTGAATATTAAATCAGACCACGAACATGAAAGTGCTTGGTGAAATGCAGAGTTTTATAGAAATATTTTACTATTTACTATTATGGTTAATATCATTAGTGTCTCTAATAATAACCACATCAACGACAGTGAAGGAATTTCACTCCTGCCCTGTACCTGCTGGCAAAGTAATTAAGCCACTGAGACCAAGACTGGGAGCAGATTTGCCACCAGGTCATGTGGAAGGTAGTAGAGAAGATGAGGGGATGGGGGGACTCTTCGGCTTGCAGTGAACTAAGCTTGGAGCTCTGAGTCTGCTTCCTCAAGCATATGGGCTCTGTGTGGGCTCTAGCGGGAAGGTCTGGGACTAGTATGGGAAGCTAGCGGGAGGCAACGCTCACCTAAGTGTGTAACTTGCAGAGCTAAATAACTATGCGGTGGGCTGCATCAAGAGACACTGAGACAATTAAAAAATATACCTAATGTTAGAATAGTTGCAGTCAGTCTCCTATGAGATCTTACTGTGTGCTCGATGCTGAGTTTTACATAATCTAATTTAAGTCTCATAACAGCTCTGTGAGATGTATTATCATCTCCAGTCTACAGATAAAGAAACAGAGGCTCAGGATCTGGGCAAGAGTATTTTGCCAAAGGTCCCATAGCATGTGGTGTTGTGGGATGTGAACCAAGGCTGTCTGTGTTCAGAGCCAGAGCTCTGATCCACGATATTAAACGACCTCTACCGGCTTTCAGAAAAGCACCTCCTATATCCAAGGCACTGTGCTTTAGATGCCACCACACTGAGTCTGTTGACAACATTTTAAGGAAAGTGTTGTTGTTGATATTTTACAGATTTGGGAACTGAGGTTTGGAGGGGTAAGCGGCTTGCTGCAAATTCCACAAGGTGGAGAGGCCAGATTTCAACTCTGGTCAGTCTGATTCCACCCGTGCCAAAACAGAGAAGTCTGGTGGCTCACTGACCAGCCACTGTAGAAGGGATTCCTGCAGTGAGTGGAGGCTCCTGCATTCTTTCACTCAAAAACCTTACAGGGCTGAGTGCAGTGGCTCACAGCTATAATCCCAGAATTTTGGGAGACCGAAGTGAGAGGAGTGCTTGAGCCCAGGAGTTTGAGATCAGCCTGAGCAACATAGCGAGACCTCATCTCTACAAAACAAAACAAAAATTAGCTGGGTGTGGTGGTGTGTACCTGTAGTCCCAGCTACCTGGGAGGCTGAGGCGGCAGGATTGCTTGCACTTAGGAGGTCTAGGCTGCAGTGAATCATGATGGCACCACCATGCTCCAGCTGGGCGACAGAGCGAGGCCCTGTCTCAAAACAAACCAAAAACTTTATAGACCCCAACTGTGTTTTTTAATGGCTCCTAAGCTCCCTTCCACCATGGGGACTCCCTGACCTTTGGTCCCTGGCAACAGGATCTTGGCCTCTGTCCCTTGTTCTCTGATTCCCGATGGCAGGGTAGGGTGGGCTGCAGGTTGACCCACCTTGGCCCGTGTGCAGTACGCCTGCCAGTTGAGCTCAGGATCTCGTAGGGCATCCAGGGCCATGTTGCAGGTTCCAATGGCCATATCCTGCTTTCCTAGGAAGTGGAAGATTTTGGCCAGGCGATTGAGGATAGGCGGTTGGTTCTTGGCAATCTCGATGGCCTAGGTAAGGCAGGAGTGAAAAAGCAAACCACTTGCCTGGCTGTCAGCCACAGCGGGCTAAATGGTGCTGAACCACAGGACCCCCATCTCTGGATACGGCCATATCACCCTGGTGCCTTTCCCCATATCCACCCTTATCCACCTGCCAGTAAATTGTCATATCATGGAACCCAGCATCTTGGGGCACAACCCATTGGCACTCAACTCCTGAGAGCCCGACCCACGACATCACCCGTCACATCCAGTAAAGCATTCCAGACTCCAGTCAGACCCCTCCTTCCCAGTGTATGCTCCCGTCTTCCTGGGGCACATGAGAGGAAGCGCCAGAGGAAACCCCCATCCCCCATCCTTACAAAGTACAGGGTTACTACCTGGGTGATAGCACTTACCCCTGCTATTGTCATTGACTGCTTCCCATTGTAAGCAGCTTGCCTTAGTGTCTCACAGCCTATGGGGAGGGCTGGCAGGGAGACCCCAGCTAAACCCATCTTTCTACCATGCCATTGGGGGTGGGGAGGCAGGGAACTCCTGGCAGAGGGAATACTGTGAATGAAGGTCTTGAGGGAAAAAGTATAAGGGTGTATTTCAAGGCTAGAGAAATGGAGTGGGGCCAGATTGGATATGGGGATGGTCTCTTTTGTATTGAATGAAGAGCGGATGGAGAGCAATGTCTGGAGTAGGTGTACTTCCTGGGCGGGCCACAAGGTGGGGAATGATACCCAGAGAAGCCTGTGTTCTGGGCAGAGAGGCTGGGGCACCAGGGTCCATCTCAGTTTAGAGGGCGGGTGTGGCTAGGGGCACGCACCTTGCCGAAGCAGTCCAGAGGGTCGGTCCCCGAGTACCCACAGTCGTGGATGCCCATGGGGGTGGTGGAGAAGGTGTCCTTCCGCTCCAGCAGCATTCCGAGGTAGCACCAGGCCAGGGCTGGGGGTGAAGGGTGGGAGAGAGTCTCTAGGAGGCAGCAGGGTGGAGAGAGGGAAGGGGCCATCTCCATCCTAGGTGTCGCCCATGAAGACAAAGCAAGGGACAGTAGTAGGAGATCACTGAGGGCAAACCCGGGACAGAGAGAAGCAACGGTGGAGAGAGGGTCCATGTGAGGGGTTAGTGAACCTATTTTAGTGCTTATTCTGAGTTCAGTGTGTCATCAGGGAGGACCTCATTTCAGGTGCATAGGTCTCTTCTGACTTCAGCTCTCACCGGCTCTGGTGGTTCTACTCCTGGCTGTGCAAACAACAAAAAAAATGACTCCTCTCCAACAGAGGATTCAATCTCCTGACCATAAGTAGGTGGAAATGGGGTAAACTGCTGCTCACCCTCCAGGTCTCGAGCGGCAGAGGGGAAGCCTGCAGTCACAGTGACTTGTAGTTGGCATGTTCACTTGGGCAAGGCTCCTTGAGGTGCACAGATGAGTGTAGGTGACGGGGCAAGGGGAAAAGAAACAGGAGCCAAGAGGGGGAGGTAGTGCCAGAGGTGGGTGCCGTGCCAGCGGGCTGGTGGCGGGGGCAGAGGCTGCTGTCCCGCCCTCCCCTGGGCCCTACCTCGGTGGTGGGGGTCCTCAGACTTGAGCACTTGCTGGAGCAGGGCCAGGGTGCGGTTAAAGGCAGGCAGCCTCTTCTGCTCCTCACTGCCCAGCTCCAGGAGGATGCCATCTAGCCTGTGGCCGAGAAGATGTGATTGGTGGCACGCCTTCCCGGTTGTCCTGTGTGCTGCCAGCCCTGTCCAGCCCCGTGGCTGGTGGGGAGGCCTTGAGGATCCCTTTCCAGTAGGATGAGCCCAGCCACCTCTGCCCTTGCCCTGCTGGCTGGGTGCCAGGCCACACCTCTCCCTCTCCCATCCCGTACCCCCCACCCCCCTCTTGCCTGACCTGATGTAGAGTGTTGCCATGGTGAAATACCAGCCCCTTTTCTCCTCCACCGGGATCTAGGGAAGCAGAGAACAGCCCACGCTGCCATTACTGAGGTACTCTGGCCATGGTCCTTAAACTCCCACTCTCCCCGAACTCCAAGAGGCAGCAAGCACAGCGGGAAAGGCTTTGACCTTAAACTCCCTTGATTACAGTCTTGGCTCTGCTGTGACTGGCTGGGTGGCCTTGGGCAAGTCACTTCACTTCGCTGACTACAGAGGCTTTGTGAATGCCCCCAGTGAGGTGGTCATCCGAGAGCAGGTATGGCGAGCATTTTCTCCCCACCTTCCACAGGCCCCCCAATGCCAGGGCACACACCCGACTGCCCACCCTCTCTCCATGCCCACCTGCCCCCCTATGGTGCCATCCCTGCAGCCTTCACTTCCTGAGAAAGCCCCTTTGGGCATGTTAGGTGAGCCCAGCTCAGCTGAAGCCCAAAACCCCCCTGAACTGTTTTGCCATTATTATTCCTGCCAACCTTGCTGTGCAACTTGGGCACCAGATAAAATATTTATGCTGTTATTTATGGGAGTAGCTGCTTCAGCTTCGGGAAGGAATTTTAATGAAAACCAATAAAACCCCCAGTGCATATCAGCAGCTCTCCTTCAGGCTCCAGCCCCTCCCTCCACCACATTCATCTCCTGTCCCCAACTGGAGGATTCACTCTGCACTCGCTAACCCCCCCTCCCCCCGTGACCTCCTCAGCTGTGGGGGAGGGGGACCCATCATCCCTCTACCCCATCCCCAGCAGCTGGGTGAATGCATTTGTGAGCACCTACGGCATAAGGCCCTGTGTGGGGTGCTCTGGGAATGTGGCACTGAATGGAACCAGCATGCTCGCAGCCTGGCTGGGGAAGCAGACTCAGGCTTAAGTAACAGGACACAACTGAGTGCCTGTGTGTGCCGGGATCCTGACACCCATGCTCTCCATCTCACAACAAACCTATCAGGTAGCTGTCATACCCATTTTATAGAGGAACATATTGAAGCTCAGAAACATAAAGTGACTTGCCTGAGGTCACACAGCTTTTGAGGGCCAGAGCTGGGATTCGGTCCCGTCTGTCAGCCTCCAAAACCCATGCTTCTTCCCCACACTGGGTTGCCAGTAGCTGTGGTAGGAAGCCAGGTCTGATCGAGGCCATGTGAGTGGTACAGAGGAAGTGCTGGGGATGGGCAGGCCACTCCCAGCCAGGGAATGTGGGCTTATGGAGGGTCTTGAGTCACATTGGCCCTGCAGAGGGTGGGCTCCAGATGGAGGGCTCGGGGAGCAGAGGCCTGGAGATATGGGGGATGGGCAGCTGATGGGTGTGCAGCACAGTGTGCGTGTGAATGAGGAGCTGGGGGAGCCAACGCTGGCAGGTGAGGCTGTGGCTGCTCTGAGGATACCTTGGATGAATTTTGAGGGAGGAAGGGTGAGAGGGAGAGGTCCTTGTGAGTCAGATCCCACCAACTGGTGTGACCACCCGTCAAGACAGAGTCTGGAACCCAGGTCCCAGTCAGACCACCCAGAGGCGGCCCCACTAATTGCATTTCTCAGTTAGTAATCCCTGAGTATCTTCTCTGCGTGGCTCTTGGATGGGCAATAAGGACAGGAGAGGAAAGGCAGGTCCCACCTTTAGGGCTCTGGGTCCCGTAGGAAGGCCAGACCCAAACGCATGATTAGAGTAGAAGGAACACTGGGACTATGCAAGTCACAGGAGGTGTCCTATACAATCCAGGAGCATCCCCTAGGCTTTCTAGAGGAGGAAGTACTAGGGCAGGGTCCTCAAGGACAAGTAGGAATCACCCAGGTGGATATGTTGAGAAGAGGCACTCTAGGAGAATGGGACATCAAGTGCAAAAGCTGAGAGATGAGTGAGCAAGGCATGCCGGGGTCTGCATGCAGCCCTAGGGCTGGAACCCTGGTGGTAAGGGGTGGAGGGAGGAGCCAGCAGGGGTGTACCAGGAGGGGCCCCTGAGGGCCAGGGTCAGGACTTACAGCTCATCTGCAAGGTATCGGGTAGAAGGAGACAGAGCTAGGGGGTTGGGCCCAGTGGCTCATGCCTGAAACCCCAGCACTTTGGCAAGCTGAGGCAGGAGGATCTCTGGAGCTAAGCAGCAGTTCAAGACCAGCCTATGCAACACAGCAAATCTCATCTCCTCAAAAATCAAAATGGAAATAGCCAGGCATGGTGGTACACATCTATAGTCACAGCTATTCTAAAGCCTGAGATTGGAGGATGACTTGAGCCCAGGAGTCTGAGGCTGCAGTGAGCTATGATAGTACCATTGCTCTCCAGCCTGCGCAACAAAGTGAGATGCTGTCTCTAAAAAAAAAAAAAAAAAAAAAAAGACACTAGAGTTCAGGAATGCCAAGATCCGATTGATGCGTGTTTTGACATTTGTATCACCTTGAAAGGTAATCCTGTTTCTTAGGTGGGAATATGTATATTGGGACTTTAGCTGGGAATAGGACTGTCTGGAGGGGAGAGAGGATTGCCTCAAGGCTTAAAGGGCATCCCTGAGAAGTGGGGAACGTTTCCCAAAGTAAAAGGCGGGGATAGGGCTCTGGATACCCTTATCTGCTTTACTTACACTGGACCTAGGAAGGAAGAAGGAGACTGAGATTTAGGGAGTACCTAGTTCGGGCCAAGCTGGCGAAAGCCCCTGATGTGATGTCAAAGCCTGACCATGTGAAGGGTCAAGAGCACATGGTGTCTCAGGCTTCCTGGCTGCTGCTGCTGCTTCTTTTTTTGTTGTTGAGATGGAGTCTTGCTCTGTCGCCCAGGCTAGAGTGCAATGGCATGATCTCAGCTCACTGCAACCTCCACCTCCTGAGTTCAAGTGATTCTCCTGCCTCAGCCTCCTGAGTAGCTGGGATTACAGGTACACAGCACCACACCTGACTAGTTTTTGCATTTTAGTAGAGATGGGGTTTCACCATGTTGACCAGGCTGGTCTCACACTCCTGACCACAAGTGATCTGCCTGCCTCAGCCTCCCATGCTGGGATTACAGGCATGAGTCACCGCTCCCGGACCCCCGGTTGCTTCTATGTGAACAATCCCATGACCTCTGGTCCCTCTCCTGCTTTGTGGTTGGCTCAACTGAGTCATGGTGGGGAGAAAGAGAACCCACTCTCCCTGCCTTGCTCCTGGCAAGGGAGCCTAGCGTCCAGTGAGAACAGGTATAGTAGACTTGTGGGGTGGGAATGTGAAGAGCCCATGTGCCTGGCAGGCCTGGCCATCTGAGATGGGCGACCTTGGGGGTTGAGTTAACCTTGGAAGGCTGTGTCCTTGTCTGAAAAGGAGGATAATATGAGCCTCTCAGGAGTTGTGAGGGCAGTGCCTGGCCCAGAATAGATGTTTGTTCCCTTCCTCCTGGTCTAGGCAGAGCTGAGTGGGGTTAGAGTTCTCTAGGAGGCTGCTTGGTCCACTGTGGCATGTTTCAGTGCCCAATGGGGCAATGTGGCCTTTGGCACTGGAGTCTGAAGCTATCCCGTGGCACCCTGCTGTCCTCTCCCCACTATGCTCCCAGGACCTCAGGATCTCCGGTCCCCAGGCACCTTTCTTGCCTCCACAGGTCCCCAGTGTTGGAGACTAACATGTTGTCCTCAGGGCTCTCTCAGCCATTCTCTTGTTTGGTATTCAAGTAGCAAGAAATTAAATTATATGCCAAAACCACACAGTTAGTACATGAGAGAGCTGGGACTTGAACTCATACCTCCATGATCCTATTCTCAAGCCTTGTCCACAACACTCAGTCATCCTGATCAATCTCCTTACTAGATATCTGAGGACATCGAGACCAGAGAGGCCAAGTGGCTTACCTAGAGTTCCACACTAGTTAGCATCAGAGCTTACAGCCCAGTGGTTTCACTACCACCCTGTGTACTATTGAATGTTACTGGTTATGGTTTTCACTAAGAAAGCAATACCACCACCTGGTGGCAGTATGCCTGAATTACAGGGGCAACTCCTAAGGGTCAACTCTCTTCTCACTTTCAACTTGATGACTAAAATTGATTTTCGAAAAAGTACCTACCTGGTTGACATCTGTGTGACAAATTCCTAAAGTAGTCCTTCATCAGATCCCGCTTGAGAGAAGCATTTGAAGGAGGGCTTGTGGGGTTGCAGATGGCGTCAGTGGATATGGAACAGAGTTAATGGGATGCACAGATCTAGTCAGAAGCCTCATTGTGCCTGGACCTTACCCCTCTATCCCTGTGGTGAAACCTGTGTTGGCTGTTCACTCTGTGGTGCAATGCTGGCTCTAAAATGGACTGTCTCTTCTTTTTAAAAAATTTTCTTGATACCGAGTTTTGTTCTTGTTGCCCAGGCTGGACTGCAATAGCGCGATCTCAGCTCACTGCAACCTCCACCTCTCTGGTTCAAGCGATTCTCCTGCCTCAGACTTCTGAGTAGCTGGGATTACAGGCATGTGCCACCATGCCCAATTAATTTTGTATTTTTAGTAGAGATGGGGTTCCTCCATGTTGGTCAGGCTGGTCTCAAGCTCCCGACCTCAGTTGATCTGCCCACCTCAACCTCCCGAAGTGTTGGGATTACAGGCACGAGCCACCGTGCCTGGCCCTGGACTGTCTCTTTAAAAATCTTTCTGGTTGTAACTGAAGCAGTAACTGAAGCAGCCGCTGAAGCTGTTACCAGGGGCAACCTGGCAAGCCATAGTGCGTTAAATTAAATTAAACAGGCTTGTGACTGCCCCCTCCCCTCCTGGAGAAGGGAGGGGGTGTTCCACCTTTCTCCTGGAGAATAAAGTTGCTGTGAAACCTCTTATGGCTGTAAGGAATTCAGTTACAGAGTTTACGACTCCCAGAGGCAAGATGTTCAGAGGCAGCCTGGGAGGAGGCTCACAGGATTTCTGCCAGAAGAGGAGTATTTACAGTGAACCTGCCTGGGGTGGGGGGCTCTGGTCAGGACACCCCCTCCTTCTCTCCTTATCACAATCCCGTGGGCTGGAGATTCCTGTGAGAGAGGCTGGCCAGTGTGTGAGTCCAGGCTTTATGCCGGAGGAGCTTACATCAGGCTGGTGTTCTGTGGCAGGTTCATGGGAGGGAACTAGGCGAGGCCCATGCTCTCAATAAATGAAGTTCCTAGACCCTGGTATGGGCTGAAGGTGAGAGTGAGAGACAGACCTCAGGCAAGGTGTTCTCAGCACACTTCCCAGCTCTTCTGAGGCCCTCGCTATTACTTTCCTCACTATATTAGGGATGGGGAAACTGAGGCTGACAGAAGCAGAGACTTGCCTACTTAACCTGGTACTTCAGGCCTGGTCTCTCTGACTTCAGTGCTCTTCCCACAAGATCTAGCTGCTAGTGTTTGTACAGTGTTTACCATTTCCAAAGGGCTTTCACACAGATTCCATGTGATCCTAGAGCAGCCTCATGGAATGTATCATTATCCTTTTCACACAGATGGGAAGACTGAGGCAAGATGCTATCTTCAGAGTCACACATCCAGTGTGAAAGCCTCAACTGAAGCCTGGAGGTGATGCTCTTTTGCTGTACTAATAACAGCAATTTTTATTGAACACTTACTATGCACCAGGCACTTTGTTTGCATGTGTTACCCCATGAGACTTTCTCGAGGGTTACCTTTGGGGTAGCGATTGTTATTCTCCCAAATTTACAGATGAGGCAACTGTGGCACAGAGTGGTTAGGGCATGTGCCCAGAGTGACACAGCTAACAGGTCGCAGGGCTGAGAACTCTGCGACAGCTCCAGAGTCTTTGCCTCCAACTACCCTAGATAGTGGTTCTCAAAGTGTGGCCCCGGGCCAGCAACCTCAGCAGCATCGCCTGGGAATTTAATAGAAATGCAAATTTTTGATCCACTGGATCTAAAACTCTGGGAGTGGGAGCCCAGCAACCCGTGTTTGAACAGGGCCTCTCCTGCATGCTGAAGTTTGAGAACCATGATGTGAGGCTCTCCCTGTACTGCCCTACGGTGGAGCAAAAATGGGCTAGCAGTTTTCTCTCTTATTTCAGTGAGTAAAAGGATCAGAAATTGTGATCCTCAGCTGGGTGTGGTGGCTCACGCCTACAATCCCAGTACTTTAGGAGGCCAAGGTGGGCAGATCACGAGGTTGAGAAATCGAGACTAGCCTGGCCAACGTGGTGAAACCCCATCTCTACTAAAATACAAAAATTAGCTGGGCGTGGTGACGTCTTTTTCTGCCTCAGCCCGTCTGCACCGAGGTGAATAAACAGCCATGTTGCTCACGCAAAGTCTGTTTGGGGGTTTCTTCATTCAGAGCTCGCGTTTCAGCACTCGGGAGGCTGAGGCAGGAGAATCTCTTGAACCTGGGAGGTGGAGGGTGCAGTGAGTGGAGATCGCGCTACTGCACTCCAGCCTGGCGACAGAGTGAGACTCTGTCATTCAAAAGAAGAAAAGAAGGAGGAGGAGGAGGAGGAGGAGGAGGAGGAGGAGGAGGAGGAGGAGGAGGAGGAGGAGGAGGAGGAGGAGGAGGAGAAGGAGAAGAGGAGGAGGAGAAAAGAAATTGTGATCCTTAGGAAAGCATGAAGATCAAAGCTCCTGAGGGCTGGGTGAGTAAGCAGCAAAGGTTAGTGAGCTGGCAGAAACTGTAGGAAATGGTAGGATTAGGATAAGCCACTACTGGAGCAGGTGTGTCTTAACTTGGTTGGGGTACAAGGTTGGATCTCAGCATCCACTTTATTTCAAAAGACGGCCCCCAAAGAAGGAAATGTTGGGGTGCTTGGCTATTTTAAGTGATTCCAGTAGAAGATCTTTTACGACACCAATGACTTACAAATTTGTATGCATTTGAATAGGCTATGCAGAGATCTTGCTGGTTCTTAAAGAAAATCTTTGCTTTGTGGTTTGCACTTTGCTCCTGATGAAGGGCTGTCCTCTAGATTCAGAGTCAGTTCCTGAAAGCTGACAAATTTTCTCTCTGGGGAGGAGGAATGACAAGCAGGAAAGAGAATGAACATTTCTCCAGCATCCCTGGGCTCCTCAGTGCATCGTGGCACTGGGTTCCCACAGCAGCCTTAGAAGATATAATGCATCTTCCTCCTTTTGCAGACCAGGAAACAGAGATTACAGAATAAGCCACTGGCCCGGCCCCATAGCCCACGGCAGAAGTGCCAGGATTCCAGCTCAATCTGCCTCCCTCCAATGCCCCTGCTGTTTCCAGCTCATCGTGCTGGCTCTGTGAAGGCTGACACTGCAGGAATGAAAGTCACAAGGCGGCAGGCCTGTGGATGTGTCCTTCCTGCACAACTGGAATGTCCTCTGTGACGACACAGAATGGCCTTTCTGCTCCTGCACATCCAGCCCTGCCCCATCTGGCCCCAGCCTGCCCCCTGTGGGACCTGCACAAGACAGGCAGGGAAGGGAGTGTCTCTTCCCCACATCTCAGCTGCCGGTGGCGATGGTGTCACGCTCCTGCCTTGTCAGCTGTGGGGAGAAAACCCAGGATGGGATTGGAGTTCCACCCCTGCCTCTCACTCCTCCAGGGGTCCTGGAGAGCCCACTGGCTTGGCTCAACTTCTACATCTGCAAACAGGGGTGACCCCACGTGCCCTGCCTGTGTCACAGGCATGTTGGCGGGGTGGTGTGCGCACAGGGGGAGGGAATTTGGGGGTTGGGTGTTATGCCATGGAAGCAAATATTCAGCCCTGTCTTTGGCTCCCTGGACAGTTCCCTGTGGATTTGACGCTTCGAGCAGCTCCCTGTTGCCACTTGCCTTCTGGTCCTAGGCCTGTCCTGCAAACACTGGCCCTGTGAATCAGCTTTGCTATGTGCTGGGGCCCATACTTGCTGGACTGTGTTGAGCCACTTCTCTGTTCCATTGTCCCTAGTGAGAGGGCCATCCCTTCCTGGTCCAGGGTCCAAATCCAACTCCAGCACCGATAGTAGCTGAGTGGATCTGCAAAACTCTCTTTCCCTCTGCATAACAACAGTGATGCCTGAATTTGCTCAGCTTCTCCCATGGGTCTGTGACGTGCTGCGCTCTAACACACATCGTCTTTCTCCTGTAGAAGAGGTGGTTGGACTGGATGATGCTAAAAGCAGCTTTGGCTCTGGGCTTCTGCATCTATGAGGGGGGTGGTACCCAGTTCTCAAACTTCCCAGCTAAATGGGGAAAGAAGCCAGTAGCAAGCTTAGAAGACACTGATAGGCAAAGGCCACTGAAGGCTGGAGTCAGAGGCTGAGGAAAGCTGTCCTTCCGCCTGGGCTTTGATGTCCCATAGACCTGAGTTCAGTTCCTGCCAGCCACACGCACCCTTGGGCAAGTCACAGCACCTCTCTGAGCCTTAGTTTGCTATCTGTAGGATGGGGTTAATAACAATGTGGATTTGCCAGCATTTCTGTGAGAATCAAATGAGATAATTGATGAAAAGCACTGTGTGCACAGTGCCTGAGATCTCATCCAGCTTCATCTACCTCCTCTTGTAGCTAAACCAAGTCAAACCATTCAGAATTGTGGAGTCATGTGTGTTTGTGTGTGTCTGTGTGTGTGTGTGTCTGTGTGTGCATGCACACTTATGCATGCATGCATACCAGGGATCCTGGGGTTGCTGACCTATGGCACTTTCTGCCAGGTCCCCACCCCACTGGGCGGAGTGATAGACTGGAATGCCCACACCTTTGTTTGTGAGGCCACCTCCCTCCCCAGCCGCGTCAGCTGGCTGGTGAAGTGTGGACAGCCCTGTGAGTACTGGGTCAACCTGGGCAAGTCCCTTCACCTCCCTGAGCCTGTTATGCCCAGGGTATGAGGAGGAACCACAATACCTGGCAGTGTGTCTATGAGGTTTGAATAAACATAAAATGGGCCAGGTGTGGTGGCTCACACCTGTAATTCCAGCACTTTGGGAGGCTGAGGCAGGTGGATCACGAGGTCAGGAGTTTAAGACCAGCCTGGCCAAGATGGTGAAACCCTGTCTCTAAAAAAAAAAAAATTAGCCAGGCATGGTGGCAGCTACTTGGGAGGCTGAGCTGAGATCACAGCACTGCATTCTAGCCTGGGCGACAGAGTGAGATTCCATCTCAAAATAATAATAATAATAATAAATAAAATAAAATGCACAAAGGCGGGTGAGACCCTGAGCACAGTGCACAGTGCACAGGCGCCATTGTGGGTGTGGCTCCTGTCATCACTCAGGACCTGCCCTGATGTGTGTGAGTGATTGCATGTGTGTGTTAAGGCCCCGGTGTTTTGGGAAAATGGGAAGAAAATAACATAACTGAGTTGGCTTGGGACAGGTATATTATTTTTTTTGTTTTAGACAAATACAAGCTTAAGTTACCTGATTTTAAAAAATAGGGATTTTAAAGACAAAATCCAGTTATTCGACTAAATTAAATTTCACAATGGTTGCAAACTCCTCTTGGGGTTTCAGCTGCATGTCAGACATTGAGGAAGGTGGATGGGGAAGAGAGAGAAAAGCCCAAGACAGAGTGCTCAGACTCCAGGGGCAAGACAGAACCCATGTGGGGGTAAGCCAGAGGCTGGGAAGGCTCTGTTGAAGAGCAGCGGCAAAGTGCTGTGGGCCAGGCAGGGAGAAGCCCCGGGCAGGACCTCATGTGCCCCTGCCTGGAGCTTTTTCATGTTCTCTCAATCCTCACAGCCACCAGGTGAAGTTCATGTTAGAATCCCATTTTACAGAGGAGGAAACTGAAGCTCCGAGGAATAAAGGCTTGCCTGTAGCCAGCTAGTGATGAGGCAGAATTCTAACCTGGTCTAACTCAAAAGCTTATACTCTTAATAGCTACTCAATCTAGAGATTTGCCACAGAGAGTCCATCTGTGAGTGTATACATGTGTGGGGAGATGGCGTGTGTATACACATGTGTGTATATTTAGAGAGGTGGTGGGTGGAAGTGGGGAATGATCAAAGCGATCTGCCTCCTCATATTTTTTGTAATTTAAGAAACAGAAATGTGGCTGGGTGTGGTGGCTCACACCTGTAATCCCAACACTTTGGGAGGCCGAGGCAGGCGGATCACCTGAGGTCAGGAGTTCAAGACCAACCTGGCCAACATGGTGAAACCCACTCTCTACAAAAATACGAAAATTAGCCAAGCATGATGGTGGGTCTTATAATCCCAGCTACTCAGGAGGCTGAGGTGGGAGAATTGCTTGAACCTGAGAGGCAGAGGTTGCAGTGAGCTGAGATCACACCATTGCACTCCAGACTGTCTCAGAAAAAAAGAAGAAGAAGAAGAAAAAATGGTAGGGAACGAAGAGCAAAGAAAGGAAGTCACAGAGACACACCGCCTCCCATACAAACACTGAGTATTTTTGGATTACAGGCTGAATGATTAACTTTTATAATTTATTTATTTATTTATTTGTAGTTTAGCAGCTATTCACAGTTCTTCAACAGCTCTTTGTCCTTTGAGCTTCAGAGGCTCTTCCCCACCTGGGAGAGTCCCAGCCCCACGAGGATGGAAAATCTCTCGATGCAGCACAGGGTGGCCCAGATCACTGGCTGCCTGCCCCAGCTGTGTGCCTGCAGGTGGCAACTCTCTCAGTTGGGGACCCTCCTCTTCCTCCTTCCCTGGCCTGACTCTGACTTCACCCTCTGCCTCATCCTCCCCAATCTCCGGACACATGGCAAGCTACCTACCGCCTCTCTCTCCATACTCCTCTGCCTTACATTTCCAGGAGGATACCTGTGAGGGGTCTCCCCTCACCATCCTGCTAGCCATCGGCATTATACCCCACTTCTCTGAACTCTCCAGAAAGAGCAAAGGCTTTGCAGTCAACAAGAGTGGCATGAATTTAACTGCCATTTACTCGCTCTGTGACCATGGGCAAGCCTCATTCCTTGCCCCAGTTCAGCCGGCACTCAAGCTCCCGTGCTCTGTAGGTTCCACCATGGGGCCTTCGCATGCACTATGCCCCTGAGGGGTGTGTTCCCCCTCATTCCTGCCTGGGAACTCCTGCTGAAGGGGCGTGTTCCCTCCCTGACTCAGTCACTCCCACTGAATCCGCAGGGCCTGGACTTTCCCAGTCACCGTTGATACCAATCTTTCGTCCCCATATCCCAAAAGTCTACTTTCATTATCAGCCCTTGGGGCCCTGTTTTAGGTTCAGAAGTGTGACCTCTGGGGGTATAGTACTTAGAGATGACTGTCAATGACACAGGCTTGTGATGAATGCCTGTGTCCTCAGCCAGTTGTAGACACGTCCCTGATTTGTCCCTTTGCTCCCCGCCCCCCAGAAGAGGGGCTCAGGTAAGTACAGTTAACGAAGGAGAAAATGTTTGCTTCTCCTTTTGTTCAAGAGTTTCTTAAAGGCGGGGACTTCTTAAAAACAGAGCCTGGCACATAGTAGGTGTTCAATTAATGTTAAAATGCTCAGTAAATGCCTCTCAGACATGCCCAGACTTCTCTAGTCTGTGGGCGTTTTACTCCCATGATTCGCTGCATAATCCCAAAGCACCTGGAGCTGATCAATATTTATGAAGCGGATACTCAGACAAGTGACAAGATCCAACAAGCAACTTGTCCACAGCCACACAGCACAAAATAATAAGAGTTAGATGTTCAGAACCAAACCTCTGGACTATGAAAATGATGCAACCACCATTATTGTCATCTTGCCTGCAACTCTTTCTTGAGCACCTACTCTGTGCCAGGTGCTTTATAAGCATAATGTCACCTAATCCTCAGATGATAAATGGGGTCTCCAAATCCCCACTTCTCTCTGGAGGTTTGTGTAAGGGGCTGACTACAGCTGCTCTGTGCGGAACTGTGGAGCAGCTGCTGGGCCAGGCCCCAGGACAAAGCACAGGACTGGCAGCCATACTCCCATGAAGCCATCAGCTCCCTCCCTGGAGTGCTGGCCACACTGCTTAACACTCTGTCATCTGAATGTTCACTCACTGGGAAATCCCTACTGTGGCCATGTTCCCAGAGAGGGAAGAGCCAGCCTCTGTTTGATAGCTTTCCCCGAATCTCTGCCTCCCTGATCACCTCCTCCAGGAAGGCTTCCCCTAGTGAATGGCCTCCTAAGAGCAAGAAAGTGCCTCAGAGACCATATAGTCCCCACTTCCTGCACCCATTTCACAGATGAATAAACCACAGCCCAGGGAGGAGAAAGCCCCACTGTGGGGAGTGTTGCAGCTGAGACAAGACCTAAGCCTCCCGGCTCCTAGCCTAGGGCTCTTCGGGCCCCTCTCTGCTGCCATGATCACACTCAACACGTCAATCTTGGCTGTGCCTTCCACTGAGGGCAGCTGGCATTCAGGGCTACAGGCTCGGGATTGAAACAAGAGACCTGGGTCCTTGTTGACCTCATCAACATGGTCCTTGTTGGCCATCAACGGTCACGTCTGGACCCAGCTTAGGAGCAGAGGAAGCATTACCAGCCGGGGAGACGGAGGGGTCATCTGTGACCCTACTCATCCCTGTGCAAGCTCTTTCTAGATGCTTTACAAATAGTAACTCTTAATTATGACATCAACCAAATGAGGGATGTCTCCATTTTACAGAGGAGGAAGACTATGACATATGTAACATCATTATCTCCATTTCACAGGGACAGAAAGGGAGCTCCGTGGTGCTAAGCACTGATTTGAAGTGGGTGAGCATCGGGGAGCTGGAATTTGGACTCAGAGCATCTGACTTGGTGTCAACTGTCTTAACCTCTACCCTGCAGGCTGGCCTTCAGTCAGGCCCATGCCCTCCAACCTATACTCTCTGAGGTCTTGACTCTCACATCTTCTCTTACAGAAGCCATGAGCATTTGTGGAAAAGGCACTGAGGGGAGTGTGCAGAGCCTTTGTGAAGGGCGCTGTGCTACCCATACCTGAAGGCTTGTTATTTACATATCACAAATCTGAAACATTATAGGACATCACTGTCATCAGCTTAACGCTGTCTGTGCTGTGCCTTCATGGATCCCCACCAAACTGTGGTTTCCTCTTCTGTAAAAGAGAATAATGCTCTCCCACATCATTTGTCTGTCATCCAGTGCCTAGTGTGGCAGGCTGCCTCTGAGAGAGCCCCAGTGATCTCCACTCTTAGATATTCATGTCCTTGTGTAATCCTCCCCTTTTGAGTGTGGGCTGAACCTATGACTTGCTGCTAATGAGCAGAAAACAGCAAAAGTGATGAAATGTCCATGTGGCAAGAAAAAGAGGGAAGCCACTGGCAGCAGCCAGTGTGGAACTGGATCCTGCCAACGGCATGTGAGTGAGCCTGGAAGCAAGATCCCCCAGTCAGGTAAGCCTTTAGATGAGACCGCCATCCAGAGGCACTGCGTGAAGCCATGCTTGGATTCCTGACTCATAAAAACTGGGCCATAATATATACTTATTATTTTAAGCTGCTACATTTTGGGGGTGTTTGTTATGCAGCAGTAGATAATATACCTAGTATTTGGCTATTGAGTGCTAGGCCCTCTGCTGCACATAGATCCATTCATTTATTAGATACATTTAGCGAGTGTCACTGTGTGCCAGGTGCTGTGCCAGTGTGCATTGGGTTTACAGCGGTAAACCAGACAGATATTGTCTCCACTCTCAGAGACCTGGAAATGGACAGTGTAAGCAGTGCTATGGGAGCCCAGAGGAGGCACCTGACCCAGCCTGGGGAGTTAGTGGAGGCTTCCTAGAGCAGGGGATGTCTGGGACCAACCTGAGACTGAAGAGAACCTTCTAGGCAAAGGTGGAGCCGAAGGGCACCCTGGGAAGGGGCCAAGAAAGGGACAAGGTGAGCTGTAAGAAGACCTGGCCCAAGGAGGAACAAGGGGAGGTAGAGTGTGACAAAAACCTAGCTCAGAAGGGGGAATGTGGCAGAGGAAGGACAGAGAAGTAGATCATGGTGTACGTCAGATGCCCACAAGGAGCCTAGGATGTAGCTGCCAGGCAGACGTGGCTAGCAAGATGGAGCACCACCACACTGGCAGCAGACAGGAAGATGAGGCAGAAGGGTCAAGCTGGAGGGCAGGACCCCAAGGGTGGCTGACAGAAGCTACACTGGTGCAGGCAGGAAGGTATGGAGGCTGGGCTGGCTGGGAGGCTGAAGTGCGGAGAGACCTCAGAGATAAGAGGAGCTTGAGGGGACAAGATTCGGGAACTGCATAGGTGAGGATGGAGGTTGAAAGGAGAGAAGAGGTGGGAATTCTGCCCACGTTTCCGGCAGGATGCCCGATTGTCCCTTTTACTTAGGTGGGTGTGCACAGGCACAGGAACAGGCACTTGCTGGGAGGAGCAAGATAAAAAGGATGAATTGTCCAGGTTGGGCTTGTGCTGTTTCCGAAAGAGGCTTGGGCAGGCCATCCCTCTAGGAAGAGGTTCCGCTCTCGAGACCAGGAGACAGCTACAGGGCTGGCCTGGAGCGGCGGAGACACACACTGGAAAGGTATTCGGAAGGCCGAAAGACCAGGGTTGAGGGAGAATCAAGGGTACCGGGGCATCTCTGCAGACAGAAGGGACCATGATCACAGTCCTCCCAGAGGGAGGTAGGGAGACAGAGTCACCAACCTGCTGCCCGTAGCCCAGCGCCTTGTCGTAGAGTGCGATGCCCGCTGCCAGCCCCCGAGCGCGCTCCTCTGGGCTGACGCAGCCCACGTCGAAACCGTGCGCGTAGCCCTGCTCTGCCAGGCAGCGAGCGGCGCGGAGCTGGGGGTCCCCGGCGGCCTCGGGCTCCCCGGCCAGGCCCATGAGGCCGGCCAGCCGCGCGGCGCACGCCTCCTCCTCTTCCTCCTGGCCCAGCCGCCCGTACACGTGTGCCAGATTGGCCCAGGCGTTGAGGTTGCCCGGGTGTTCGTGGGCCACCTCGAGGAAGCGCTCGCGGGCCTCGTCCAGCTCCTCCAGGTAGAAGGCGAAAGCGCCCAGGAGGTGACGCACGGCGGGGCGCTGCGGGGCGGCCGCCAGCTCGAGCTCCTGCCGCAGACCCTCCCGCTGCAGCTTCAGGTCCCGGGCGCGCTGCGGAGTCGGCGAGGGCGGCTCGAAGTTCAACTGCATCTCCAGGTGAAAGTGGCCCGGGAGGTAGTCCAGGTCGTCGATGAGGGCGTCTAGGTCGTCGGCCACGGCCTCCGGCTCCGCCATGGCTGCTCCCTCTGCTCCCCTGTCCTCGCCCTGGTCCCTGAGGCTGCGGAGGGCAGTGGATGGGGCGCCCTCCGAGCGAGCTCCGTGCGGGAGGCCAGGGGCGGCGCGCAGAGGCCCCGGGCGCCGCCGCCTCTCGGTCTCGGGGCGCCTCCCGCGGGTGGGTGGGCCCGAGGAGCGCCCTGTGGGTGTTTCCGCTTTCGCTGCTCAGCGGCTTCTAGACGCTGACATTGCACAACCAGGTGTGCCAGAAAAACAGGCGCATTGTCAAATACGGGGCGCACAAACCTCGGTGCAAGGCAAAAGGCGTGTTTTTAACTCTGCTAAGCAGAGGAGGAAACTGAGGCTCGGAGGAGAAAACTGAGGCTCAGAAGAGGAAGAGAACTTGCCCAGGTCACAGAACCGGGGCGTACCCAAGTAGGTAGGGCCGGGACCCCAGTTTGCTGAAGGCCGGGTCCTGCCTCCAGGGGCGCTGCTCCGCCCTGTCTGTTTGAGCTGTCAGGACTGGCCGTTCCAGCTGCGGCAGCCACCCTTGCTCCTGCCGCTGTCCCATCTTCTCCGCAGGTCCTCAGTGCCCTTCCTCCTAATGGAGCCTGCCACTGCCCTCCTCTCTTCCTTCAGCCATTACTTACTAGGCTTCCTACCTGGGATTTCTCTGAGCGCTCTCTGCTTAGCAGTGAGCTCCTGTGCAAAGGAGCTGCATGTGCTGGTTCTAATCCCGCTTCTCCACCCCTAATAAAGTATGACCCACCACACTTTCATCAGCTGTGACATGAGGATGACAATCCTTCCCCATTTATCAGGTAAGCCTGAAAATTTGCCACTCTGGATAAATGTCAGCTGCCACTCCTCCAGCTGGGATCCCCTCCCATCCTGCACTCCACCTGTGCGCCCAGCTTTCTTGCTCTGGCCAGTGTTCCTCCCAGGTCTAGAGTGGTCCCCTAACCTCTAGCCTGGAGGCTGGGTGGCAGTGCTGCCTGCGGCGGGAGCTGGTTCCTCCTGCTCCTCCTTCCGCCTGGGCCTGGCTCCTGCCATCCCTGTTGTTTCATCTTGATAGATGAAATATAAATCTAGATGAAATCTAGGTGCAATATCTATACATGTCTATAAAGATATAGATGTAAATATCTATATTTCATATAGATTAAATGTATAAAATATATTTCACATAGATGAAATGTAGATATATTTCAGGATGAAGCAACAGAGACCAGCATTTCAAGATGGAATAACAGAGACCAAAAGAGTAAATAGAACAAATTAGTAAACTTGGAAAAATATTTGACATTATTGTAAAAAGAGTTAAATTAAAACAACATCCTGGTGATATGTTTCACCTGTCAATTTTTAAATATAAAATTAATTTTAATAATTTCTCATTGAAAAATTTGCTATATATGGCTGGTGATCCTGAGATGAAACTTGTTCTCTTCCCTGCTTGAGAGTATCAGGGATGGATTCCCAGAGGGTTTGGCTTTGAAAAAAAAAAATTGCGACAACATATACTTAACAAAAAATGTATGGTGTTAACCATTTTTAAGTGTACAGCTCAGTGGCCTTAGGGGCATGAATGCTCCCCTGGCCTAACCCTTGTCCCTGAGGGCACTGTTGAACCACTGTCCCCACTTTCCATCTCCAGAACTTCTGCACCTTCCCAAATGGAAACTCCATACCCGTAAAACAATAACTCTTCATTCCCTCCCCACCCAGCACCTGGTACCCACCATTCTATTTCTGTTTCAGTGAGTTCAACTACTCTACTTCCCTTACATAAGTGGAATCATATAACATTTGTTCTTTTGCAACTGGCTCATTTCCCTTAACATAATGTCTTCAAGATTCATCCATGTGGTAGCATGTGTTAGAATTTCCTTCATTTTAGCCGGGTCAGTGGCTCATGCCTGTAATCCCAGCACTTTGGGAGGCTGAGGTGGGCGGATCACGAGGTCAGGTGATTGAGACCATCTTGGCCAACATGGTGAAACCCCGTCTTTACTAAACATACAAAAATTAGCTGGGTGTGGTAGTGCGTGCCTATAGTCCCAGCTACTCGGGAGGCTGAGGCAGAAGAATTGCCTGAACCCAGGAGGGGGAGGTTGCAGTGAGCTGAGATTGCACCACTGCAGTCTAGCCTGGCTCCTGGCGACAAAGCAAGACTCTGTCTCAAAAAAAAAAAGAATTTTCTTCCTTTTAAAGGCTGAACAATGTTCCACTGTGTGACTATATCACATTTTGTTTATCCGTGTATCTGTCGATGCACACTTGTATTGCTTCTACCTTTTGGTTGTTGTGAGCAATGCTGCTATGAACATGGGCGTACAAATGCATGTTTGAGCTCCCGCCCGCCTTTCATTCTTCTGGGTATATGCCCAGAAGTGGAATTGTTGGATCATATGGTAATTCTATGTTTAATTCTTTGAGAAACTGCCATACTGTCTTCCAGAGACGCTGGACTATTTTACTTTCCTACTAGCAATGGCCGAAGGCTCCAGTTTCTCTACAGCCTCGCCCACACATATTATTTTCTAATTTTTAAAAAAAATAATAGCCATCCTAATGGGTGTGTTTGCCTTTTGATTTGACTCTGAACAAGATGAGTAGGAGTTGGGCGGGAAGGGGAGGTTGGTGGGGGTGCATATCATCAGCAGCAAATATATGAAAAGGCCGGAGGTTCTCCAGTGGGGGAGGGGATACTAGGGACAGAGCAGCCTTGTGGCTGGAGCTTATAGAGCATGGGGCAGAGAGGGCAGGAGATGAAGACTGAAGGCAGCGACCACAGCCCCATCACAGAGGCCCAAGGCCTGGCTGAGCAGCTTGACTTGACCCCACTAACGTGACAGGTGGCTCTGGAGTCTGGATGGGTTAGACACTCTTGCAGCCAGAGAGCTCTCAAATGTCTTTATGAGTCTCACGTTCATGGTATGATCCTACGGTTCATGAGAAGTGCAGGGCAAGTTATCCTCCCCGTCCCAGCCTTAGTTTCCTCCTGTGTACAATGAGCGTGCAATGGTGCCTATAAAAGAAAATGAGTGAGGTGCTATGACAAGGAAGCTGCTGTAATGGGAGACCTTGGCCTCACCAGGGCGTGGCCTTGCTGCAGAGCTGACTCACTTGGCCTTTTCTGGCCTCCCTGGCAGCCAGGACTCCCAGCCCGGTGGACCTTGGCTTATAGCCTTCGGTCACTCCTCCATGAGTTCTGGAGCCAGGAGGCTCAGGCCAGAAGACAAGCAGCAATGTAGCTGCAGGCATGTCTGGGCCACCCTGAGAATATCCGAGCAGACCCAGGGCTGGCTGAAGTGCACGGACTGGAGCGTGTGCATGTCCACACCTCACCGACACCTCGAAACAGCCCTCCTGGGAAGCTACAGTCATATGTCAATGTCACATTACTTTCAGGGCAGGGACCACATCTAGGTCCCAGGCACTCTGCACGATGTCTGCCCAGAGTGGGTGCCAGAGACGTGTAGGGCCTGGTTGAGGCCTGACTATCCCTGTCACAGAAGAGGAAATCCAAGTTGGCAAGGGTAACTTGCCCAGGGCCAGCAGCTCGGAAGTGGCAGAGCCGGATTTAAATGTCTCTTCAAGGATTTATGTGTTATTGGGTAGTTGGACTAGATGCATGTATTCATTCAGTTGTCATTCAACAAATATTTCCTGAACATTTGCTATGTGATGGATGCTGCACCAGGAGGAAATGAGACAAGTCTCTGTCCTCAGGCCTCTGTAAGGTCCCTATCCAAGGGCTAGGAATGACCTTCAGTTGAGCTCCTGCTGTGTGCAAAGGGTATTACCTAAATCAGGTCATTTCATTCTCTTCTCCCAGCAGCCTGAGAGACAGAGATGATTAGTTTCACTTTATAGAATGAAACTGATAATGCTGAGACTCAAAGAAGTGGCTTGCTCAAGGTCCCATGGCTGGGAAAGGCAGAGTCTGCTTAGATGACCCAGGCTGCCTGTTCCTGAGGCCTGACACCTCTGACCATCAGCTCAGTGGTGCAGTGCAGACGCTCTGCCAGCTGTGGCCATGTGCCTGTCAGGCCATGTGCCCAAGAGTCCAGCTCTCAGCTGTGCTGGGGAGCCACACTTCTTATTTAATTACTGGCTTGGGATGTCAGAAGGGCATTGGGTGGGGCCTGGCAGAAGACCCACTGTGCCTCTGATCCAGCTTCAGCATGGGCCAGAAGCAGGACTTCTGGTACAACTTACACCTTTCTGGCTTCAATGCTGTCACCATGGAATGGGGTATGGATCTCTGCCCCACCTTTGCCTAAGACCTTTGGGAAGATCACAGGCCATCATGGGAGAAATTAGACAATCTCAGAACATGGCTGTGGAGCACTGGTGGAGGGGGTAAGGAAGGAGGGAGGAGACAGCTGACTACGTATGAATTGCAGGTGTATGTGGGGCACATGCCCTCAATTCCTTTCTTTATGTGGGAAGTCATCCATATGCTTCAATATTGAGTTTGGAATTCTCCTCCAGAAAGCCTTCCCTGACCTACCTACCCACAGGCTGGGTCAGAGGCCTCCCTCTCTCATAGACCTGACCACAGTATGTGGTCATTGCTTCCCCCATTACTTTCAGGGCAGGGGCCATATCTGGGTCCCAGGCGCTCTGCACGATGTCTGCCCGGAGTGGGTGCCAGGGGTGTCTAGGGCCCGGTTGAGTCCTGGCTATCCCTGCAGTCTTGCCCAGCCCTCCAACCTCTGGCTTTCCTTGCCCCGTCCCCCTTACATCTGCTCCCCTGACTCCCAGAGTAGAGGAGTTGGATGTCCTTTGCCCAAGTCTGCCTTCTCTGTGGGCCTCAGTTTCCCATCAGCACAAGGTGAACATTAAGAGGTTCTTTCTGAGCCTAGGCAGGCTCCATGCAGGGCTCTGGGACAAAGCCGGAAATCGGAAACACTTCCTCAACAAATGGCCCCACTCGATGGCATCCATGTTAAATACAAGAAGGGCCATAACATCGGCAGGGGCCAGGGAAGGACCCTGGAAATGTGCACGGACAAGTGAAAAATCAGCAGGCTACACGCGCAGGGTGGTGCGGGAGGGCGTGGCCCACAGCTCCGAGGCGCATCACAAGGCCTGGTTGCCGTGGCAGCGGCAGAGGCGGCCGCGGAGGCCCGCGGTGAGGGAAGGCCAGGACCCCGCAGGAGCTAGTGGCTAGTGGCTGGAACCGCGCCAGCGCCATGGCCACCAAATGGTTCACTGGTGCGCCCTTCGGGGTGCAGAGCCACAGGTGGGGTCTGTTTGCGTCCTGGGCTCACGCCTACGGTCTAAGGCAGCCACTGCCCACCCCGAAGCCACCCTTGACCTCGAGAGAGAGGGTGTCCACTTACACGGGGCTCAGCCTGGCAGGGAGGGGAATAACGGGAGGAGGGGCTGGCAGTGAGAAGGGGCTGGACTTACTCTTCTCCCCAAACTTACTGCTCTTCCCTGTCCAGGGTTCTTTTACCATCTCGGTGAGTTCTTTAAAACCATTTCAAGAGCACCTACTCTGTGCGTGGCCTGGTCCATAGTAGGCCACTCAGCTCAAACGTGGTGGGTGAGATTTCAGCCCAGGTGTCTGTCTCCCATTGATTCATATTCCACTCTGTCTCTCTCTCTCACCTGCTGGGATCCAGGCACTGTTCTAGGATCTGGGGCTACAGTAGTGAACACAACAGCAAACTTCTGTGCTCATGGAGTTTGCGCTCTTCTGTGGGGGTGGGGGTGGATAATAAAGAAAAGTATGTATATTTGTAAAATGTTTGATATTGATAAGGGCTGTGGAAAAACATGAAGCTGGGGGGAGGAGCTGGCAGGTAGGGTGGGGTGGGAGTGGCCTGGAACATTCGAAGCCACTGCAGCTCTGCTGCTTTTTCTTCATGAGCTTGTTCCAAAGTCACCTCCATGGGCAACCAGCTCCCCCATGCTCCAGGCCTGCCCACAGGCCAGGCAGGCACAGGCTCTCACTGGGCCTGGCCCCTACATCTCTGCTGTTTATCACCACTGGAAGCTCAGCCCTCATGCAGGCCCAGCTCTAGGTGCTGGGAAGAATGCAGAAGATTCCGCTCCTTCTACAGCTCAGCTCATCCACCACAGCAGGCAGCTCAGAGGGACAGCGGTGGTGGATGAGCTGAGCTGTAGAAGGAGCGGATCTTCTGCATTCTTCCAGCATAGAGCTGGGCCTGCTGGGGGCTTCCAGTGTGTTTGATAAGCGAGGGGCTGCGCCACTCCCAGCTTGTGCACTGACTGGCTGTGGGCTCTGGAAGGAGCTGTTCCACCTCCCTGCAGTGTGAGGGGCAGTGATAGAGGATGTGATGATTGCACCTGAGTGCCAGGCCTGGTGGTGGCAGCCGCGGTGTTGAGGGTGGCAGCTGCAGGGCAGATTGCCTCCGGGCCAGGGTGGTGGCTTGGTAAGGACCTGCTGTGTGGAGGACCGGGCAGGTGCGGCTGTCACAGCTCTGACCACGCCCTGACTCAGTCCCACATAGGCCCTGGGACCTACAGCTCCAAGGAGACCTGCTTCAGCAAGACGAAGCTGATGAAGGAGGTGGACACAGGCTGGGCCAAGGCCCAGGAAGCCACGCGGCTGACCCAGCTACCCCACTTCCAGTACCAGGCCATCCTGAAAGAGAAGCGGCTGCAGGTGAGGCCTCTGGGGCCAGGCCTCTCCCTCTCTGGTGCCAGGTCTTCCTGTCCATCGCAGCTGCTCCGTGTGGCCATCAGTGTCCTCCCAGGGCCAGATGGAGATTATCCTTTAAGGAACACCATCACGCCTTGAGCTTCTTCCTGTCTGGACTTTCCCAAGTTTAAGGCTCTTATCTTCTGCTCTTTTCTCTTGGCACAGGAGCAAAAGCTGGGGCCTGGCTCCTACAACCTCAAAGACTTCTTAGAACAGCTGCGGGATAAACCATGTAGCACCCGGGGGCTGCTCAGCTCTGGGGAGGTTCGCTTCCGAGGACTCATTGGGGTAGGTGTTCTCATGTCTGGAGTCCCGAGCAGACAGCCTGGCATACGTGGGGTGCCCAGCAAATTCATTCACTTGTACATCCCTCTAGCAAGCCGGGAATAAGGGTGAAGTACCTCCTAAGTGGCATACGCTGACCGAGGCCTTGGGAATCTAGCAGTGATGAAGACAAGGTCCCTGCTGTCCTGAAGTAGATGTCCTAGTGGGGGAAACAGTAGTACAAAGAAGGAAATAGAATACATATATAAGCAGGGCTGTGAGCACAAATGAGACAGGGAAGGGACAGACAGTGATGCTGGTGCAATTGATAGAGGGTAGTCAGGGCTCTGGGAGGAGGTGACATTTGAGCAGACTGGCAGGTCATGAGCAGCGGAGCCTTGCAGTGTCTGGTAGAGCATTCTAGTCATTGGAGCAGCAGAGGCTAAGGCCCTGAGGCGGGAACATGCCTGTCGAATCAGACCTGCAGGCAGGAAGCCAGTGTGGCTGGAGGGCACTGGGTGAGGGTGAGAGGAGGCGAGCGATGGGGCGGAGGAGTGAAGGGCTGGGTCACGAGGCCCCTGCAGCTGATGTGGAGCCTTGGTGTTTATTCCAGGTGCTGCTGGAGCGCAGTGGAGAGCTTTGACAGGGGGACCTGACTTACCTTTTTGGAGGAATACCCTTGTGAGGGCCAGAGTTGGGAGGAGGCAATGGTGCTGCGAGGCGGGGGTGGCAGCACTGGGAGATGATGATCCCATTAGGAGGACGCTGAGTGACACCGAGGCTCAGTAAGGGCACAAGGGAGAAGGCAGGCGTCACCCCCTTCCAAGGGAGCCAGCGCTGCAGTTTTTAGCCTGGACCTCTCTGTGCTGGACGCTGGTATCCATCTCCCAGCCCCTCACACAGGCCATGCCACTTCACATGGGGCTCGGCTCCTGCTGTTCCCTCTGCTAGGAATGCCCTTCCTCCCTCAGCAGCCTCTCCTAGGGCACGCCTGCTCATCCTGCGGCTCTCAGCTTCCAGAAGCCTTCCTCGGCCCTGCTAGGTGGCGTCTCCCTAGGCGTCTCCATTGTGGTTGTGTGTTCAGCGTCCCTCTGCACTGGACAGCAGCTCCTGAGGGTGGACCACATCTGCTCAGTTCCTTCACTGCAGCCTTCTGGGGTTCTAGCAGTGCCTGGCACACATAGGCACGCAGGAAGTATTTGTGGACTGAATAAGTGCGTGCACCCTAAGTATCAGGTGCTCCAACACATTCTCTTTAATTCTTTGCAACTACTCCAGATGAGGCCCTGGAGACTCAGAAAAGATAAGCAGCTTGCCCCAGCTGCTGAGATGCAGACAAGGGAATGTCCGGTCCCAGAGCCAGGGCCTTTCTCCTGCACCTCAACACTGGGAACGCTTCTGTGAAGGCTGGAAATTCCCCCTGACACGATGCATCTTCAGGTGCAGAAGCTGTAACTGTAACTTAGGGAGAGGGGATGCCTGGAACATTTAAACCAATCCAAAGTAATAATAGTGGACATGTACTAATTAATTTCATGTTCATGACAGCCCTATGAAGTAGGCACTATCATTATGTCCATTCTACAGATGAGAAAAATGGGGTATAAAGTGGCTAAGTAACCTACCACCCAAGGTCATGAAGCTACCGGCTGGCAGAAGCAGACTTTTCAATCCCAGGTGTCCAACATGTACCAGGCATTTCACCCATAGGCGTGGCCCCCCCGCAGTTCTTGGACTTTGCTCCCTGAGTCTCTGTGGAGGCCAGGGCCTGGGTGTGGGAACTCAGCCTCACTGATGGCAGGGAACTGAGGGGACAAGCTGACTGTCTTTCCTTGCTGCCTTTGCTCTTTCTGACCGGGGGACCTTCCCACCCTCCCTCCTACCTGTCTTTGGGAATCCTTCCATTCTTCAAAGTCCAGCCTGAAAAAAAAAAAAAAAAAAAGAACAACTTACAAGTGATGATTTATTCATTCCCACACTCCCCTCTCCAATTAATCATTCCTGTTTGAGTTCCCAAAGCGCTGACAACATAACGTTCTAGTTAAAACCATGGGCTTTCCCATAAGCCCAGATGTGGTACTGAATGTCTGAACCTGAAGGTTTTAAGGAAGAAATGGGATTATCCCGACAAAGTGCCCAGTGCTGCACTTGCCTCTGGGCTCCAGGAGCAGGGCCACTCTGACCCTTGGCATAACCCTCTTCTTCAAAGTCTCCCAGGACCTGTGGTGACCGCTGCTCACCCACCTAGTGCCTTCCACAGTGCCTGGCAAACAGTAGAGGTTCAGAAAGGTTATGGACTTTGGAGTTGAAACCCTCATGCTGTCCCTTTCTGGAGTTGGGACATGGGACACGCAGTTTGCCTTTCCGAGACTCAGTTTCCCCATCTGTTAGTTGTGGATGGTGCTGACTTGATCTCCCCCAGTCACTACCAGGACCAAGATGCTGAGGCTTGTGAAGCACCTAACACACCATGCAGCTATCCTCGGGGGTTTTCTCCAGAACATACGTGGGAACCCCGGAAGGAGACTTGTAGTCCCGTTCCTCTGGATGCCTTTAGTGGTCTGACTCCCCATGCAGAGGTCCCTGCCCTCTCTGTCCCATCATGCTTCCCCAGGGTCAGGTGCCAGGCTCAGAGGTGGGTACAGCCGAGCCATCTATGGAGCAGCAGTGACCCCGCGTGGCTAAAAGGTGCAGAGCAGCAGAACGTGTCCCGCCAGGTGTCTCCCCAAGGTGGACTTCTCGCCTCACTCTGCCTACAAAATCACGCTTCGAACCCTGGCAGCCCAGGTCCCAGATGGTCATTCCAATCAGTTCTTAACCTCTCCTCCTGCCCCTCCAAGACCTTCAGCCACCCCACCCTGACTTACCACGTGTCAGTGTCGCTATGTGCCAGGCACCTGTGAGCCTCCACGACTGCTCGCACCTACACTTCCAAGTTCAGCCTCTCCTGCAGGGCCCCACTGGCCCGTCCCTGTCTCGCTGCTGCTTCCCTGTATCCCACGCTGGGACATGGTGGGCTTCTGCTACTCCTGAAGCACACGCCGTTCCGCCCAGCCCCCTTCGCTTGCTTGCAGACATTATTTTACAGACACTCTTTAACTTCATCGCCATTTCCTAGAAGAAAGTATTCCTATCCCGTGGTACCAGTATGGACCATGAGACTCAGAAGGCCCGCGGTCACTCAGCTAGGAGGCGGCAGAGCCAGGATCTGAACCCAGAACGACAGTCCTTCCCTGAAACAGCACACTGAGAAAGTCCTCATGTCACGCAGGGCTGTGGTGCAGGGGTGCGAAGACTGGAATTGCCAGATCCACCAAAGCAGGCAATGGTCTCAGGTGGTAGGGCAGGAAGGCTTCATTTCCAGGAGATGACATTTGAGCTGGCTTTGCAGGAACAGTGGAATTGTCCAAGGCAAAGAGGGCAGGAAGGGCATTTGGAGTAGTGGTTACAGCATGAGCCAACGAGGGAAGGTTGGGCAGAATGGCTTGTGTTTGGGGAGCAGCAAGGAGCCCACTGTGTTGGCCAGTGTGTGATGTGAGGAGGAAGCAGGGAGATGTAACTTGGACAGGACTTTGGAGCCCAGGGAAGAGGCTGAGCTTGGAGGTGAAGGTATGAGCAGTGGTGGAGGCTGACGGGCAACAATGTCATGTGTCAGAGGGCAGGTAGCAAGCGGGCACCCTGAAAAGCCCGTTCCCTTCTTGGGATGGCAATCCCAGGTGTTCCTCAGGAGCACGCTCAGCACAAGGAGTGGGTCTGACGGCCTCTATGCCCCCACCCCGCCCCACAGAACTACTACCCGGGCCCTGGAAATTATGGGGAGAAGGGCAACCCATACACCAAGCTGGAGGAGAATGCCTGGAAGCGGTCCCATTCCGAGGGCCTCATGTGCAGGATGAGCAACAAGCCCCACCCGCGGGCTCATCAGGTACCCCCTTGGCTGGCCAGGCCTAGCCTGCCTTCCCATCCTGGAGGGGCACTCCCAGGGCAGAGGGGGAAGCTGAGCTGTCCTGCAGGCCTCATTGCCTCTGCTGTGCTCTAGGGCAGTGGTCTGGCACCCGGCACCTACTCCATCAAAAGTGGCATTGATACATACGTGGCACGATCCGTTGGCACGCGTGGTCCCTATGACACTTTCTCTGGTGATCGGAGCAAGCCGCTGCCCTATGGACACTACTCCATGCAGGTGTGTACCTGGAGGGTGGAAGGTGTTGGCTCATGCCCCAGCAGGATGACAGGCCCCACTAGTCAGCACCAGAACAGCAGCCTGTGCGCCAGGCTCTGCACCGGGCTGTTTCCACCCCACCTCGCTTCACCCTCACAGCCAGGCGCATCCGGCTTCCGGTGCTAGGTAAGGAAAACAGGCTGGCCACACGGCTGGGAGGAGCAGAGCTGGGATTTGAACCCAAGGACACCTGTCTGACTTCACTGCCACTGCCAGCTCTCTCCTCTGCATTGGCATGACGAGCCCAGGAGGCAAAGATGGCCCACAGTGCCAGGGGAGCTTGGCCATGAGGAACCCTGATGACACAAGGCGGGGGGCACCCTCTTATTTTGGAGACAGCAGGCATTGTAGACCAAGCTGGCTGGGTTAGTGCCAGTGCTGTTAACAAAGCAGAGAACAAGGAGGCCCAGGAGGGGAAACTGAGGTAGAATTTTACCTTGGTGGACTCCTTTCCGCCCCCATCAAGTCCCTGTGATGTGATCTCACAGTGCGCTGTGCTTTGCCTGTTTTGTGCTCATAGCCGTTGGAATTAGGTTTTGTCTAATTGCCTGTTTGTCTTTTCTCCATTTTGCATTCTCGCAGTGGGTATGATCAGGCCAGGTAGCAGGCGAGGTGCAGGGGAAAGCAACCTTGTGGAACTTACATTCTGTGGGAAAAGAAACTCAGTTATCAATGAATAAAAAAAAAATTCTTGAGTGTGAGCAGGCGATGAGTGCCATGGCAGAGCTCTGGAGCGCTTGGGGGGTGGTGGTGGTTAATGCCGAAGGACTTTGGGGCTAGCTGGTAGGCAGCCACTGAGCTAAGGCCTCGAACTGGCTGCTCCCTGGAGCCTCCCAGACCTCCCCATGACCAGCTACAGCAGGGGTCAAGGGACCCTCCACAGGCACTGTGGCCAGTGCCCATTCTGACTGGCCAGTGCCCAGGCCATGCTCTTTGCTTTTGTTTGTGAAACCCTTTTTTTTTTTTTTTTTTTTTGAGACAGTTTTGCTCTTGTTGCCCAGGCTGGAGTACAGTGACATGATCTCGGCTCACCACAACCTCCACCTCCTGGGTTCAAGGGATTCTCCTGCCTCAGTCTCCTGAGTAGCTGGGATTACAGGCATGCGCCACCACACCTGGCTAATTTTTTATTTTTAGTAGAGATGTTGGTCGGCTGGTCTCGAACTCCTGACTTCAGGTGATCCACCTGCCTTGGCCCCCCAAAGTGCTGGGATTACAGTGAGCCACTGTGCCTGGCCAAACTTTTTTTTTTTTTTTTTTAGATCAGTTTCAGGTTCACAGCAAAATTGAGTGGAATGTACAAGGAGTTCCCATATACCACACTGCCCTCCCTATAGCATGTACGGCCTCCCTGACCATCAGCATCCCACAGCATCCTGGTTCGTTTGCTGCAGTTGAAGAAGCTACACTAATAAGTCATTATCACCCCAACTGCATGGCGTGCCTTAGGGTTCACTCAGGTGGTATATATACATCCTGTGGGTTTGGACAAATGTGTGACATGCAGCCACCATTTTATTATCATGTAGAATAGTTTCACTGCCCTCCAAATCCTCTGTGCTCCTCCGGTCGTGCTGGTTTTAAATATTTAAGGTATCATTCCTGCTTAGAACAGTGCCAGACTCGATACATGTCCAACAAATGAAAGAAAGAAGAAATGGATGAAAAGGAGCTGGGCTGTGGGATGTGGCAGGTGTGGGGTGCAAGAGACGAACTTTGCCCCGGCCTGCTGGTGGCCCCTTGACCACCAGCCCAGGTCGAGGGGCCGTTGAGACTGGCCTGGCCTCCGGGATGTCTGCACAGCAGGGTAGTAAGTGACACCCCATTGCTTTTCTCTGGTTGCAGGGGAGGGTTGAGAAAGAAGCTCTTGATTTTCTTGGCATAACAGATTCCTTTTTCTGTCTTTTTCTCAGAAAAAAAAGCCCAGGGAACTGATGAATTTCAAGAGCTTTGTAGAAGAACTTAACTCACGTCACAATAAGAAACATGGGGTTTTTTCTAAACTTCCCCGCAACCCGAAAATCCCTACGGAGAGGATTTACTGGTCTACCCTTAGCCAGTGCCCCCGCCTTCTGGTCAGTTCGCTGCTATGGCTGGCCTTCCTCTCTTGGAGGGCAGCCTCCTGCCGGGGCTCGGCGTGGGGCAGGGTGGTTAATTTCATGGGGAAAGCTCAGTCTTGGGATCAGACTGACTTGGTTTCTAGTCCTGGTCTTGGACGCTGGGACACTTCAGATGAGATCCTGGTCAGGCCTCGGTTGACACCCCTGTCCTATGAAGATGGTGAAGTGGTTATGAGAATTAGATGGGGCTGTGTACTCAGAGCTCGTAGCATGGTGTGTGGTGCCCAGGAAGGGCCTACCCAGTGCTGACCTTCCCCTTCCTCTGGCCTCAGAGTGCTGGAGGATGGGCAGAGGAAACTGGAGCAGGGCAGAGTACAGCTCCCCACTGGAGGGCCTGCTCACCTGCTCCACCCAAGGGAGTGGTGAGCTCAGCGCTGGTGTCAAAGCAGCCCTCTGGGGGTCTGAGCAGGCCCCCCAAGCAGGGTTTGCCCCTTCGAGGCACTTTTCCAACCCCCCGCCCCATCCTGCTGAGGTAGGGATTATCAGTTGCATTTCACTAAAGGCAACAGAAGCCCAGATCTGGAAAGGGATTTGCCCAAATTCTCCCAACAAGGGTGAGAAGGGGCTGGGATTGGAACCCAGCTCATCTGGCTCCAAGTCTGGTGTGGCCTCCTTCCTCAGAAACGGGGTCTTCAGCTGTCTGGGCCCCACCAGACCATGAAGGCCCTTGGGCACCTGAAAAGAGGCGTTAGGCTGTGGTGGGGGGTGGTGCTAGAGTGGGTGGCATGGGTCATGAGGGCCGCTTTGCTGGGAGGTAGCTTGGTGCCTCCCACCATCCTTGGCTCAAGACCCAGGGCTGCTGAACGGGCGGAGTCAGCTGCCAGGAGCCCTCAGCTGCCCTGGGCCCAGGCTGACACTGGCACAGCCTTCCAGATTTCAGCCTTCCTTCCTTCCTCATAGGCCACGTCTGGCCCTGGTTTCTGGCTTCCGCAAGAGACGAAATGCAGACCTGTCAACCATCCACCGTTCCTGTTCTCCTCCAAGGGGTCAGGTGCAAAGGCCTGCCAGATGATTTTGGGAAGCTGGGTGAGTGGATCTGGGGTGGGGGATACGTGGGAATGCTCTTCTGCCTCTACAGCCAACACTAAAGCCTCTTTGTCCCCTGCAACCCATGCTTTGAGTAAGCCACATGCCTCCTCTTTCTTTTCCCCAAGGGGCCTGAGGTCCACTCCCACTCTTATTTCCTAAGGCATTGGTTCTCAGACTTGAGCTGGTATCAGCATCACCTGCAGGGCTTGTTAAAACAGACAGCTGGGCCCCACGTCAGAGCTTCTGATACAGTAGGCCTGGGTTGGGACCTGGGAATTTGCATTTCCAGCAAGTTCAGGTGATGGGGATGATGCTATTCCAGGGACCACACTTTGAGAGCCAATGGGCTAAGAAACATCACACGGCAGCCATGCCATTCTCTTTATTTTCCCAGAGATATGCTCCTTCCATTCGCTCTTTGTATTTGTCTTGGGCCTCAGGGGCAGCTGCTGAAGCTGGTCCCTTTCCCATCCCTTGCCTAGCAAGGCCCCCTTCCCGCCCCTTCCCTTTCCCACTCTCTTCCTTCTCTCCAGAGGCATGCCCAAGTGTGCAATGTAATCTTTAGTTAGTGTCTTGTAAACCAGCTAAATTCTTGGCCTTGGGCTTTGACCTCATTCTGTTTCTTATTCCACCCCCTCTTCAGTTTGTAAATGCACCTTTTATTGGGGTCTAATAATCATAGAGAAAGATGTTGAATCCTAAGTGCACAGCTCCGTGAATTGTCAGATAATGGCCCGTAGCTACCCCCCAGAGAGTTTAACAGCTCTCATTTCCAGCACCCCAAGAGCATCCACAGTTCCCACCCCCACCTGCAATTAGATAGCCTGATGTGCTGACTTCCAGTAGCACAGGTTTTGAACGGTTTTCCGTTTTTAAGGTCTCTCCTGGGTAGGCCTTGCTTGTAACTTACCCGCCTTCCCATCATGCTCCATCCCACTGCCCCATCCTGCACCCCGACATCTGAGCTTTTCCTCTGGGGAACATCCCAGGCACCTCACCTCCCTATAAGGTGGCAAGGTCCTCAGCATGCCCAGACCCCAATGACCAATTCTTGTGAGGACCAGCTGGTCATCTCCGAATCCTTCCTTTTATCACCTCCAGCCTGCACCCCGCAGGGGAGTAGTCTTTACCTGACAGCCCCCAAGTGAAATGTTTAGACCAGAGCCAAATGACCCTGCTGCTACCACAGGGTCAGCCACCGTGAAGTGGCAAGGACTGATGTGAGGTCCGGGTTCTTGTTGCTCAGCTGGCCACGCCCCACAGGGTGGGAGAGCCCCTCAGCTTGCACCCCGAAACCTGGCACCTCCTGAAACAGGCTTCTCCCTTGTGGGAGGCAACTTCTGTTTAGCATGGGACTAGCTTCTGGGTCCTAACATCTCCCCAGCCCAGCCTTGGGACTGCTTCTCTGCAGGTGGCTGGGTTCTTGTCCTGCCTTAATTCTGCCCTTGCTATGTCACCTGGGGGAAGTTACATCTCCTTTCCCAACCCCTCTGTTGCTGCCTCGAGGACCTGCGACCCAGATAGCCGGGTGAGATGCTGTATTCCCTTCCTAGGGCTGCCGCAAACTAGGTGGCTTAAAGCAACAGACATATATTCTCTGACAGTTCTGGAGGCGAGAAGTCTGAAATGAAGGCGCCTGCAGGTCCGTGCTCCCTCCAAAACCTGTTGAGAAGAATCCTTCCTTGCCTCTCGTAGCTTCTCGTAGGTGGCCAGCAATCCTTGGTGTTCCCTGGCTTGTAGCCATCTCTCCAGTCTGTCTTTTTGCATGGCTGTCTTCCTGTGTGTCTCTTCTTATGAGGACACCAGTCACATTGGATGAAGGACCCACCTTACCGCAGTGTGGCTTCACCTTCACTAGTGATGTCCTTAGCAACCTTATTTCACATTCTGAGGTACTGGGGTTACTCGGGGTTGGGACCTCAACATCTCCTTTTGGGGGACGCAATTCAGTTCATAACAGATGGAGTAGGGCAGTCTGAAGGGAGGAGAGGGAGCTGAGACGCAGTCTCCAAGCCGGGCTTGCTACTGTCCTGCCACCCTGTCCCTGTTGCAGAACCCCGTAGGTGTGGGCCGCTACCTCAACACCTGGCTGATGGAGACCAAGGACCGGCGGCAGCGATATCGGTCCTTATACCTGCCTGGATCCAAACGCTACCTCTCAGACCCGGCCCGGGACAAGCTCATGCAGTGAGTGCACTAGAGCTGCAGGAGAAGGGTGGGCGGTGGTGGGGTCTTACTCTGGGGTGGGCTGGTGGTTCCCCATGTTTGGTTCCCACGGGAATACAGCTTCGGCCCCTGAGACCAGCCAAACAGCAGAGGCAGTGGAGGGATGTTCGCATTCAGATCCTGGCTCTGCCACTTACTGGACGTGTGGGGTGGGGCGTGTTGCTGAACTCCGCTCAGCCTCATTTCCTTCAGCTGTCAAAAGAGCAGCTGGTGGAGGAGACCCAAATGAAATGATCTGTTGAAAACACGTGGTAAGGAAAAGATACTCCACCCCTAAATCCACCGCCCGCAGCCCACGCGGTCGTCCGTCCTCAGTGGTTTCACCACGTGGAATCTCTTTCTTGGTGTTCATAATGGGGTTGGTAAAACTCATTTCAGGAGATTGCGAAGCCTAAGAAGGAAAAGGTACGTGAAATACTGTGGCAAACTATACAACAGCCTGCAAATGTAAGCTGCTGCCATATTTTATTGACCTAAGAGGCCATCAATTGCAATGTCCACGAAGCCCTTGCCCTCCTTGGGCTCCTGGCTCAGAAGAATTATGCCAGGAGGCACAGAGGACAGATAACAGGTGTGAAGGATATTTTAATGCACTCTTTCATTGACTGATTCATTTGAAAAACCTGCCTTGTGCTTGGTTCTGTGCTGAGCACGTCTGAGCTACTAATTGTTTTCAGGTGACCAGAAATCGTCTGCCATTCCCTCAATGAAAATTTCATTTCTGCATTCATATTTTTAATTTTTAAGGGCAACTTTCTGTTTTCTGAATGTTCCTTTGATAACAATATGCTCTAGTTTCATGGAGGCAGCACTTCCTCATCTTTTGAAGATATTAAGACAAATATCTTCAAAGGATTAAAGATTAATGTCTTCCTTTTGAAGACGTTAAGACTATTTGCTTGGCATTGTTCCCATTTTTTCCCAAATCTCATTTTTCTGCATGTTCCTTTTGGCCTCAGTCTTCCACATCAGAGGTTTTTTTTTTTCAAATGTCTGGTGATCCTTGGCTATGCACCCCTGTCCAGCTGTAGACGCTTCTGAAGGCTCGGTAGTACTTGTTGATTATGGACTACCACAGTATGATCAAGCCGGGGGTTGTCACTGGGTGAACTGCCAACGTCACTATTGTCAGAGCTTTCCTCTTGGCCTTGGCCAGAGCGAGCTTCTCTGGGCGCTGTAAGCTTGGCTGTCCAAGCTCTAGAATCTAAGTGGAAGGGCAGAGGCTAGAGTTCCCAATATTTAGCAATTAAACTTCTACTTAATAACCTATTTTTTCCCCAAAACCTAAAATGCAATAAAAAAATAAAAAAATAAAAAAAATAAAAAACCAATGAAAAAGATAATCTATTAAAAAAGAGAGAAAAAAAATAACCTTCTTTTTTTTTTTTTTTTTTTTTTTGCAGTAGAGTTTCACTCTTGTTGCCCAGGCTGGAGTGCAATGGCACGATCTTGGCTCACCACAACCTCCGCCTCCTAGGTTCAAGTGATTCTCCTGCCTTAGCCTCCCAAGTAGCTGGGATTACAGGCATGCACCACCATGCCTGGCTAATTTTGTATTTTTAGTAGAGATGGGGTTTCTCCATGTTGGTCAGGCTGGTCTTGAACTCCTGACCTCAGGTGATCTGCCTGCCTCCACCTCCCAAAGTGTTGGGATTACAGGTGTGAGCCACCGCACCTGGCAAGGCTTCTAAGAGAGAGTACACACCATGTTGGCCAGGTTGGTCTCAAACTCCTGACCTCAGGTTATCCGCCTGCCTTGGCCACCCAAAGTGCTGGGATTACAGGGGTGAACCACCATGCCCAGCTCAATTCCCTGTTTTAAATATGGTACTCATGATTTCAACTATGCCTGGTGCCATCCTGAACAGAAATCTGTCTCCAGAGAATAAATCTCCAGACTAAATGAAGGGCATTCATCTGGCTGCAGTCAGTGTGGGAGAGAAACTGAGATACAGACTTTCAAACTGATATTCAAACCCTGTTTTCGATTTCACCTTCATTCCCACTTCCAGAGGTACTTGGTGCTGTTAATTCCTTAGTCTTTTGGAGTTGGGGGGATTCTTAGCTTTGCCCTCTACTGATTTGGGGGTTGGCTTTCTTGGGTCTATGAGGTTAGTTACTATTCTTCCATCTGCTTTTCAGCTTCCAAAATATTTTTTCTTCCTGCCGTTTCTTCTGGGTTTTTTTTTTTTTGGCCCTTGTGGGTATATGCCTTATCATTTTTATTCCTTTATTTTGTTTTAGTGAGGTTTCAGGAGGGAGAGAGGTTAATGTACCCATTCAATCCATGAAAAGTGTGGTGAAATTTCTGGCTTTTAAAAGGCAAAATAAAAATCTTGCAATCTGTAAGATTTTGATTTAGATTGCAACCTGCAATCTTAATCAAAGACAGGCATATTTCATACTTCTCTTCCGAAACATAAGTGATAGAAAACATTGTTTATAGAATTCTCAAGAAAAATAATTGGGACAATGTAGAGACAATGTAGGTAGCTGACCAATCATTCATGTGCAAGGCAAATGAGAGATGCATGTGTTGGGATGTATACCAAATAAATGCACATCTTCTGAAAATACTATCCTCCAATCAAATGAAAAATGAATTAACATGGACAGCTTAAGAAAGGGGAAGACATGGCTGGGTGCAGTGGCTCACTCCCGTAATCCCAGCACTTTGGGAGGCCTAAGTGGGGGGAATCACCTGAGGTAAGAAATTCAAGACCAGTCTGGCCACCATGGTGAAACCCCCATCTCTACTAAAAATACAAACAAAATTTGCTGGGCGTGGTGGCGCACGCCTGTAATCCCAGCTACTGGGGAAGATGAGGAAGGAGAATTGCTTGAACCCAGGAGGCAGGGGTTGCAGTGAGCTGAGATCGTGCCATTGCACTCCAGCCTAGGTGACAATTGAAACTACATCTCCAAATACATATATATATATATATATATATATATATATATATATGTATATATATCTGGCTATCATATATATATATATATCTGGCTATCATATATATATATATATCTGGCTATCATATATATATATATATATATATATATATATCTGGCTATTATATATATGGGCTTCTGGCCATATATATGTAACCAACAATGAAAAGAAAGAGTAGTAATATACAAACACTAAGCAAAATAGAATTCAAGGCAAAAATTTTAAGTAGAACATAGATGAGTATTTAATCATGATAACCAATAAGGGTCAAGCTAGAGGCTGGAGTGCAGTGGCACAATCATGGCTCACTGGAGCCCTGACCTCCCAGGCTCAACCATCCTCCCACCTCAGACTTCCAAGTAGCTGGAACTTCAGACACATGCCACCACACCCAGCTCATTTTTGTATTTTTTGTAGACAGGGTTTTACCACGTTGCCCAGGCTGGTCTCAAACTTCTGGGCTCAAGTGATCCACCCATGTTGGCTTTCCAAAGTGTTGGGATTATTGGCATGAGGCACCATGCCCAGCCTAACTATAAACTTGTACACACCCAAAATAACAGTAACAAAATCCCATAGTAATCATGAGAATTATTAATAGACCTGTCTGATATTTTGACAGCAGGGCACTGCTGGCCTGTGGGAGGGGTGAGACGCCTCTTGTTCATGGTGAAAGACTCTCCTGCCCAGTGGGACGGTTAGCGTTCCAGGTGCCTGCCGACTGGCTGGGGAGTAGTGGCCCCCAGTCTTTGGGACAATCCCCAAACCCTTTTGCATGTTTTCATTGCCCTCAAGACAGAAAATGCCACCCCCAAGTTAGCTGATTCAATTCAGGATACATTTATTGAGTGCCAAGAACGTGCAAGGAAGTCTGCTGAGATCTCCCTTGAAGGGGGCTGTGTGTAATGGTTGGATGGAGCAGAGGCCTGGGAGGCAGGAGAACAGACTTTCTGTGCCTATCCTATACAGATCGTTTCACTTTTTCTGGCTTTGAGTATACATCTGTAATGGATACCTATGTTTAAGGCTGTCACTGTTTTTCCAAATTGCTTCTAGTTGAGGATAGAGTGTATTGGATGGGGAGAGGGGAAGTGCTGTGGGGATTCAGAGGAGGTGAGTATTACATTGAATTTGGAGCCTTCCAAGCAGGGAAGGCTGCTTGGAAGAAGTAGCATTTGATCTGGTTCTCAAAAGCTGGATAAGAGACGGGCTTGGAACGGCAATAATGACTGTTAATCAAAGGTTGACTGTGTGCCAGGCACTATACGCAGGTCCGTATAAACATCATCTCTCGGCCGCGTGGCGTAAGCAGTGGCTTACGCCAGTAATCCCAGCACTTTGGGAGCCTGAGGCAAGCAGATCACCTGAGGTGAGGAGTTCAAGACTAGCCTGGCCAACATGGCAAAACCCTGTCTCTACTAAAAATACAAAAATTAGCTGGGCATGGTGGCAGGTGCCTGTAATCCCAGCTACGAGTGTGGCTGAGGTGGGAGAATCACTTGAACCCAGGCAGCAAAGGTTGCAGTGAGCTGAGATCGCACCACTGTCCTCCAGCCTAGGCAACAGACAGAGTGAGACTCCATCTCAATTAAAAAAAAAAAATCATCTCTCACAGACATCACAAAGCCCTGTGAAGCATGTAGTAGTGCCTTTATTATCTAGACGAGTACACTGAGTAACTTTCCCAGGGCCACAGCAAGTTACTGACTGTAGCAGTTAGCTATTGCTACATAACAAACCACCCAAAAACTCAGTGGCTTAAAACAATAGCCATTTGTTATTGTTCAGGAGTCTGTGGGTTGGCTGGAGGCTGGCTGGTCTGGGATGGTCTTGGATGGAACAACTAGACTCTTCCACATGGACTCCGGCCTGCAGCAGGGTAGCCCAGGCTTGCCCCCATGGAGGAAGCTGGAGTTTGAGAGAGGAAGTGTGCAAGGCCTTTTGCAGCCCAGGCTTAGAATGCCACACCATTATTTCTACCACATTCTGTTGGCCAAAGCAAGTTCCACGGCCAGCCCAGATTCAAGGGGAGGGGAAGTGGACTCTGCCCTGTGATGGGAGAGGCTGCGAAGTTGCATTGGAAAGGCCTACAATGCAAGGAGCTGTGGAGGCCTGGGCCATTTTTGCTCTCTGTCTAGTCCAGTCTCAGAAAAGGATTGGATCTCTAGTCCAGCTGGCTCCAAGCTGTGTTCTTTCCTCAAGGGTTTTCTTCTTCCAGGGAGGAGAAAAAAAATAGGACAGAAGGAAGAGCATGAGCAAAGGAAAGGAAGCAAAAAGTTCAGGACAGATCTGGGAAATACTGAATGGCCCATTTTGAATGATGCATGGTGGGGTGTAGAGGGGAATAGTGGAGAATAAGGCAGGAGAGGTGGTTCAGTCAGTCCTTAGAGGCCTGGAATGTATAGCTAAGCTGCTTGGACTTTATCCTGAATGTGAGAAGCCACAGGATTCTTTAAAAGTTCAATTTATTTATGTATATATATTTTTGAGATGGAGTTTTTTTGTTTTATTTTTTTCTCTGTTGCCCAGACTGGAGTGCAATGGCACGATCTAGGTTCACTGCAACTTCTGCCTCCTGGGTTCAAGTGATTCTCCTGCCTCAGCCTCCCTAGTAGCTGGGATTACAGGCATGCACCACCATGCCCGGCTGATTTCATATTTTTTTAGTAGAGATGAGTTTTTACCATGTTGGCCAGGCTAGTCTCAAACTCTTGACCTCAGGTGATCCACCCTCCTCAGTCTCTCAAAGTGCTAGGATTACAGGCATGAGCCACTGCGCCTGGCCTAAAGTTGAATTTATTATAGTATAACTCACATGCAGTAAAATTCATTCTCTTTAGGTATACAATTCTATAAGGTTTTGTTGTTTTTTGAGATAGGGTGAACGCTCTTATCACCCAAGCTAGAGCGCAGTGGTGTGAACACAGCTCACAGCAGCCTCCACCTTCTGGGCTCCAGCAATCCTCCCACCTCAGCTTCCCAAGTACTGAGACTACAGGTGTGCACCACTGCACCCAGCTAATTTTTAAATTTTTTGTAGAGAAGTGCTTCTGCCATTCTGCCCAGGCTGGTCTTGAGCACCTGGGCTCAAGCAATCCACCTGCCTCAGCCACCCAGAGTGCTGGAATTATAGGCATAAGCCACCATGCCCAGCCCAATTCTATGACAAATGCATGTAGTTGTCATGCATATCACCACAGGCAAGATTTAGAATATTCTTATCCCCCTTGTGCTATCTGTAGTCAGTCCACTCTTCCCACTGCCCCCTGGCAACTTTACCATCCCTGGAGTTATGGTTTTTCCAGAATGTCATATAAGTGGAGTCATCTGTGTGTAGAATTTTGTATCTTTTTCTTTTTGTTACGTGGTGCTGTTGAGATTCAGCCATGCTGTTGTGCGTATCTGTAGTTCATTCCTTTTTAATAGTGAGTTGGACTGCATTGTAAGGTTTTGACACAGTTTGTTTATCCATTCTCAAGTTGAGGGACATTAGGATTGTTTCCAGTTTGGGGAATTTTTAATTAAGCTGCTATAAACAGTTACATACAGGTCTTCACATAGAGAGATGTATTTATTTCTCTCCTGTAAATATCTAGGAGTAGGATTTCTAGGTCATTTGGTGGGTGTGCATATAACTTTATAAGAAGCTGCTGAACTATCTTGAAATGGCTGGCCCATTTTGTACTCCCACCAGCAATGTATGAGGGGTCTAATGGTTCTGTATCCGTGTCAGCACTTGGTATTGTCAGGGTTTTTTCTTTTCTAATTTTAGCCATTCTAATAGTATATTTCATGATGGTTTGAATTTGCATTTCTCTAGTGACAAGATGTTGAGGATCTTTTCATATGCATCCTCTGATGTCTTCTTTTGGTGAAGTGTTTTTCAAATCTTTTGCACATTTTAAACAAATGGGCTGCTTGGTTTCTTATATTCAGCTTTGAGTTCTTTAGATATTCTAGGCATAAGTCCTTTATCAATATGTGTTTTGCAAATATTTTATCCCAGATATCCAGAAGGATTTCAGTGGGAAGTAATTCTGGTGTTTTTTTTTTTTTAAAAAAAAAAGTGTGCTTATGGTATTATGGATTGTTATGGGGACAGAGACAAGGAGGCTGCCTCGATGGTGGGGATGAGAAATGAGGCACGAGGCCGGGCCAGGGGCCATGGGCATGGCGAGGAGTAGAGAGACAGGAGGCATGGAAACCCACTGGATGGTGGGAAAGACCCCTCTTACCCTGGTGAGTCCTCCCTCCTTTGACAAATATTCGTTAAGCACAGGTAATGATCTAGGCATAGGGGAAATATCGATGAAGAAATCCAAGTCCTGCATTCATGGAGTTCACGTCTTGTTGGGGAGGAAAGACAACAGGCAGATACATAAAGTGTGTAATGTAAGGGCTGGCAGATGCTCTTCGACACACACAGCAAAGGGTTCTTAGGGAAGTGCCATCTTCGAAGGGCTCGTGGGCTGGGAGGCTGAGGCCCTGATGCTGGCCTTCAGGTGCCCTCAGGTAGGTTCCCTCCTCTCTCTGACCCTTGGTCTTCCTCTCAGGTTGGGTTGGATGATCTTCCAGGCACTATGATTTTATACCGAAGTGTTTACAAGCCAACTTGGGTGCCTTAATGAGCTTAACTGGGTGTTAATTGGTGGAATCTCATCTTTAGAATCTGTTTTGTTGTAAAGGTCTAGAGGTCATCAATTTTGGCCTCTCACCAGTCTAGGATCTTCTGTGAAGCATAACCAACAGGTACCTGTTCATCCCCTACGGGTGTCCCTCCAGGGATAAGAAGCCCCCTCTCCTCCAAAGGATCACTTCCATATTTAATTTCTCTCTCTTTTTAAAGGGAAAGGATCACACCATTTACTAAGGGGAAGTGTCCTCCAACTGTGGATTACAATTCAGATCCTACTCCTTAAAGCCACACGTGAAGAACAGCTCGCAGTGACCGGAGAACCCAAAGGCCTGAAAACAATTCTGGGGGTGAGAGCATGGGCATGGGAAAGCATGGGTGTGGGAGTGGGGGGTTTTAGGGAAAGGACACACAGGAGTGCCTGGGAGAGGCGAGAGACTTGTGGAGATCACCTTTGCCAGAGCTGTGTACCTGAAGGTCACAGTGTCTTCTGGGACAGCTGGGGGCAGATACCTTGTTGCAGATCAGTTATTCTGAGAACTCAACTCAGCCAGTGACATGAACATGGGGGCCAGAGAGCAGATGGACTGAAGGGATGGGATGTGGTGGACACTTGTGGGACCCTTTCTATTCTAAAGCCAGAGTGCTTGGCTCCTTGTTTATTAAAGTTAGAAAGTGGTGGGAGAGTGTAGCATTTATTATACGGCAATTCTAGGACTCTCCAGAAGCACCCCATCACCATCCCAGGATGCTTCTGGATGCTTGGCAGGGCCTCACTGATGAGGAAACTGCTGACCTCAAGCAATGTCCAGCCATGGGGAACACTGGCTTCATCCCTGAGTCAGCCCTTGTGGGCCCCCTTCCCTCACTGTTTTATGTCAGTGAGAATGGGAGCAGGTTGTCCCTAGAGGACACTGGGATACTACAGCCTCGTCCACAAAGCTCACATAATGATAAAAAAAAAAAAAAATACTTGAAACACTTTCTTCAGTGCACAAATGTCTTACAAAAAGCAGTTTTCCAAAAGGCTGGGCGCGGTGGCTCATGCCTATAATCCCAGCACTTTGGGAGACCAAGGCGGGTGGATCACCTGAAGTCGGGAGTTCAAGACCAGCCTAAGCAAACATGGAGAAACCCCATCTCCACTAAAAATACAAAATTAGCTGGTCATGGTGCCGCATGCCTGTAATCCCAGCTACTCGGGACGCTGAGGCAGGAGAATCCCTTGAACCTGGGAGGCGGAGGTTGTGGTGAGTCAAGATTGCACTACTGCACTCCAGCCTGGGCAACAAGACTAAAACTCCGTCGCAAAAACCCAAACAAACAAAACAAACCCCCAAAACCCCAAAAAGCAGTTTTTCACGTGTCAAAACAACTGTTTCTGAAGAAGTAAAACCATCTTTATTCACCTTGCCAACATATTGCAGATAACCAGCCGCCCATGCCCACTAGCTGATCCTCAGAACCTGGGTGCAGCAGGACTGCCTACGTGTGATGCCCACTCACTGTTCTGTTACTTGTGGTCCATGCTGCAAGGGGGTGCTGAAGGCATACTGAGAACCTGGACGTTAAGATTGGGAAAAATCACTCCCTCCTGAGCAACCAGAAAGTAGCAACCTCATGCTACTTTTTTCAGATTTACATGCCAGAGTATTCAACCTGATTACCTGCAGGACCACTTCAAGAAACTGAAGTGGAATTGGGTGGTTATGAAACATTTATTCTTTTTTTTTTTTTTTTTTTTTTTTGGCTGTGGAGCTCTTTTTTTCTTTTTCCTCAAACAAAAGCTTTTAGGGAAAGTCCAATATAAAACACGGAGCTACTTTGAATCCAGCTGGGTGAGGCTGGAGTCCAGCCCTCGTGGCCAGCCCCTGTGCCCTCCTTCCCCAGGGACTGTTTGGAACCAGGCCACACAGTAGGAGGTGAGCAGTGGGTGAGCTCCGCCTCCTGTCAGATCAGCCTCGGCATTAGATTCTCAGGAGCTAAACCCTACTGTGAACGGCAAATGTGAGGGATCCAGGCTGCGTGCTCCTTATGAGAATATAACTAAGGCCTGATGAGCTGAGTTGGAACAGTTTCATCCTGAAACCATACTTCCCCGCTGCCCCATCCCACCTCACCCTGATCCGTGGAAAAACTGTCATCCTTAAAACCGGTCTCTGGTGCCAAAAAGACTGGGGACTGCTGTAATAAAGGACTTATGTCCAGAATATGTATGTGAATTCATATATATCTCAATAATAAGAAACATCAAAATAAATAATGTATAAAAGATGTAACAGACACTTTACCAAGAATATATATGGATGGCAAATAAGCACATGAAAATAAACTCAACATCATTAGCCATTAAAGAAATGCAAATTAAAGCCACAATGAGAGACTGCTACCCACCTATTAGGATAGCTAAAATTAAAAAGACTGACCATACCAAGTGTTGGTGAGGATATGGAACTCTCATACACTGCTGGTGGAAATGTAAAATGGTACAACTATCTTAGTTCATGTAGAAGATGTTAACATCAGGGGAAGGTGGGTGAAGGGGATTGCCGTACTACCACTGCAACTTTTCTGTCGAATTAATTACAAATAAAAATAAAAGTAATTAAACAAGTTAAAATATATGCAATACAACTTTTTAGAGAGACTGTTTATCTTACAAAATAAGTACATTTGCTCAAATATGTCTGTTGGCTGTCATAGACAATCACTGTCACTGTAGAGAAGGTCAGCAAGGCCAGGCGTGGTGGCTCCCGCCTGTAATCCCGGCACTTTGGGAGGCCAAGGTGGGCAGATGACCTGAGGTCAGGGGTTCGAGACCAGCCTTGCCAACACGGTGAAACCCCATCTCTACTAAACATACAAAAAACAATTAAAACCCGTCTCTACCAAAAATAGAAACAAACAAAAATTAGCCAGGCATGGTGGCAGGCACCTGTCATTCCAGCTACTCAGGAGGCTGAGGCAAGAGAATTGCTTGAACCCAGAAGGCGGAGGTTGCAGTGAGCCGAGATTGAACCACTGCACTCCAGCCCAGCCTGGGTGATAGAGTGAGACTCCATCTCAAAAGAAAAAAAAAAAAAAAAGAGAGAGAAGGTCAGCAAATTTGTAATGCTTGCATTTTTATAAGAGAAACCTGTGTAACCGCTTTGTTTATTTATTGAGACAGGGTCTTGCTGTGTCCAGCCCAGGCTGGACTGCAGTGGCATGATCATGGCTAAGTACAGTCTCGATCTCCTGGGCTCAAACAATACTCACACCTCTCAGCCTCTCACGTAGTTGGGACTATAGGCTGCACCATCACGCCTGGCTAATGTTTTTGTATTTTTAGAGATGAGGTCTTGCTATGTTACCCAGGTTGGTCTCAAATTCCTCGGCTCAAGCAGTCTTCCCACCTTGGCCTCCTAAAGTGCTGGGATTATAGGCATGAACCACTGAGCCTGGCCACAACTTTTTTTTTTTTGAGACAAAGTCTTGCTTTGTCTCCCAGGCTGGAGTGTAGTGGTGCATTGTCAGCTCACTGCAATCTCTGCCTCCCAGATTGAATCGATTCTCATGCCTCAGTCCCCCAAGCAGCTGGGACTACAGGGATGTGCCACCACGCCCAGCTATTTTTGTATTTTTAATAGAGATGGGGTTTTGGCTGGTCTCAAACTCCTCCCAGCCTCAGCCTCCCAAAGTGCTAGGATTACAGGTATGAGCCACCACCCTGGCCCCTGGCCACAACTTTAAATTAAATAATTCTTTAAAAATATTTTGCCATGAGGTAAGAATGAGTTCATGTGTGTTACAAAAATAATGTGTGCTGGGGAGGGACACTTATCTGTAATGGAGCAAAAGGCTCTCTGGCTACTACGGCCGGCTTTGCTGCCTTTGGAGGGCTAGAAGTGCTAGGGACTCCACAGTGCTTTGGAGCTGCCCTCACTGAGGGAAGTTGGTGTATATCCCTCACCCCTTGTGGGATGTACCTTTGAAATGCATGTTTTACACTGGTTTTCAGTTTTCCCAGTGCAGTTATATTTCAGTGGCCCCCAGTGGTAACCTGCTTGAGAATGAACCCATTACTGGCTGTCATCCCTTCCCCATCCCCTGCTGGTGCTTTCTTCACCTCCCAAATAAACTGCTTGCACTCAAACCCTTGCCTTAGGGTTGGCTTCTAGGGAAACCGAAACCAAGACAAACACTAACATTTTTTCAGGCATCCCAATGGATCATCCTGTTGTTACACCCTGGGCTTGGGAACCTCATTTGGTGACCACCGCTCTGCTCTGCGACAGTGACTACATCTGTCTGTCTAGCCTCTCCTTGCACACTCTCCCAGTGGCAGGCAGTGCCCACCCAGTGCAGGGCAGCTATGATTGTAAAAGGGTCCTTTGGATGTTGAGCTGAAATCTGGCTTGTTGTGACCTTTGCCCTTCTGCCTGGGCAGGGCTGTAAGAGGGCATGGAGTTATGCAGTTAGCAGGGCTCTGCTGGGGCATCCAGCAGTCCCTGGGGAAGAAGGGCACAGGGGCTGGCCAGGAGGCTGGACTCCTGGCCTCACACAGCTTGTCTCAAAGTAGCTCCATGTTCATTATATATTGGACTTTCCCTAAAAGCTTTTGTTTGGGAAAAAAAGAGCTCACAGCCAAAACTTAAATGAATACTTAATCACCACCACATTCTCGTTCAGTCTCTTGAAGCAGTTCTGCAGGTGACTGGGATGAACACTCCAGCACATAAATCTTATAAAAGTAACACCAGGTTCTAGCACCTCCCTGCTTGCTTAGGAGGGTAGTGATCTCTCCCACTCCAGTGTGAGATGCTGCCAGGTTGTGGGAAGCCCTGAGCAGACCAAAGGTAGCCTTTTACAAGCCACGCCACCAGACTTAACATCCAGGTTCTTACTATGCCTTCAGCACCACCTTGCAACATGGACCACAGGTAATGAGTGGGCGTCACACGTAGGCAGTCTTGCCGCAACCAGGTTCTGAAGATCAGCTAGTGGGCACCAGAGGCTGGTCATCTGCAATGCCTTGGCAAGGCGAAGCATGGCTGGCATAGCTACTCACTTTACAAGAAGCTGAAGCCCACAGGAGGAACAAGTTTACATTGGTTGCATGGCGTGGTTGTTTTAGTAAACAATGTTAAAGAATGGGACTTCATTTGCTGTGTTAGGTTCTTATGAATACCTAAGGGTGATGGTTCTGACCACCATGAATACGGTACTGTGCTGTCTTTGGCTTTTTGCCTTGAGTCCACGACATCCCTGGGCACAGCTCTGGGAAGCTCCCCTTGTTCAAAGCTCAGGTCCTCCCATCCTCATCGCTGTGGGTTGCTCAGTGCCTGCCCTGGGCCTGAGCAAGCCCAGGTCCCATGGGCTCAGACCCTGCCATAGTCCTTTGGCCCTGAAGGAAGTTTCACCTTCTGCAGCTTGACCCTTGGAGCTCCTCCTTCTCGGCAAGTTTACACCTCTTCCCAGGTTCAGTGGATCTACTCCCTTTTCCTGGACCTGCTGCATTAGCCAGGGAATGGGGGCTCACCAATAATGAGAATGAATGAACAAGGAAGTGGGGGATGATTGTAGAGATGTAGAAGGTTCAGAAGCCTGAGAGGTGAATGTACTGAGGCCAGAGCCAGGGTGCAGGAGCCACCTTTCCTACTAAGCTTGGATTTGGAGGGCTTATTAGGAGAGGTCTCTGCTAGGTGGTGTGCTGTTAAATGTTTGTCTCAAAACAAAACAAAGCTTGTGATAATTTTGTGTGTCAATTTGACAGGGCTATGGGGTGCCCAGGCATGTGACCAAATATTATCTTGGGTGTGTCTGCAAGGGTGTTTCTGGGTGAAATTAACATTGAATCAGACTGAGGAAAGCAGGTTGCCCTTCCTAATGCAGGTGGGCCTCATCCAATCAACTCAAGACCCGAACAGAACAAAAAGACTGAATGAGAAGAAACTCCTCCTGCCTGAGTGCTTCAGCTGGGACATCAGGCTTTTCCTGCCTTCAGAGTTGAACTCAAAGATGGGCTTTTCTTGGGTCTTGAGCCTACCAGCTTTTGGACTGGAACCTACACCATTGGTTCTCCTGGTTCTCAGCCCTTTGGACTCAGACTGGAACTATACTGCTGGGTTTCCTGGGTATCTAGCTTGCCTACTGTAGGTATTGGGACTTCTTAGCCTCCATAGTCACATGAACCAATACTTTATAATAAGTCTATTTCTCTGTCTCTGCATGTGTCTTACTTTCCATACAGTCACATGATGCATAGCATTTTGGTCAATGACAGACGGCATATACAATGGTGGACCCATAAGATTATAATGCTGGCCAGGCACGGTGGCTCAAGCCTGTAATCCCAGCACTTTGGGAGGCTGAGGCGGGTGGATCACGAGGTCAAGAGATCGAGACCATCCTGGTCAACATGGTGAAACCCCGTCTCTACTAAAGATACAAAAAATTAGCTGGGCATGGTGGCACGTGCCTGTAATCCCAGCTACTCAGGAGGGTGAGGCAGGAGAATTGCTTGAACCCAGGAGGCGGAGGTTGTGGTGAGCCGAGATCACGCCATTGCACTCCAGCCTGGGTAACAAGAGCGAAACGCCGTCTCAAAAAAAAAAAAAAAAAAAAAAAAAAAATATATATATATATATATATATATATATATATATATATATATATAAAATGCTGTATTTTTACTGTACCTTTTCTATGTTTAGATATACAAGTACTTAGCATTGTGTTGTAATTGCTCACAGTATTCAGTACTGTACCATGGGTTACAGATCTGCAGCCTAGGAGCCATAAGCTATCCCATTTAGCCTAGGTGTGTAGTGGGCTGGACCATCTAGGTTTGTGTAACTACACTGTATGATACTCACACAGTAATGAAATTACCTAACGACACATTTCTCAGAACTTACCGTTAAGTGATGCATGCCTCTTTGTATCTCTTACTGGTTCTCTTTCTCTAGAGAACACTGATTAATACAACAGACAGAACAAAACAAGCCCTGATTTGTAGTGCTGCTAATTCCTGTGGTGAAAATGCTCCTGCTGTGGGTCATTTCAGGCTGCCAATGTCACTGAACATGGAAGTGGAAGGAGGAGTGCACGATGACTCCTGTAAGCTGGTACAAGCCAGACCCAGCACACCACCGACCCCCTCCCATAAACACCTTTCTCACCCTCCTCCAAGATGGATCAGACTTCAGGTCTGCGGGTGAGGTTACCAGAAGTTCCAAGGACACGCATGTTGAGTTCTCTTCTACTTTCGGCTTCCATGAGGTCAGGTAGTGAACGGATTCCTGACACCCTCCTGTAAGAAAGCTGCTAAACCAAGCCGAGGCTCCTCAGGTGGCCCTCTTGCTTCCTCAGACATCTCGAGGCCAGGCCCATGGCTTGAGGCTTGTAAGGCAGCTGCTGCTAAGATTCAGATTTGGAATTGTGAGCAGCAACACACAGTGTCCAGTCTAGAACCTAAGCCCAGCAAAACAAGGTCTGGGTTGGGCTCTCAGGCACCAGCCCAGATAGTGCCTTATTTATTGAGACAGTCTTGTTCCGTGTCACCACAGCTGGAGTGCAGTGGTACAATCCTAGCTCACCTTGGCCTCAAGTTCCTGGACTGGAGCAATCTTCCTGCCTCAGCCTCCAGAGTAGCTGGAACTACAGATACTTGCCACCATACTTAGCTAATTTTCTCAAAATTTTTTATAGACAGGGTCTCACTATGTTGTTCAGGCTTGGTCTTGAACTTCTGGCCATAATCACTCCTCCTGCAGCGACTGAGGAATCCAGGTTCCTTCTGACGTAAGACTCCTACCACCTATGGCCTAGTTGTCATTTGCACTGAGCGAAGGAGTGCCAGGAGACCTCATATAGGCTTTTATGACTTTTGTTTACATTCCACTGGAAAACTCCTAACACAAGGACACAACAGACTGCAAGGAAGGCTAGGAAAGGTAGTCCAGCTGTGTGTTCAAAGGGAGGAATGTGTTTTAATGGATAGCTAGTGGGTCCACCAGTTTGTAGATGAGGACAGTAGTCTCAACAGGATTAACTAACTTGCTGAAATTGGCCACAACCAAGTGACAAAGCCAGGCCTCTGCCACCATCATCTATCACCTGAACTACAGCGGTGGCCTTCTCACTGGTCTGCTTACCACCGTGCACATAGAGGGATCCTTTTGACACATCCTCCAATCACACCCTGACGGTATAGAAACAAACTTGTTCTAGCCCTTGCCCCTGGGCTCATGGGTTCAGTGAGAGCAACTGAGTTGGGGAATGGCACAGCCTGCACCGGAGCCCAGATTTGACTCCACATTTTGGTCCCCCAAGCAAGGAACGACAAACGCCAGCTTCCAGGCCATATTTTAATTTTAACAGAAGCAGCAGCCTCACAGCCACGAGGTCATGTGTTCCAGACAGTAGACACAGTGCCTGTGGCTGCAAGAGCCTGATGGGGGAGACTCATGCCTTTCTCCTTGGTCCCCATGACCAAAGAAGAAAATAAAAAGCACACACCATACACTGCCACACCCATCCCCACCCCTCCTTTTCAGTAATATCCAATTATTCATCCTTCTGGCCAAAGAAACTGGCTACAATTCTGATTTTACAGAAAACCTTCACGCAGCCAAGAAACTCAGGGCTCTGGAGGGGAGAGGTTTACTCTGATACTTTCCACATGCATTGCCCCCTGGGACAAGTTTAACTCCACCCAAAACTATCACATGGATGGCCAGTGACAGGACTGGCTACCAAAAAAAAAAAAAAAAAAAAAAAAAAAGCAAGCCATGAACTCAGCTCACCATGCTAAGACTGCCTCTTTCCAGGCAAGATTTTACTGGAGCAACATTAACCTGAGGATGTGATTCCAAAATACCTTCCCTTCCAAGCCCCAGGTTGTGGGTAAGGTCTGGATTTTGGTTACATAACTAAGGGTGACTGAGGTTGCTGGCATCTCTGGCCACAGTCCCAGTGGTTTAGGGATGGAGGCTCCACTGGCGAAACAATGGCACTGTTGGATTAACTAGCTCGTGTTAACCATTCATCTACAGCGAGTAGAATCATCAGTTTTGCACCAAGCAAGGAAGCACATGGGTCTCCTATGAGAACTAATGCCAGGATTCACATGCTTTGCAAATTAGAGAATGTTTTTTCCTTCTGCCCCCTCCAGAAGCCAAATAGGTTGGGTGGTTCCTTTGCCTTCTGAGTGCCTGAATGCCCCCAGCCCGCACAGGACCGTGCTCAGACACTAGTGTGCCAAGCCTTGGGAGGGATGGGTGAACACTTCAGTTAAAGTGTGACTCTTAAGAGGATTGTGGGAGCTGGAATGACAAGACAGATGCTTCCCTGCAAGCCAGGTATAAGCCTTTCTGACAATGAGATGGGAGCTGGCCTTGGGGCTGAAGGAAGGATCTTGAATGACAGATAACCCCAAGTGTTCACTAGATCATTTATTTTTCCTCTGACTGTCCACCCAAATGAGGCTTTCCATGGGTTTTGCAACCACAGTATCTAAGACAATCAGAAAGGTTCCAGGGAGGTCTTCTCTCTAGTGATGTGACAGATGAGGAAACCACAGCTCAGAGGACAAAGGACTTGCCCACCTTGCACAGCTCGCTGACTGGTAGAGAGGGACTGAAACCTAGGTCTTCCGACTCATACCTCACAACCATGACTGGCGCAGCTCCCTTAATTCCAGCTTCCCTTACATGACCACAATTCCTTCTCAGATTCGGGGTTTTCACCTGAGGCTGGGCAGTTCTTAAGATGGAGTTGCATAAACAACCAAGCTTTGAGTTATAACAAGCAGGGGAAGGACCTAGGCAGGTTCCTTTCCCTTTAGAACGGAAATGGAACTTTTCTCTGAGCTTAGGATTTGTAAGGCACTGAAATTAACTACAGCGGGGGTGGGGAGTGGTGGGAGAAAGAAAAAAAGAGAGATGAGTGGTTGGAGAAATCAAGCTGATGCTCTTTTCTTCCAGCCCCACAGTGAGAATTCCACAGAAACATGATGGTGGACTCCATTTTCCTACTTGATGCTGTCCACTCCCCAGCCCCCATGCTGCAGAGCAGCGTAGACCCACTCCCACCAAGACAAAGCGGGTTTTGGGACAAATGAGGCCAGCAGCATTGGTGAGCCAAGAAGAATCAGCCCAGGTCCCCTGGATCCAATTCAAAGCGCAGACCACTTTCTCCACCTAGGTGTCCCAGAGTGAGGCTAGGACAGGATTCAACCCTGGAATGCCTTCTCCAGGAACACAGGCCCCTCCGAGTGGACTCAGTGGTGGCTGGGGTGGGCCTGCAGGCCGGGGCATAGAGGAGGAAGGGGCAGGATGGCACCAAGGACGGCGGGGAGAACTTTGGCCTCAGACCTGGCTATGGCACAGCACATCTTGGGCCTCCCTGCCCCACGGCTGCCCTCCTGAGACCCCAGGGTGGGGAAGAGCTGTCCTTCTCCTGTGAGGGCTCGTCTGGCTGATGGAGGCAGTGGCAGGGCAACTCCAGGGCATCCCCTTCATCATTCCAGCCACGGCCCACGGCTGTGCATGGGTGACCTGACGTGAAGCCTTTTCAGACTCCACTGCAGATGTGACGCTGAACAGGAAGCAACAAGAGCTAGCACTTACCCAGCACCTGCAATGGGACTGGTGCTCAACTCGGATGACAACCTCAGGTTAGGTATTACTATCCCCTTCAACTGATGGAGAGACCCAGGCTCAGAGGGTTTAAGGGACTCACCCAGAGTCACACAGCTAATGAGTTCTAAACGGGGAACTGGACTCAGGCTTGTCTGCCTCCAAACCCCACATTCTTTCCATTCCACTGGGCTGCCCCTGGAAGCCAGGAGGAAGGTGGTGCTGGGCTGTCAGGGGGGTATTTCTGGAGGGGTTTCTCTCTGAAAGCGTGGATCTGGGAAAGCAGCCACAGCTCCAGTGAAAGGAAGATGCCTGACCACTCACATGTGTCCGTCTCTCCAGGCGGCCTCCAGCTCAGTGCCTGGCAGCCTTGCAGATCTTGTCGTACACCTCGGGGAACGCGTCCTGGCAACCAAGCTTCTCTCGCAGCTTGTGGTACAAGGAGCCGTCAAACATCTCCCAGAATTCCTCCCGGTCCATGTAGCAGTCGGCATATAGCATCTGGAAGCTGCAGAGGCAGAGAAGCAGGTGAGGACGCCAGGAGGTGCATGGAGTGTGAGGTGCGAGAGGAGCCCAACCGCTCGCTCTGAAGCCCAGAAAGGGCTTTTGGAAGGTTTGCCTTGTTTAACCCCCTTAACCTGGTGAAGAAGATGGTGCAGGAATTCTTATCCCCCTTTTGCAGGTAGGGAATTGGGGCTTGGGGGTTAGGTAGCTTAGCAGTGGAGGCAGAGTCAGGAGTAGAACTCAGACTGCTGGGCTTCTGCCCTCTGCTTGGCCAAAGGCACAGGTGCCTCCCCTGATGGGGCTGTTTTCCTTTCATGGTTATTAACTTTTCAGTAAGCTGCACATATTTAAAGTGGACAATTGGATAAGCTCGACACAGGTACGCGGTCACTGCAGTCCAGACCGTGGCTCTGTCAGCCCCACAATTTACCCGTGCCCCGTGGTTACCCGTCTTCCTCTGCCACCACCAAGGCAACTACTGGTGTGCTTTCTGTTAGTATGGAAACACCCCTGAGGTGTTTTCGGGAATCTTTTATCAAAGGAATCACATGGTATTCTTTTCTCCTGGCTTTGTCTGTGTTCCACTCCACAGTTTATTCAGGCTGTTTCTGGGCAAGCCTCTGTCCTGGGCCTCTCGGTGGTTTTCACATTCGGGAATCCCTCTCCTTAGCCTTGGCCTTTCCATCTGGAGCAGTCGGCCCTGGACACAGCTAAGCCCACACCTATGACCCCTCCCATGGGGGCGAGTGGGGTGATGTGTTCACTGGAGGAGGGGGTGCAGGGGAAAGAGCGCAAGTGGTCCTGCAAGTCCACCCCGCCCAGCTTTCAGAACTCACCTCCTGACCCAGAGGCTGCCACAGCTCCAGGGGCCCTGAGGAAGCAGTTCTTCAGGCCTGGGGCTCCTGGTTCTTGACAGAGCTGGCCTCACTCCCCTGAAGCAGTACCCTGGGGCTCTCAGTGAGAGGGATCACACTACACTCTGGGCCACTCACCCATGTACGCTGCGAACAAACTTCTCCAACTGCCTCATGCAGGGCCTGGCTTCAAAGTGTTTCACACGTGGCTCCCCGTATGCTCCAATGTCAATGTACAGTTCTGCCTCATCTCCCTTGGGGTGTACCAGGCCTGGCTGGCTGGGCAGGATGAATGGACACAGCCAGATGGGATAGACCTGGGTAGATCAAGGAGGGAGGTATTGTGCTTTTTCTCCAACAGGTGACAGGCTCGTGGCTGGCCCATTCATACCCACCCAAATGGTTCTGCAGCATTCTCAAAGACCACCCCCAACAAGGTGCTCTTGGCTTCACTCCCTGTCCCCCAGCCCTGGCTGAGAACACCCTGGAGGACACAACTGGAGCAGGTCAAGGGAGTGCTCGCTGCCAGGCCCTACAACTCCTCTCCCGGGGGTCCATCGCTGAGCCGGCTGAGGCCTCAGTAGGCATAGGGACAAGGGCCTCATCTTAAAGTCGGGAAAACTGCGGCCCAAAGGGCAGGTGTGCCCAAGGTCGGTCACACGGCTCAGGGGAGGAGACCATGGATTCCGAGGGAATGCACCTGGTGCGCCCTCCTTGCCCTGCCCCACTCACGTGGATGTCATTTTGGAAGGTGTGCAGGGCCTGCTGCAGGCACTTCATGGGCACCAGCATGTCCTGCACCACGTGGTGCTGCTCGTACAGCTTGCGCAGGGTCTCACCCTGGGTCAGCTTCAGGAGGGAGATCTTGGGAGGCACCAGCCAGCCAAAGAGGTAGCGGAAGATGGGGTTGTTGCCAAAGGGGATGATGTCCTGGAAAACACAGATTAGGGATGGAGAGGAGAAAAAAACAAGGACTGAATGTCTCCAAGTGCAAGGGGTTGGGGACCAGGTCCCCATTCTGTACTTAACAGAAGCACGACAGGGTCCCATTCCCCTCTTTAGAGGGGGCGTGATGGTACCTAGGACTTTACCAGTTGGATCTATGTTTCTTCTCAGCTCTGGCATTTACCAACAATGATGACCCCGGGCTAGTTATAACTTCTTTGAGCTCAGTTTTCATATCTGTAAAATGGGACTTGTGAGGATAATGAGATATTAATACCAAGTGGAAGGCACGCAACTCTGTGGCTGGAGTCTAATGATGAGGTAAATATCATTCCTGGTCTAGCTGTTGGCATTCCATAAATGTTTGAGAAGTGAATGCTGTTGAATGAGCACAGTGATACTCAGGGAACTTAAGCAATCTCCCTAAGGGCACACAGCCAGAGACAGCTCTCATGGGGTGGGTGTTAGCCAACCACTTATACTGAAACAATAACATAAAAGGGAATGGCGGCTGGGCATGGTGGCTCACGCAGACAGGAAATTGAGACCATCCTGGCTAACACAGTGAACTTCATCTCTACTAAAAATACAAAAAATTAGCTGGGCACGGTGGCATACGCCTGTACTCCTAGCTACTCAGAAGGTCGAGGCAGGAGAATCACTTGAACCTGGGAGGCAGAGGTTGCAGTAAGCCAAGATCGCACCACTGCACTCCAGCCTGGGTGACAGAGCAAGACTCTATCTCAAAAAAAAAAAGGGAAAGGCAAGACAGAGCTGCCCCTGGTTCCTTTTCTTTCAGTCCTTCCTTACTGTAGTCAAAGGTAGTGTTGGTAGAATGTGCATGCAGCAAAGAGAAAAAGAGTTTTTATGCTGCATTCTTAATGGAACCAAGATATCAAGATATACATATACACGAGGAGTTCAATGTTCTTATATTTGTATTGATGAATATATTTAAACAATGAACAGTAAAATTCATGCTAATAATTTAAATTTTTCTTTACTTAGAATGGCATTAAGTTGCAAATATTTATGACAAGAGAGAGAGACCATGGAGAAAGGAAAAAGCTTTACATTTTAGTACCTTTAAAGCACTTCTGGGCTGCTTTTTGCACTGGGCCCTGCAAATTATGCACTAGCTCTGACCCCACGTGTTGCTGATTGACCAAACTGGGGGAAGGGAAGTGACCCGACCAGCCAGGCCTGGCACAGGTGTGACTGGAATGTACTGATCACTTGTTAAGGGACTTAGCACCCAGGTGTGGTCACACTTGGTTCATTCCAGGGTCTTGCTCAGCAGGGAGGAACCTGGGGGAAAAGGCGGCCAATGGGAGAAGAGTTATCCCAGCAGGGGCGGCAGTGGCGGCGGGGGGAAGCATGCATTTGAAATTGTTTAGACTTTAGACTTTCGACTCTAGAAATGTCTTGACTTCTGCATTTCGACTGTAGAGGATGCTGCGGTGCTCCACACAGATGCCCGCTCCAGGAAGGCACCCATTCCTGGGGAAACAGCTGCAGGGGGGTGCTGACTGCTGACACTCAGAGAGAACTGCCCTTGGCAGAAAGGAGCTGCCTCATCCAAGGTCAGCCTGCACAATGACTGGTTGATGGGGCAGCATTTGGTGTAAAGTCCTAGCCCACTGGCCTCAAGGTGACACAACTCTGGTGGGCCATCTTACTCCACGATGCCTGTGGGTCAGTTGAAGCCTTCCTTGTTTCTGCACCACAGCTTGACTTCTCCCTCTTCCCTGTCATGCTTCCCTACTCCCTCACAGGGGGTCTGAACGTTAACTTCCTGTATGCAAAGGCAGGCTGAAAACACCCATTCTTCCAGATTCTTCCTTTACCTGAAGGCAGTGTGGGCCAGTGTTTAATAGCACAAATATGTAAGACTAACATCATTTTGAACCCTAGCTCTGTGTAGTAGTTTTAAAATATGGCCCTAGATTCTTTGCTAGTCCTTTCTTCAAGAAGTAGAGCTCAATGCCCCTCCCCTGAGTATGGACTGGATTAGTGACTCCGTTCTAATAAGCAGAATATGGTGGAAGTCACAGGTGTGACCAGCGGCTGGGTCATAAAAGGCACTGCAGACTCCTCCTTGGTCTCTCTTGGATCACTTGCTCTGGGCAAAGCCAGCTGCTTTGTCATGAGGTTACTGAAGGAAGCCATGTGGCAAGGAGCTAAGGTATGGTCAACATCCATGGGAGCTGGAAGCAGATCTCCCAGCCCCAAGATGACTGCTGCCCTAGCCCACAGCATGAGACCCTAAGCCAGGACCACCCAGATCAGCCACTCCCAAGTCCTTGACCTTCAGAAACTATGATATAATAAGTGATTGCTGCTTTAACCTCTAACTTTTGGTTTTGTTCATTATGTAGCTATAGATCACAAATACACTTATTCTCTGAGTTGTGCTATTTACTTTGTCTTGAACAATTTTATTTTTGTTTTTGAGACGGAGTCTCACTCTGTCGTCCAGGCTGGAGTACAGTGGCGTGATCTTGGCTCACTGCAACCTTCACTTCCCAGGATCAAGGGACTCTCCAGCCTCAGCCTCCCTAGTAGCTGGGATTACAGGCATGTCCCAATCTGTCTGGCTCATTTTTGTATTTTTAGTAGAGATGGTGTTTTGCCATGTTGGCCAGGCTGGTGGTTACTTTGGATAACCTAAACCTCATCTGTGGAATGGAAATAACACTAATACCTACTCTCAGAGGACTGCTGAGAAGAAGAAGACAGTGCATGGAAAGTGTTCGGCCTTAGCGCCCACCACGTCGGGAAGGGCTAACGTTAGCACTGCTGTTACCTTTATGATCCTCTTTCGCTGGCTCCTCTCCTTTCTCTTAACAAAACCACACTCCACAACCTTAACACGGCTCTTGGCTGGGATGAAGCAGGACTTACAGTGGCTTCTACTTTTGGCAAAGTTGCCCACTACCTGCTGTGGGCCTGGACATCGCCCAAGATTAAGACTAATGGCTGTGGGGGAGATCCCACAGTCCCCCAGGCCATGATGAGACCCTCTACCCCTACCACCAGCCAATCACATTCTGCTTAATGTCAGAACTGACCAATCACCCTCTCCTAGGGGCCCACCAGGTGTAATTCAGTCATGCCTTACCTTCAGTTGTCCTTAGTCACCATGGCCTTCCAGAGGCCTTGCTACCTGTGATCTTCACCTGCTACAGCAATGCAGCACCTCTTAATCTGACCTCATCTGCCACTACCCCGCTGCCTTTCCTCTCAGGCCCTCCCTCTGTGCTCTCATGGTCTGACAGCAGCGAAACTCTCTCCGTCCTCAGTCTCTGAACATTCCTTTTCCCTCCTTGTTCTTAACTAGAACCCTGAAGCCCTCTTTAAGTGGTATCATTGTCTCCCCTACGACCCTCCTGCCACTGGACTAGATGGAGGTGAGGCAGAGTCCTCCCGGCCCCTCATTCCTGCTTCCAGATCTCTGTTCCTCCCCTGTGCCCAGAAACCAACCTCAGAAACTTGGAAACATGTGCCCAATACCTCCCCTGATAACCACGGCTCCCTTCACTAGAGTGTGGATCACTGGATTTCCCGACTCCAACATCCTTGGTTCCTTTCACCGGATTCTGGAAAACTGTCACCTTCTCTAACATTAACTTTCGGTGATTTAATACCCACAGAGATGGTTCTGCCCACGCCTGGCCTCTATGGCCCTGGCCTCCCTGACCTTGGCCTTCTTTCTTTATATTCCAGTGACCTTATCTTCCACATGTCTTTGGCCACTGACTCTCACAACATACTCTAGAGGAGAGGACAGAAATTACCACTCATTGAGATCCAGTGTGGGAGTGGAAGTGAGCCCACTGGTAAACGTGGCCTAGCTCCTGTTTTTGTAAACTTGATTTCATTGGAGCCAGTCATCCCTATTCATTTATGTACTGTCCTTGGCTGTTTCCGTCTGGCAGATCTGAGGAGCTGTGATGGATTCCATGGCTTGCAATGCCTAACATATTTGTTGTCTGGCCTTTAGGAAAGATTGCTGACCCTAGGCTTGGTCATGAGGTCTACATTCACTGTCTCCATAGCTTCAATTGCAAGTGTTTGCTCTCAGCCATCACCGCCTCTCTTACTAGCTTACGCCCTCTAGTCCCCTGGCTTTAATGCTTCACCCCCCTCACCGTATCAGTCCCCTGTCAGTCCCTGGGGGCCTCTCACATCCTGCCTCCCCGCTGTGGCTGGCTTAGATGTCATTGTAACCACACCCTTGTTTCCTCACTCTTGCCTACACATCACACTCCCTGCCAAACCTCAGCCATGGTTAAATATACGTCTGCCTACTCTGTACCCCCCACACACAGATTCTTGGGTGGAAACCCACAACCACACTGATCTTACTGTAAATTCATGAGCACAAACCCCTGGTAGGATCAATGCTGCCTGGCAGTGCCACAGTGTTTCCCTGTTAATTCATTTCCCATTCTCCGAGGGACAGCTTCACATCTCTTCTTTCCTCAAACCATCAACATCCTCTCCCCTTTCATCTCAGCTGAAATCCTTATTTCACTGAGAAAACAGAAGCGGTCAGAAGAGAATTCCCACACCCTCCTACCACCCTACAATCCTCCCATTTGTAGCAGCTGTAGCCATTGGGCCCGCTTCCCTCCTGACAACTGGATGAACTTCCCATGTGCCCATCAAAAGGCCACCTCTCCACCCGAGCTCAGGAGCCACTCCATGCCCCGACTGAAGACTTCTCACTATCAATCCACCCTCTCCTGCATTGTCATTTTCCCCTCCACTGGATCACTGTCCTGACTGCCATCTCTCCCATCTTAAAAGCAATCACACAGACAAGGTACCTTCACCTTCCCCCACACCCGCTCCAGCCCTCACCCTCCTTCTCCGCCTCTCTTGGCAGTGAGCCTCTCAGGTTTGCTTTCACTGTCTCCACTGCCTTGTCTCTGGTTCTCTCTCGCACTCACTGGTCAAGGTTTCACCCCTATCGCTTAAAGTCAGGGATGACATACCCATGGCCAAATCCAGAGGTCTCTGTCTTCATCGCCCTCAGCAGCATGTGGCACAGTTGCTGGTCTTCCTTCTGAAACAGTCTTCCCTTGGCATCTGGGATGCCACGTCCTCCTGGTTTTGTTCCCCTGCCCTGGTTGACAGCACCTCCTCCTGTCCTTGGCTGGCTCCTCCTCCCCTAACCTGCAGGGTGTCCCAGGGTCTTCTCTAGCCACCCTCACTCATCTACCTCCATGGCTTTAGAAGACATTTCTCTGAGGCTGAGAAACATGTATGTGGGGCTCCAACCTCCACTGAACTCCTGAAGTCCTGACACATGTCACTGGCTCCTGCTGTCGTCCCACCTGGACATCTGAATAGCTTCTGATTCCCCTTTCCAGTCCCCTCTCCCTGTTTAAAATGGCAGTTAGCCTTGGCCCCAAACTTTGGAATCGCATCTACAGCTGATCTGTCTGGAAATCCTGTTGGTGGTTCAGCCTGCACTGCATCCTCCAGATTTGACACTTCTCCTCTGTGCTGCCCAGACAAGTGTCTTCTTTCTACCACTCTTGCCCACTCCCGCCCCCATCCACTCCAACCAGCTGTCACAGTTACCCTTTTAAAACAAAAATCAGGCCATGCCACTTTCCGTTGAAAGCCCTCGCTGGCTTCCTATTATACTTAGAATAAAATATAAAGTCCTTCCTAGCCGACAAGGAGCCATATGATCTAGCCTCTGGCGGCTTTTTGACCTCATTCCTCACCATGGCTCAGCGTGGGAATGCTAGCTCTACAGCTCTCACGCTGTTTTTCAAACACATGCAGTCTTGCTGGGACACCTGGGTAGCTATATGCAAAAGAATGGAATTGGACTCCTACCCTACTCAACAACCTAAATATAAGAGCTACAACCATAAAGGTCTTTGAAGAAAACATAGGGGTAAATCTTCATGACCTTGGGTTTGGCAATAAATTCTTACATATATGGCACTAAAAGCACAAATGACAAAAGGGAAAATAGATAAATTAGGATTTATCTAAATTCGAAACTTCTGTGCATCAAAGGACATTACCAAGACGTGAAAAAACCCTGCAGAATGGGAGATAAGGTTTGCAAATCACATATCTGATGAGGGTCTAGTATCCAGAATATATAAGAAACTCTTACCTCTCAGCAAAAAAGACAAATGACCAAATTTAAAAACGCGGCAAAGGATTCAAACAGACCTTTCACCAAAGATACACAAAATGGCTGACATGCATATAAAAAGATGCTCGACATGATTAGCTCCAAGGAAAATGCAAATTAATACCACAAACCCACCAGAATGGCTATAACAATGCTAATAATTTAAAAACCAGAAAATAACAAGTTTGGTAAGAATGTTGAAAAATTAGGACACTCATACATTGCTGGTGGGAATGTAAAATGACACAGCCTCAGTGGAAAAGAGTTTGGTTGTTTCTCAGAAAGTTAGACACAGAATTAGCATCTGACCCAGCAATTCCACTCCTACTTCCTTATCCCAAAGAACTGAAAACAGGTATTCCAACAATATATGCACATGAATATTCATAGCAGCACTGTTCAAAGTAGCCAAAAGGTTGAAACAACCCACATGTCCATCAAGAAAGAGTGAAAAAACCAAATGTGGTCTCTTATAAAATGAACTACTATCCTGCCATAAAAAGAAATGAAATATTGATACTGAAAACCTTCTGCTAAGTGAAAGAAGCCAGTTACAAAAGGCACATACTGCATGATTCCATATGTATGAAATATCCAGAATAAGTACATCCATAGAGACAGAAGACGAACTGGTGGTTGCCACAGGCTGGGGCCAGGGGAGAGAATAGGGAGTGACTGCTTAATGGGTGCAGGGTTTCCTTTTAGGTGATGAAAATGTTCAGAACTACATAAAGGGAGTGGCTGCACAACACTGTGAATGCACTAAACCACCCTGAACTGTCTGTCCATTTTGCAACAGTTCATTTCTTGTTAGCCCAGCTCAAGCCCTGGGCTCTGGCTGTCCCTCTGCCTGGGAACAGAGTTCCAGAGTCCTCCCGAGTTGTTCCTGGTCTGCCCTCCCTATGTTCATGTCCCTGCTCACAAAGTCATCTCCTGAAGGACTCTTCCTGACCTTCCCCAACTTAAAGTGTCACTGCTCCTCACCCACCCACCCGTCTACACACGCAACAGTAAATTCTCACTCACCTTTCACAGCCAGGCTTGGCTGCCACCCTGAGCCCTAGGCAGAACTAGCCACTTCCTCCTCTTGTTTCTGTGGCCCTTTACAGTGCAGGGAGATCTGTCTGCTCACCGTGGCTAGAGCCTAACCCTTCCTAAGAGCAGAACAGGTCTGTGTTCTCCAAAGTACAGGCCCAGGGGCCCACCCCCCAGCACCAAGCAGATGCTTGCTGAGAGCCTGCTGCTTGAACCGGAGGTAGCTGGTTCCTTCAAAAGGAAACGACTGTGTTGCAGCTTGAGAAGGCACCATAGGTTACTTAGGACAAAGCCACTCTTTTCCCTGAAGGGAGAGAGTATGGCTACAGTGTTACCTGTCTGGGCTCCCTGCCCGGCTGGCCAGGAGGAGCCAGGGCTACAGAAACCCAAGCCTCACCTGGAGCTCCCAGAAGATGCTGCGCGTGTGGCGGTGGTAGTAGTGTCTCAAGGGAATGTACTCCAGGCCCTCTTGGTTTGTCTTCAGATAGTTCTCCACATGCTTAAAGAACCACGGCTTGTAGTAATTGCCAATGCTATTCAGCTGAAATGACAGAGGGCACTGTGATCAGCCTGCAGACAAGTGCCCAGCGCCATCAGGGCGTTAACAGTGACACCCGGCTTTTGTTCAGCACTCCTGGCCTTTTCAAAGCTCTCTGATGTCTATTATCGCCTTTGAGACTCTTGAAAGCTGGTGAGGTTATGCACAGCGGGTATCCTCTAGCAGAGAGAGCAGGAGCTCAAAAGAGGTTAAGTGGTGTGTGCCCAGGGCCACACAGTGAGTCCCCCACAGTCTAGAGAACTCAGGGACCCCAGCCAAGCCTGGTGCAAATGTTTAATAGTGTCTGCCCTGATGCAGTGCTCCAGGCAGGGGAATCCCCTCCCTCCCTCCTTTCCCACCCTCCCTGAGGCCAGTGAAGCTCGAACTCTGGGCATGGGTCAGCCTGTCAATGTAATCCAGGGCTCACAGCACTAATTGGTCATGGCACTTTCCCTGCTGTCCCTGGACCAAGCTCCACAGTCCCCTGCACAGCACTCCCCAGGCAGCCACTGTCTGAAGGATGCTCACATGAATAAACCTCACACCTCCCTGGCCCTGGCCCTGGCCCTGGCCCTGGCCCTGGCTCTGGCTTTGGCCCTGGGGGCTCTCACACCCAAATCTTCTATTGAGCTGGTGTCTCCCTCAGCCCTAAAGGGTCAGGACTCAATGTGCTGTGTGCGCTAGGATGGCTGAGCTTCTCCTAGCCTCAGCTTCCACATCCATAAATGAATTCTGGCAGATGCTCACAGGAAGAGGCAGGGGGGATCCTGGAAAGAGCACAAGCTTCAGGATGGGCAGCTGGGGACACACCAAGTTTCCCACCAGCTGTGTGACCTCAGGCAGGTCATCTCTGAGCCTTTCTTCACACATAACATGATAATAAGAATACATACTTTGTGGGATTTCTTTGCCTATTAGAAATTACATACATGTGCCCATTGTATTTACAAAAATGGGATTATCTGATATGTATTGTTTGCCACTTTGCTTTTTCCACTTACAACACATTTGGGAGAGCCTGGGCAGGTTACTTAGCAGCTCTGGAAGGCTAAAAGAGATGATGTAGGAAGTGCCAAGCACGGTGCCTGGCTCACAGGGGGCTGCAGTCTCAGCCCCCACCTACGCCCCTTGCTGACCTTCTCTACCCTAGAGCCAGGCAACCCTTTGCCCTGGATCTCTGGCCTCCAGCACGTGCAGCTCTCTGTGTGCACCTGCTTGTGCAGGCCTACCCTGCCGCTCAGGACACTCTGCAGGGTCAGGAAACTAGGGCTAAAGAGCCTCTTTGCCCAAATTAGTTTTGGTGGGGATGGTATAGGGCAGGGCAAAAAACACTCATACTGGCCTCTGCCTGCTCATGTGAAGAGGGGAACCCAGAAGGAAACAGAGCAACCTGATCTAATCCCAGGTGAGGCGTGGCATATACGTGGCAGTGGCACCACCAGCCGCATAATGAAAGTGAGACTTAAGGCCACCTGGATACAGGTGCTCCTGGTGCACGCTGATGCATCAGGAGCCATGCAGAGAAGCTCAGGATATGGGAAAGAACCTAGATACTATGTCTCTTCCAGGCACACACCAGCTGAGGAAGCCAGGTGGCTACACGAGCTGCAGGCCACCTCAGTCCTTGATTGCAAGCCATTCCGTATCTCTGGCCCCCCCACCCCCTGCTGTGAAATGGGGGCAGGATGCTTCTCACAGGATTGTGGCAAGCTTTACACTGGGCAGTGCCTGCAGAGGGCGCATCACAGGGCCTGGCACACGGGGATAACTTCCTGAATGCTTGGAAACAGAAATGTTTGGAAGAAATGCTTCTAAAATAAAGTGCCCAGATGTCTAATGGCATCTACCACTCTGCCCCAGCCCTGTTCCCATCAAGGATCAGGGTCTTGCTCACTGGGGCACTTGGCAAATATCCCTCTGCTGCTGATTCTGGGAGGGCCTCTGGGTAATGCCCTCTGGGCCTCACAGTCTTCTCCTTGGGAAGTAAAGGAATCAGATCAGGTTTCCAAATATTTTAAAAGCAGTGCAAACCCCTCTGCCAAATCATAGTATTAGGTGGCATCTAACACATCAAACAGAAGACAGCAGAGCCACTTTGGGTACAGTGGGGGTGGTAACTCCCCTTGGTCCCATCCCTCAGCTTTCCTACCCCTGATAGCCTCAAAGGAATGCCTCAGAGCAGTTGGAAACCTCTGGTCTAGATGTCCTTGCTAAGTGACTTGGTGTAGATGACACATACTGTCTGGGCTTTGTCCTGGGTCAGGCAGATCCAGGGGCCCAGGAGGGCCATACACTTCAGCTCGATATGCTGTATTGCCACCGCTGCTCCAGGACCTCCGCACTTACCGCTGTCCCACAGGGAGCAATGTTTGCATGATGCTAAAGTCTATGGGCTGATATGCTGGGGAACTGACTGAACCAAGAGTCAGAAGCTGGAATTTAAATCTGTTCTGTGCTAGCTGTGTGTCCTCAGAGAAGTCTCTTTCCCTTTCTGGGCCTCATTTTCTTATTTGTAGAGAGGATTGTACCAGATGATATTGCAGTCCTTTACAACTTTAAAATGTTTGAAGTATATATAGGTATAGATTAAGAGTCTGAAGGGATGCTATCCTTTGATCTGCAATTTCTATGTTAAGACATTGTTCGAATTACAGACAAAAGTTGTTCATTGCTCCACTAATTAACATAACAAAAAAAATCAGAAACAAATTTTCAACTCTGGGCAGCGATAGGGCATTCATTCATTTGCTCTATGCAATGTTCTGTAGGTGGACATTAACAACAATAGTTATGAAGGCAATATAACAACATGGGGAAATGTTCATTACAATAAACAAGAAAAAGGCTGGGTGCAGTGGCTCATGCTCGTAATCCCAGCACTTTGGGAGGCCGAAGCAGGAGGATCATCTGAGCTCAGAAGTTTGAGACCAACCTGGGCAACATGGTGAAACCCTGTCTCTACTAAAAATACCAAAATTAGCCGGGTGCAGTGATGTGTGCCTGTACTCCCAGCTACTCGGGAGGCTGAGACAGGAGAATTGCTTGAGCCTGGGAGGCAGAGATTGCAGTGAGCTGAGATCGCACCATTGCATCCAGTCTGGGCAACAGAGCGAGACCTTGTCTCAAAACAAAACAAAAAACAATAAACAAGAAAAGACGAATGTGAACAGGTGATCACAGCTGAAGACAAACAAACTGCAAAGAGGAGCTCACCCTCATGAGTGATCCAAGAACTGCAAAATAAAACGAGATACTATTTTTAACCCTATCAGATTGGCAAAAATGAAAGAGTGATCCTATTTAGTGTTGGCAAGAACGTAGGGAAAAAGGCGTTCTCACACACTACTGCTGCAAGTAGGCATAAGCACAGCTCTTCTTGAGGGTTGTTTGGTTTTATCTATTAACATTTAAGTGCTCAAACCTTTGTGTAATGAGTTCCATTTTTCTGATTCTATCCTACACAAATATTTGTACAGAAGAACAGGATAAATGTAAGACAGTCTTAAATCTTCAATGCAATATTATTTGTAAGAGCAAAAGTTTATGCAACATAAATGTCAGTAAGGGCTAAATTAAACCAATTATTTACATGCAAAAATGGGATGTTATAGAATGAAATGAAGACACGCACGCACACGGAAATAGGTCTTGGCTGGGTTTGGTGGCTCACACCTATAATCCCACTACTTTGGGAGGCTGAGGTGGGAAGATTGCTTAAGGCCAGGAGTTCACGACTAGCCTGGGCAACATAGCAAGACCCCATCCCTACAAAAAAATTTTAAAAATTGGCCTGGCACGGGGGCTCAAGCCTGTAATCCCAGCACTGTGGGAGGCCGAGGCGGGTGAATCACGAAGTCAAGAGACCGAGACCATCTTAGTCAACATGGTGAAACCCTGTCTCTACTAAAAGTACAAAAAATTAGCTGTGCATGGTGGCATGTGCCTGTAATCCCAGCTACTCAGGAGGCTGAGGCAGGAGAATTGCCTGAACCCAGGAGGTGGAGGTTGCGGTGAGCCGAGATCGCACCATTGCACTCCAGCCTGGGTAACAAGAGCGAAACTCCGTCTTCAAAAAAAAAAAAAATTAATCAGGCTGGGCACAGTGGCTCACACCTATAATCCCAGCACTTGGCTTGGGAGGCCAAGGTGGGTGGATCACCTGAGGTCAGGAGTTTGAGACCCACCTGGTCAACATGGCGAAATTCCATCTCTAGTAAAATTGCAAAAATTAGGCAGGCATGGTGTGGTGGCACATGCCTGTAATTCCAGCTACTTGGGAAGCTAAGGCATGAGAATTGCTTGAACCTGGGAGGCAGAAGTTGCAGTGAGCCAAGAGCACACCACTGCACTCCAGCCTGGGCAACAGAGTGAGACTCTATCTCAAAAAAAATTAAAAATTAACCAGACATGGTGGCACATGCCTGTAGTCCCAGCTACTTAGGAGGCTAAGGCGGGAGGATTGCTTGAGCCCTGGAGGTCAAGGCTATAGTGAGCTATGACTGCACCACTGTACTCCAGCCCGGGTGACAGAGACCCTCTCTCAAAAAAAAAAAAAAAAACAAAAAAAAACCAGAAAAGGAAAAAAAAAAATAGGTCTTGAAGAATGCACACAAAACTGTTACATGTAAGTGGTTATATCCTGGGTGTAAAGAGATGTACTTACCTTTTTCTTTATGTATTTTGGCATTGTTATATTACATTTATAATTTAAAACCTTTTTAAAAAATCCATACACATTAAGAGGAAATAAATACAGTTGTCCTTCAGTATCCATGGGGGATTTGTTCCAGGATCCCCCCAAATCCATGAATGCGTAAGTCCTGTACATAAAATGATGTAATATGTGCATATAACCCTAAGCACATCCTCCTATATACTTTAAATAATCTCTAGATTTCTTATAATATCTAATGCAATGTAAATGCTATAGAATAGTTAAGGAATTGACAAGAAAAAAAAAGTCTGTCTATGTTCAGCTCAGATGAAACCATCCATTTTTGCTCCCTGGACATTTTCAATCTGCAGTTGGTTGAATCCACTGATGTGAAACCCAGAGACAGAAGGACCAATTGTATACCAAATACATGGGCCATACTGGCTTTGGGTCATATTTACAGGTGGAGTCTTTTCTTTCCTCTTTACTTGTTTGTACCTTCCAAGTGTCTTACAATAAGCACAGATCCTTTCTAAAGGCAGAAAAAACTGCTAGTAAAAATTACATGGCATATGTGGAAGGAATGTCAATCTAGATTCCAAGGCATCAAATCAGTTACTCAAATCTTGTGGAAGTTTACATTACCTCTTTTAAATGTTGGGATTACAGGTGTGAGCCACTGTGCCCAGCCTACATTACCTCTTGAAGATTCAGTTTCCTCATCTGTAAAATGGGGTTGCTATGAGAACCAAAGATTGCATCCACTAAGAGACAAGCACATCACAGGCAGGTGGTAGGGAGTAGGGAGACGCTTCCATCACTGTCTAAGACATCTCTGACGATAGATCCTGTTGCTTGTATCCCAGGTGGGCTGACCCAGCCTTGAAGAGGTGGCTGCCAGGGTCAGGATGGGGGATCAGGCTCAATCTCAGTACACTTATGCCTCTCTAGTCTTGGTCTGCAAGCAGCTGACACCCTGGCTTACCTTGCTGGGCTCTACCTCGTCTGTCATGACCCCCGTCATAATGACAGCCTCATCCAGGGAGTAGAGCAGCCCTTCCACGAAGTGGTTCTCCTGCCGCTGGGACTCATGGGTGAACTTGGCACAGATAGCCTCCAGGCCCCGCACCGGCTCAAAACGCAGCTTGACATACTTCTTGGCAGGGATGATGCGGATCTCGGCGGCCACCAGGAAACCCAGCGTCCCACAGGACCAAGGTACGGCATAGAATAGGTCTGAGTTTTCGGACTGTGAGACAGAATTGACATGTTGAGAGCTGGAACCTTGGGTCCCACATTGTGGCACGCAGGCAGTCAGGGAGCAAAGCCTGGGAGAGTCCCTATTCTCTCAGTGTCTTGTGTAAACCCAAACAATGAACTGTACACACTGAGCTTACTGGGCTTTAGTTTTCTCTTCGCAGCTTCAACATGACATGAAACATAATACTGCCCGCTGTTTCAAGGATGCTCACTGAGAGAGTATCCGCCTTCTCCCAGCTAGGCACAGCCCCTGACCCAGAGGCTATTCAGGAAAAAGCTGGGACCAGCACTGCCCCACTACAACCCACAATGGGTAACTCAGGGGCAGGGGTCCAAGGCCTAAAACAGAGCTGAACCCTTACTGGGTGTCAGGCAGTGTAGCTGGGGAACATTAAACTTCCTCACTTCTGAACCATCACTAAAATTTACACGGCCTTTCCCAGTCCACTGGCTTGTGGAATCCATCCACAACAAAGCCCAGGGAGGGTGCTGGCACCCCCTTATGACAAGGAAAGAAATTGAGTCTCTGAGGGCTGCCATGACTCGGCCAAGGCTTCCCAGAAAAGTCAGCTGCAGCAATGCCAAGGCCCAGGTAAGCTCACCTAACTCCCCAGCCAGCATTTCCTACAATACCTCATCTGCCTCCGTAAATCCATGTCCAATCTCACCATTTTATTGTTTTGACATATGTCTTGCACATAGATAACTGACTTTTCCTTGGCCATTCTAATTGGGATTCTTTGGTTCTAATAAAGCTCCTTCTGAAAAAGTCCAGCCTTGTCCTGACTTTACTAAGAGGACAGCCCTGTGCAGTTTTTGTGAAACCTGAATGCTCTTGGTGGTGGGCACAGTGAATGCAGGGGGCAGGAGAGCTGGAGGACAGAGGCTCTGCAGCAGGCTGGCAGAAGCCTCAGGAATAGCAGCACTGAGCCCACCAACTCCCCCTCGGGCTTACAGCTAATCACATCTTCCCGGTCACGGCAGTGACGATGACACTGCTGCATGCTCAGCTGTATGCAAGGAGCTTCCCATACAGGACCTACTTATTCCTCTAGACCACGTATTTGTCAGTGAGGAGCCTGGGCCTCAGAAAAGGGAAGGAATTCACAAATGTCTGTCTTCTTTCTCTGTCAATAATAAATAAGTCAAAAGACAAGGTCCCAGCAAGCGTTCAGGAAAATAGAATGAACTGGTGTGAATCTTGCTAGGGGTATCTCTCATCTAAGAACAGTACTGCCAAGCTGGGAGTCTTTCCCTTGGCCCTCTTCTGTGAGGTGAATGACTCTGGTGGCTCCCTGAAATACCCACTTCAACCAGACTGACTGTCTCTCCCATGCCAGGGGCCCCCTCATACCTGCCAGGACAGAGCCAAGGTTATTCAAAGTTTCAGTCCTATCCCACCTCTTAGGTAAAATGCTTTACATGTTTGTATCCCGGTTTGGGTGGCAGAATTGCCTTTTATTTTTCTAAAACAGCCTCTCTAATCACTTAGTTACATGATCCTGTGCTGCATAAAGGCATATGAGTCAACAATGGGCTGCAGATACAATGGTGGTCTCATAAGATTATAATGGAGCTGAAAAAGTCCTATTGCCTGTGATATCATAGCTATCACAGCTAGCCTAATGTCATAATCATGTGTTTATGGTGACACTGGTGTAAGCAAATCTGTACTGCCAGTTGTATAAAAGTATAGCACATATAATTATGTACACCACATAATACTCCATAATGACTCTGTCATTGGTTTATGTATTTACTACACTATCCTTTTCATTGTCATTTTAGAGTGCACTCTTTCTGCTTATGAAAAAAAGCTAAGGCTGGGTACAGTAACTCATGCCTGTAGTCTAATCACTTTGGGAGGCCAAGGTGGGCAGATCATCAGGTCAGGAGTTGGAGACCAGACTGGGCAACATGGTGAAACCCCAGCTCTACTAACAATACAAAAATTAGTTGGGCGTGGTGGCAGGCACCTCTAATTCCAGCTACTCAGGAGGCTGAGGCGGAGGTTGCAGGGAGCAGAGATCATGCCATTGCTCTCCAGCCTGGGAAACAGGGCGGAGACTCCGTCTCAAAAAAAGAAGTTACCTGTAAACAGCCACAGGCAGGCCCTTCAGGAGGTATTGCAGAAGAAGGCATTGTTGCCATAGGAGATGACAGCTCCATGTGTGTTTTGCCCCTGAAGACTTTCAAGTGGGGCAAGATGTGGAAGTAGTAGCGTTATTAATAATTTTGACTCTGGGTAGGCCTAGACTACCGTGCGTTAGTGTCTTAACTTTTTTTCTTTGAGATAGGGTCTCGCTCTGGCATAAGCAGGGCTGACTGAAATTAGCCAGGCATGGTGGTGCACGCCTGTAGTCCCAGCCACTAAGGAGGCTGAGGCAGAAGAATCACTTGAACCTGGGAGGCGGAGGGTTCAGTGAGCCGAGATTGTGTCACTGCACTCCAGTTAGACAACAGAGACTCCGTCTCAGGAAAAGAAAATTTAAAAAAAGAAGAAAAAAGCTTATAGAATAAGGATATAAAGAAGGAAAATATTTTTGTACTCCTGCACAAGATGTTTGCATTTTAAGCTTTGTGTTATTACAAGAGTTAAAGTTTTCAAGGAGTTTATAACATAAAAACGTTATAGTAAGCTAACAGTAATTTGTTATTGAAGAAAGAAAACTTTGAAAAATAAATTTGGTATAGCCTAAGTGCACAGTATTTATAAAGTCTACAGTAGTGTACAGTAATCTCCTAGGCCTTCACATTCACTCACCCACTCACTGACTCACCAAGAGCAACTTCCAGTCCTGCAAGTTCCGTTCATGGTAGGTACACTACCTAGGTGTACCATTTTTTATCTTTTATATTTTGACTGTACCTTTTCTAAGTTTAGGTATGTTTAGTTTAGGTATTTTTAGATACATAAGTACCATGCGTTACCAAAGCTTACAGTACTGAGTATAGTACCATGCTGTACAGGTCTGTAGCCAAGGAGCAGTAGGCTATCCCATGTAGCCTAGGTGTGAAGTAGGTTTTCTCATCTATGTTTATGTAAGTATACTCTATGATATTTGCACAATGACAAAATTGCCTACAACTTGTTTCTCATAACTCATCCCTATTGTTATGTGACACACGACCGCACCTCACAATGTAAGATACCCAGCTTTGATGCCAAGGCCTGACTTCCTCCAAAGAGGCAGGATGGCATAAGGAATGGCTAGGGGGAAGGGATCTGGGAGGCTGATTACTGGGGTATGAGTCCCAGCTGTGTGATCTATGACAGGTTTATTAACATCTCTGAGCTTTAGTTTCCTATCTATAAAATAGGGATAATAATAGTATCTTCCTCATAAGGTTGTTGAAGGATTACATGCCTTAATATATATAATGTATTTACAACATCACCCAAGCACACATAAGGGGCTATATAAATTTTTATTATGGATATAGCCCCAGACTGAACAGGTGTATTTGAAATGAGGCACACCCAGAGGAGCCCCCTCCCTGACCTCAGGATCCTTAACGCCCAGTGCAGGCTGGCATGGATGTTCCCCATCGCTGAACTCACCGGAGTGCATCGCACAAAGCTGCCATCAGCCAGGACCAGCTCATAGGCAGTGCAGATGTGTTGGAACAGGCCGTATTTGTGGGATGACGACTCTATGCCTGTGCCCATGATCAAGCCCCCTACAGAGACATCACACAAAGTGTCAGCAGGGAGAGCTTCGGGTACAGGATTGGGGTGGGTTGGCGCTGGGGACCTTCTAGTATGAGGGAGGCATGGCAGGCTAGCAGAAATGGGGTTGTTGACTGAGGGGAGACTTCCCACCTGTCAATCTAGAGAGCAGAAGAGGGAAGGAGGGGCTCAGATGGAAGCATGAGGTCATCTTTAGAGGCAGAGGGTGGTAAGCAGACTTTATCAAGGGTACTCACACCTCACCTCTGGCCAGCCTCAACCTAGAAATCTGTGTGCATTCATTTTGAGAGGGACTTTAATGAAAAGGGGGGCTGAAGGGATGACAGGAAGCCCTGTCCCATGGGAATAGTTAAAAGAACCAAAGACGTTTTTCCTGGAGAAGAAGAGGCTTTGGGGACTATGAATCCTATGAGAGAAAAAGAGAGACTAGACTTATTCTGGGTGTTCCATGGAGTGGAATTGGAGTAGTGGGAATAAGTCACAGGGAAGCAGATTCAAACCAGAAATTAAAAGTGCCATCTGATAACCTGAACTGCTCAGAAACGAACAGCAGGCAGTGAACATCCCTGTCATTGGAGCAGGCAAGTAAGAGACAGAATTACTTCTCTCACAGATGGAATAGTGGCAATTCCAGGACTAGATGGAGGGTGGCCAAGGCCCATCAGCTCTGATCCTAGGACCGTCTGTCTCCTATTGCCCATTAACATGGGGTCCTTACCCACTGTGAGGTCATCAAGCTCAGGCAACACGGGAAGAGTCCAGCCAATGGAGTTCAGCAGGGCAGTCACCTGGCCCATGGTCACCAAGGGCTCCACACGGACAATCTGTTGACACAAGAAAAGAGATCCGAGGTCAAAAGGAGGCTGCCAGGCCCAAGGCGGTGCAGGGCTCCTGCACACAGAAGGTGTCATCTCAAACCTTCCCAAACACCCCCTGCAGGGATTCCAATACAGCCTTTACAGGCTCTTTCTGGAACACTGCCTTTAATTACAGGGCATGGAATTTCTGGCTGTCTGTTAGCTAGCGTTTAACCTTGCCCTTTAAGTATATTTATACTAAATATTTGACTTATCCTTTTCTAATTACAGGAGAAATACTCATTCACTTAGAAGATATAGCGAATGTAAAAAAGAAAACAAATATCATCCATCCTGGCTGGGCACAGTGGCTCACGCCTGTAATCCCAGCATTTTGGGAGGCTGAGGTGGGCGGACCACCTGAGGTCAAGCGTTTGAGAACAGCATGGCCAACTTGGTGAAACCCTGCCTCTACTAAAAATGCAAAAATTAGCCGGGCATAGTAGTAAGCACCTGTAGTCCCAGCTGCTTGGGAGGCTGAGGCAGGAGAATTGCTTGAACCCAGGAGGCGGAGGCTGCAGTGAGCCAAGATCGGTGCCACTGCACTCCAGCCTGGGCAACAGAGCAAGACTCCATCTCAAAAAAAAAAAAAAAAAAAAAAAATCACCTATCCTAGTTCTTCAGAGTTACCAATGTTAATAACAGTGCGTACACTATGTATTTACTTTGTTCCCCCCACCCCACACTATATTGCTATTGTGAACCCTGAATATAAGAGACAAGTCTCAGTTAATTTAGAAAGTTTATTTTGCCAAGCTTAAGGATGCGTGCCCACGATACAGCCTCAGGCAGTCCTGTGACATGTGCCCAAGGAGGCTGGGGCACAGCTCGGTCTTGTACATTTTAGGGAGACAGGAGACATCAATCAATATATGTAAGAAGTATACTGTTTCTGTCCAGGAAGGTGAGAACAACTTGAAGCAGGGAGGGGGCTTCCAGTCACAGGTAGATAAGAGACAAACGGCTGCATTCTTTTCAGTTTCTGATAAGCCCTTCCAAAGGAGGCAATTGGACTATGCATCTATCTCAGTGAGCAGAGGGATGACTTTGAATAGAATGGGAGGCAGGTTTGTCCTGAGCAGTTCCGTCTGACTTTTCCCTTAGTTTAGTAATTTTGGGGCACCAAGATTTTCCTTTCACACTATTTTATATGTTTTAATACAACACACACAAACGGCATATCTCATTTTCTGTCTTGCCTTTTTAAAATTTAATATGACACTATGACCATCACCCCTTATCATTACACATTCTTGGAACACAGAATTTTTAATGTATACATCCCTTGGACTTCTACTTCTAGCTGAGGTGGAACAACAGGGACCAGGTTTACCCTGCTGCCTGAAGGAAAAAAACGGACAAAATATATGAAATAAGTGTTTTCAATGTAATGGACATGAACAATCAAAGTTAGTGATCACTCAGAGAATAAGAAATAAACAAGGTGAGCTCTGAGGCGGGAGGACTGCTTGAGGCCAGGGGTTCAAGACCAGCCAGGGCAACAAGCAAGGAGTAAAATAAAAAAGTATTAAAAAAAAAAGTGAGCTCTAGGGATGGCCCATGTAATTGATTGGAGTGAGGCAGTACAGGGAAGGAGACCCAGGTGGGGTCCACAGGGAACTTTGGATTTTCTAAGAGTTAAAAAGATGGGGGTGAGGCTGGGCATGGTGGCACACACCTGTAATCTCAGCACTTTGGGAGGCTGAGGTGGACGGATCATCTGAGGTCAGGAGTTCAAGACCAGCCCGACAACATGACAAAAACCTGCCTCTACTAAAAATACAAAAAATTAGCTGGGTGTGGTGGTGGGCGCCTGTAATCCCAGCTACTCAGGAGGCTGAGGTTACAGTGAGCCAAGATAGTACCATCGCACTCCAGCCTGGACAACAGAGCAAGACTTTCTCCCCTCCCTCTGCCAAAGAAAAAAAGGTGGAGGTGAGAACTCTAGAAGACCAAGTGAATAGAGTTTGCAGGATAGAGTACTGGAAAGGAGAGAGTTGCACAGAGACAAAACTGAAGAAATGCAAAAGGCGCCCTTGGGAATTCAACTGAGTACTAATTGGTACACACACGAGGCTATTACCTGAGGTGGAAGCCAGGGAAAAAAACTATCAGAAACGATAACAGGTTATAGTATCGGGGGCTCACACAGAGCAGGAGGCAGTGTCTGTTCCCATAAGCCAGACTGGAAAACCTGACAATTCACAGGGCACTGTGTAGAATACTCAAAATGGTCTTGCCTCATAATTAACTCAAGATGAAATACTGCCCTGGCCCCATCTAAAAAATCAAGACCCATTGGCATCAAACTATTTCCAAGTAGTTTAGCTGCCTCCTAGAGCAAAACTCAAAATTTATAGGAACACAAAAACACCCAGCTCCCCAAAAGGTAAAATGTCAGAAAGTCACAATGTCAGAATCCAATAGAATTTTACCAGGCATACAAAGAGGCAGGAAAGGAGAAAACTCCATCAAGCAAACAGAACCTAGAACTGACATAGATACCAGAATTAGCAAACAGGAACACCAAAGCATTTATAATAATTATATATATTCTCTACATTCAAAAATTTAAGAGACATTAGGAATGTATTAAAAAGAACGGCCAGGCATGGTGGCTCACACCTGTAATCCAAGCACTTTGGGAGGCCAAGGCAGGCGATTCACCTGAGATAAGAAGTTTGAGACCAGCCTGGTCAACATGGTGATACCCCGTTCTCTACTAAAAATACAAAAAAAATTATCTGGGCATAGTAACAGGCATCTGTAATTCCAGCTACTTGGGAGGCTGAGACAGTAGAATCCACTGAACTCAGGAGGCAGAAGTTGCAGTGAGCTGAGATCATGTCACTGTACCAGTCCAGCCTAGGCGACAGAGTGAGATTCCATTTAAAAAAAAAAAAAAAAAAATCCAAATCAAATTTCTGGAAATGAAAACCACAATGCCTGAAATAAAAGATACACTGGATGGCACTAACAGCAAATTAGAAAATGCAAAAGAAAAGAATAGTTAATTTAAATACATAGCAACAGAAACCATCTAAAACAAAACACCAGAGAAAAAAATTTTTTTAGTGAACACTGCCTCAGTAACCTGAGCTGTAGAACAACTTGAAATGGCCTAATATATACCCTAGCAGTCCCCAGACTAGAGGGAAAAAAAAAGGGGACAGAAAAACAGATAAAGAAATAATGGCCCCAAAATTTCCTAATTTGATGAAAAATTATGATAAATTCCAAGCAAGAATTATGAAGAAAACTATACCAAGGTGCATGTTAATAAAATTGCTCAAAACTAGTTATAAAAATCAACACACTTTTAAAGAATCCATGGGTTAAAGCAGGTATCAAAAGGGAAATCAGAAAGCATTTTAAACTGAAATAAAAAAGAAAAGAAAACACAGAAATTTGCGAGCTGCCTCTAAAACAGTGCTTAGGGAAAAATTTATAGCACTAAACATCTATAGTAGAAAAAAAAAGGTCTAAGTCAATGACTTAAACTTTAACCTTAAAAAACTAGAAAAAGAGTAACATTAAACCCAAAGTAAGAAAAGAAAGGAAATATTATAGACCAAAGCAGAGGCCGAGCACGGTGGCTCACGCCTGTAATCCCAGTACTTTGGGAGGTCAAGTTGGGTGGATCACTTGAGGTCAAGAGTTCAAGAACACCCTTGCCAACATGGTGAAACGCCGTCTCTACTGAAAATACAAAAAAATCAGGCGGGCGTGGTGGCATGTGCCTGTAATCCCAGCTACGCAGGAGGCTGAGGCAGGAAAATTGCTGGAACCCAGGAGGTGGAGGCTGCAGTGAGCCGAGATCACACCACTGCACTCCATCCCGGGTGACGGAGCAAGACTCTGTCTCAAAAATCAAAAATATAAACAAACCAAAAAATACGCCACAATGTATAACAATTAGACTTTAAAAATGAAAACTTTTGGCTTGGCCAGGCGCAGTGGCCCACGCCTTTAATCCTAGCACTTTAGGAGGCCAATGTAGGCAGGATCACCTGAGGTCAGGATCACCTGAGACTAGCCTGGCCAACATGGTGAAACCCTGTCTCTACTAAAAATACAAAAAATTAGCTGGGCGTGGTAGCATATGTCTGTAATCCCAGCTACACAGGAGGCTGAGTCAGGAGACTCGCTGGAACCTGGGAGGTGGAGGCTGCAATGAACTGAGATTGCACCACTACACTCCAGCCTGGGCAACAGAGTGAAACTCTGCCATAAAAAGAAAAAATAAATAAAACTTCTGGTTTTCAAAAGAGAAGCCACAGACTGGGAGAAAATATTTGCAAATCATGAATCTAATAAAGGGTATTGCTTCAAGGTATAATATCCAGCATTGCCCATTAAAAAGTGGGCAAAGGACATGAATAGACACTTTTGAAAGGACAAGCATGTGGCCAAGAAGCACATTAAAAAAGCTCAACATTACTGATAATTAAAGAAATGCAAATCAGAACCACAATGAAATACCATCTCACAGTCAGAGTGGCTATTATTAAAACCTCAAAAAATAACAGATGGTGGCAAGGTTGCAGAGAAAAAGGAACATTTATACACTGTTGGTGGGAGTGTAAATTAGTTTAACCATGTGGAAGACAGTGTGGTGATATCTTAAAGACCAAAAAACAGAAATAGCATTCAACCCAGCAATCTCATTACTGGGTATATACCCAAAGTAATATAAATCATCCTATCATAAAGACACATGCATGTGTATGTTCACTGCAGCACAATTCACAATAGCAAAGACATGGAATCAACCTAAATGCCCATCAGTGGTAGACTGGATAAAGAAAATGTGGTACATATATACCACAGAATACTATGCAGCCATGTTCCTTTGTAAGAACACGGATGAAGCTGGAAGCCATTATCCTTAGCAAACTAATGCAGGAACAGAAAACCAAATACTGCATGTTCTCACTTATAAATGGGAGTTAAGTGATGAGAACACATGGATATATACAGGGGAACAACAGACACTGGGGCCTATCAGAGGGTGGAGGGAGGCAGGAGGGAGAGGATCAGGAAAAATAACTAATAGGTAATAGGTGTAATACCTGGGTGATGAAATAATCTGTGCAACAAACCCCATGACACACGTTTACCTATACAACAAACCTGCACAGGTACCACTGAACTTAAAAGTTTAAAAAAAAAAATGTTTCCAGAATATATAAGAAAAAAATCTGATTTTTTTTTTTAATTGGCAACAGATTTGATCAGGCTTCACCAAAGAAGGTATACAAATAGCAAACATGCATGTGAAAAGATTATTAGATACTAGGGAAATGCAAATTAAAATTACAATGAAAAACTACTACACGCCTATTAGAATGGCTAAAATTAACACTAACCATACCAAGTTTATTACAATGTGAAACAAGAGCAACACTCTCACTGCTGGTGGAAATGTAAAATGCTACAATCACTTTGAAAAAAAAAATTTGGTAGTTACTTGAAAAGTTCAATGTACACCCACCATATGATCTGACTAGATCATTCTACTCCTAGATATATGCCCAAGAGAAAGGAAGACATATGTCCACACTGCTCACAAATGTTCACAAATGTTCCACTTTATTTGTAATTGCCCCAAACTGGAGCCAGCCAAAATGTCCATCAGTAGGTGAATGGATAAACCAACTGCACACAATGGAATATGACTCAGCAGTGAAAGAAAACGTTCTATTGACACATGCTTCAACAAGGATGAATCTCCAAATAAAGATGTTGAGTGAAAAAAGCTAGACAAACAAAAAGTACTATGTGATTCCATTTATATAAAACTCTAGAATCGAACTAATTTATAGTGGCAGAAAGGTCACTGTTTGCCTAAGGCTGTGGGGGTCAGGTAGGGGAAGAGGCAGGGCTAGAAGCAGGAGGAAGGGATTACTCAGGAGCATGAGGAAATTTCGGAGTGTGATGGATATGTTTGTTGTCTTGATTGTGGTAATAGTTTTATCACACTTTTTTTTTTTTTTTGAGACAGAGTCTCATTCTGTCACCCAGGCTGGAGTGTAATGGCATGGTGTTGGCTCACTGCCACCTCTGGCTCCCTGGTTCAAACAATTCACCCACCTCAGCCTCCTAAGTAGCTACAGGTGTGTGTCACCACACCCGGCTAATTTTTTTTTTTTTAAAGTAGAGATAGGGTTTCACTATGTTGGCCAGGCTGGTCTTGAACTCCTGACCTCGTGATCTGCCCACCTCAGCCTCCCAAAGTGCTGGAATTACAGGCATGAGCCACCGAGCCCAGCCTTTTTACCACACCTTAAATACATCAATAAAGCTATTTTTTAAAAAATGGCACAGAGAGATTAAGTAACTTGGCCAAGGTCCCACGAAAACAACAAAATGCTATCAAGTAGACATGCCATATTTAATGACTCTCCTATTAATGGATATTCTATTGTTGTCAATTAGAAATAAAGCTGTGATACAATCTCTGTGTGTTTCGTATCTTTAATTATACTGAAGTTGATTTCCTTTTTCCTTAGGCCAGGTTTCGAGAAGTAAAATTACTAGATGGGCCCAAGAGTATGCACATCTTGAAGGCTATTAAACAAGAGGGTCTCCAGGAAGCTTGGAACAAGACCCACGGCTCCCAGTCACTTCTGTAGCACCACTTTTCACCAGCACCCTTCCTTATCAGGAAGGGGTAAGTTGGTTCCTTTTTTGTCTCTCATTTTTGCCCATGAGTTCCCCATTCCTGACTTCCTGTGGAAACACAGACAATCGAAGGGTCCCTTGAGCTCTTGGTCTGTCCACCTTTGATACGGGGTTATGACCCATTTCTCCCCCAGTGCCTGGCCTGTGAGACCTGAGGATAGCAATGGCAGGGAGAATCTTCCATGACTGTGGGCGTTGGTCCTATCCACTCTGGGATGCCCTTGGCTAAAATCATCTCCCTATGAGTCACTTGCACCAGGGAAGTCCCTCACCTGCTCCCAGAGCCCAGAACAATGCTATTCTCACCTGTTTCTTGGTGTCCACTTCCAGAATGTCCATCAGGTTGATCATGATGTTTTTGTGTGTCTTCTTGTACTTCCCGACACGCAGCGAGACAGTGAGCCAGCCGGGGCGTCCTGTGCACATGAAGGTCTTGCTGCCCTGCTCCTTCCATTCCCGCACCTGCAACCACAGGACAGAGGCGGAGCTGGCCCCACTGGGGATCCCCAGAGCAGCCTGCAGCCCTGCTTTCATTGAGGCGGAGCTGGGAATGACGCCTCCATCAGGCACGGGAGAAACATAACAATGAAAAGGCTTGCTGGCCCTACCCTCTGGCACCTCCTTGGCTAGCAAGGCTGACAGAAAAGCCAACATACTGCTATACCACAAGGAAGAATGAAGAAAGAGCTAGAAGAGAGGATCAAAGCATTCTGAAAACATTAATTCTAACTGGGAAGTTCAGAGAAGGTTTTGTCATGGTGATAACAGCAATTATAAAAATGATGACCATTTACTGGGTATTCCCAATACAGTAGGTATCTACTGCCCACTGTCTTGTTTAATTCCTACAACAGTCCCAGGAAGTTAGGATGACGACACCCTTTTGCAGATGAGGAAACTCAAAAGCAAAAGAACTTGTCCAAAGTCACACAATTGGTAAATGGCAGAGCTCAGATTCATAGACAGGGCTTGTCTGACTTCAGGACAGGAAGGGTAGATGGGGTTGTGCTAACAGTCCACAGGGTAACAGCTAACAGGTATCACATGCCAAGGCCTCTTTAAACATTTGTGTATGTTAACTCACGTATCGCTTTGGAGAGGAGGAGCAGGAAAGGACCACCAAACCAATGGAAGGAAGAGGTTTTACAAAACCTCTAAGGTAACTGACCAGACCACAAAGCACAGAACAAATGGCCCACAGACGACAAGCCCATCAGAAACGCAGGAGCAAGCATTTCCTTTCTCCTGAGATAAACTAATGCAAGGGAAGTGGATATTTGTTGTTTTGAACTGTGACCATCCACTTCCTCTTCATCTGCTTCTAACAATCCCAATCTTCCTTTGGTCCAAATGAAACTGATTCTACTCCCCTAACCCAGGAGGCGGACACATGACTGAGGTTTGATTCTATCCTTCTGGCCAAAGAGACAGGTTAAAGGATGGACCTATGACCCAAGTCAAGACAATGAGACCAGTTCCAGGACGGCCCCTCTCTCTTCAGTGGGGTCACTAAGCTGGTTGGATATGAGCAAGAAACTGTTGGGGCCTCTGCAGGAAGAGAGGCTCCAGAGAATGAAGTCAAGCTAGAAAAGCAAGGCCAAGGCCAGACACGGTGGCTCATGCCTGTAATCCCAGCACTTTGGAAGGCCGAGGTGAGTGGATCAGAAGGTCAGGAGTTCAAGACCAGCCTGGCTAAGAGGGCGAAACCCTTTCTCTACTAAAAATACAAAAATTAGCCAGGTATGGTGGCAGGCGCCTGTAACCCCAGCTATTCAGGAGGCTGAGGCAGAGAACTGCTTGAACCTGGAAGGTGAAGGTTGCAGTGAGCCGAGATCATGCCACTGTACTCCAGCCCGGGCAACAGAGCAAGACTCTGTCTCGAGAAAAAGAAAAAAGAAAGTACGGCCAAGAGATGGCAGAGGGATGGACAGATGGAGATGGGGGACAGAGAATCCTGGATCCAGCCATCCCTGATCCAGTTATACTCCCCAGACTTTCCAGGACATGAGCCAATAAAACCTCTTTTTGCTCAAGTCAGTTTGAATTGAGCTTCTTTCATTTGCAACCAAAGATCTGGTCAAATACTGTCAGGTCACCTGGAGAAGGCTGCACTGGAGCTGGCCGGGCAAACAGTGCAACCGGGGAAAGGACTTTCCTTTGATCAGAGGCCACGGAGCCTGGAGGGAGCAGGTATTAAGAGATTCCTGTGATTTGGGGGGAAAGGGATGAGAGGTGGGATTCCCTGACCAACCAGGCCTTGTCCCTGCCTGAAATCTACAGCCACGGAGTTTGATACAAGCCCAAAGATGGGAGGGAGTGATTAGGGGTGCTGCATTAAGCTGGAGGTCAAAGAGAGGGCCTGGAAAAAAGGGAACTCGGTCAGACAGCTATTACAAGCCAGGTGTGAGGCAACTGAACCAGACCTACCAGGGAAGGGAAGAGTGGGAAAGAAGAAATGTCAGAACTCAGGCTCTGAAATCAAGCTAATCTGGGTTCCAGTCCCATTTACTGACTACATCTTCTTGGGCACATGACTCACACTCTCAAACTCAATTTTCTCTGTTTGTAAAATAGGCACAAGATCTACCAGGGTTGCTGTGAGGATGGCAATGGCACATGGCAGGTCGGGGGTAGAGGCTAGGCCAGCTGGGTCCTTGTCTTCCTGCTCACAGTCAATCTTGTGGCTTAGCTGAGATTAATAACACTCGATAGGTTGTTTTGAGCCACAGTGAATCTTGTGGCTTAGCTGAGATTAATAACACTCAATAGGTTGTTTTGAGCCAGGCCCTATGGGCCAGAGGCGAGTCACACAACAGTCCCTGCATTCTAGGAACTCACAGTCTGATGGGGGAGACACGCGGGTAAACGGAGAATTTGAACTCGAGAAAAGAGCTAGGAAGCAGGGTGCAGGCGGGGAGGGAGGACAGGCAGAGGCTCTGGAGCCATGACTGTGATCAGCAAAATCCAGAGCTACAGGGCAAAGCACTTCCAGACACTGCGTTCCCCATCGGGCCAAGGTCTTCTGCCTCATGGGAACGTCTCTCTGCATCCATCTTCATGCTCTTCGGCAAGCAGCGCAAGCAGAATATGGAGGCTGCTACACCTACGGGAGGGCGGCAGCAGGAAACAGAAGCTCTTTGCAACCTGATGCCAGCAAGAGAGGAACACCAAGAGGGGCAGAGGGAGTCAAGAAACCGCCCAGGCCCCAGGCCCATGCCAGCCCCCGGATGCGGTGGAGGCTCCACTGTGAGCCACAGCAGGTCACCAGTTCCGTGGGTGGCTGAGGAACTGGGAGATGGACCGACTGCCTTTGTCAAGGAGTGAGCCCTCTGTCACCAGAGGCTGTGAGGCTCTTCCCTCTGGCTTCTGGGCTGGGTTTATCTTCTTGCTTTCGTCTTCTAACCTAAATCCAATCAGAAGCGTCTTGCTGCTACAAAATAAACTCCAAACCCGGCCTTGGCGTCAAGGCTCCTCTCCAGCCTAGCACCAAACAGACTGTCCGACATTCTCCCGCTCCTGTCCTGCACTTGCCGGCTTCCCAACATTTGCTCACATCAGTCCCTCCACCCAAACACTTTCTCGCAGTCATTTCCCCAACTTCCCAATCTCTAGACCCAGCTCCACCTCCCGGAAGCCTTTCCTCCTCGGAAATGCTTGGGCCGGGTGAGAGTGCCCCTGAGTTACCTCCCCTCTTCTCATTCTTCATCTCCCTTCAGTACCCTAATATACCCTGCACACAGTAGGTACTTTGCCTATTCTGCTCCCCCGCCCCCATCACATTTTTGTTTGGTTCCAACCCCCTTCCAACCCCAGCTCCCCACAGCCCCCGGGAATCCTCGCACCGCAGCTCCCGTCACCGCCTCGCGTTCCGCTATCCCCGCGCACGCCGCCCCCGGGAGCCCGCGGCTATGAGCCCTGGCCGCGCCCGGCGCCGCTCACCTGCTTCTGGATGTCCCGCACGCGCTCCTCGTGCAGGCGCGGCGCGCTGTTGAGCTTGAACACCACCCAGGCGCGCACGTAGTAGTAGATGTCGAAGATGAGCGAGAGCGGCAAGAGGAAGAGGCACACGAACACCCAGCGCTGGTGGATGAGCACGAACTCCAGTCCCTTCACGCGCACCCACAGCAGGAAGAGCAGCGCGCACACGGCCAGGGACACTGTGGGCTCCATGGTGGGACGCCACGCGGGGAGGGCTGCAGATCCGCGCCGCCAGTCACCGCAGCCAGCTCCGCGCCTGGCCCGCTCTGCGCCAGCCGCCGGCCGCCAGGGGAGCGGTTATCGCCCGCCGCCTCGCGATTGGCTCAGGTCGCCGAGGTTCGGTGGGCCGAGACCCGAGCGGCGACCAATGGCGAGCCGCGCTGGGGATCGGACCAGGAACCCGCGGTTTTTATTGGCTGAGGGAGTCGGGTCGCTCCACCCTTTTCTCCCCGCTGCCGTGCAAGGCGGGGGTGCCGGGGTGGGTTCTGGTGGGGTCTGCTGCGTTCTGAGGCGCCGGGGTTTCCGGGAGCGGACGGCGGGGACTCAGGGCTCCCAGTCTTCGGGGCTGCGGGGCCGTCCGCTCCACTCCTCCTTAGGGGGCGCCTCCTCCGGACTCGCCTTAAGCGGTTTGCTTTGGGTTTCCGCCCGAGGGCTAGTAGGTGCCCCGGCCCTGAGTCAGTCACCCTGTGGCCCGGCTGGCGGTTCCCAGGCGCGGAGGGTGGAAACCTGGTCATCGGTGTGCACAAGGCAAGCAGGGGCACCTTTTCATTTTGGGAGGCACTTTCCACGAATTCATTTGAGCTACACAACAGTCCTGGACAGTAGAGAGTGGTGAGCTTCATTGTAAACACTTGGAAGCAGCTCAGAAAGGTGAAGACCTTTTTGTGAACTCCAGAGGCCATTGGAAGCGTGGAATCCTATGGCTGGCTTTTCCACTTTTTCCAGTTCACTGAGGCAGATGGGAGGCCCCGAGGAGAAAGAATGAAGGCAGGTATTTCAGCCCGAGTAAACCCTTTAGGCCCCCAGTGTGCCTCGAGTAGGGTGGTGAGCAAAACATGGCCCTGCCCTCACTCAGCAACCAGTGTAGGGGAGCTGCCACGGTTACCAGCAAAAGCTGAAATACAACACTATTTGCATTTCACCTGGAATTTTAGGAAGTTTCCGAGATGTTTTAGTTTAGAAGGGAAACATGACATACCAGGCTCTTCTCTGGCCTTGCATATCTATCCAGTTCGCTCTCCATTCATCTCTGCCCTGACAAGCACTTTTTTTTTTTTTTTTTTTTTTTTTGAGTCTGAGTCTTGCTCGTCGCCCAGGCTGGAGTACAGTGGCGCGATCTCGGCCCACTGCAACCTCCACCTCCCAGGTTCAGCGATTCTCCTGCCTGAGCTTCACGAGTAGCAGGGACTGCAGGTACATACCACCACGCCCGGCTGATTTTGTGTTTGTGTGTTTTTAGTAGAGATGGGGTTTCACCGAGTTAGCTAGGATGATCTTGATCTCCTGACCTCGTGATCCTCCCACCTCAGCCTCCCAAAGTGCTGGGATTACAGGCATGAGCCACCTTGCCCGGCCAACATGCACTTTTAGGAGGCTCCCTGAGCCTTACCGTTTCTCATTTGCGTGCTGCTGGTCAAGCTGGTACCTCTGAATGCCCTTTCCGTCCCCTTCTCAGAGTTCACGTCACACATTCTGAAGCCAGCTCAGGGCCACCTCTAAAAGATTTATAGCACTTAGCTCCCCTTCCAGGTGCTTATTAAATAGTGTGCTTCTTTGTCACCGTTCTTTCATGTTATTTTATAATTGTCTCTTTATGTGCCTCTCACCCCCACAGACTGAGCCTTAGGGCAAACAATGTCTTGTTCACTTTTGTCCTTCTAGATTCTGAAAGCACAGTGCTTTGTGCACAGTAAACACTCCAGTGGCTGTTGACCAATGAATGAATGAAGATTGTAGCTCAAATATTCAAGTTATCAAAGTGCAAAGAATGAGAGGTTGTTTGCACTGGACTTCAAAAGTAAATAGCCTGAACCTGTACTGTCTTATGCAACAGCTATGAGCTAATGGTATGTGACTAGTCCAAATTGAAATGCCCTTTAAGAGTAAAATTGGATTTCAAAGACTTAGTACAAAGAAAGAATGCAAAATAGCTCATTAGTAATGTTTATGTTAGTGACATGTTGAAATAACATTTTGATATATGGAGTTAAATAAAATATAGTGTTAGAATTAATTTCACCTGCTTTATTTACTTTTTAAATTACAGATTTAAATTACAGATTTGTCTTGTATTACATCTCTAGAAGATCTGATCTACAGGGGGACGGTGAAGTATGAAGAGGAAAGCCGATGTGAAAATGCCTCTCCCAGGTCCTGTCTGAATCTGTAAGAGAGGGCTTGCTTTAGAAGCTTAACTGTTCTGATTATTTTGGGGGTATGACGTAATCTGGAAAGTGAAATTCAACCTAAACGTTAACTGAAGTGTTGAGTGTTGTGTAGGAGAAACAGTAGAAATTACTGATTAATCAGAATAGTTTTATACTTCAGAAGAGAAGGAGGGAGTCCCAAAAAGTAGATAAACCTGATCTTTAGGAAACAGCTCCCCCAAAAGGAAAGGAATAAAAAAATACTCAGGCTGGGTGTGGTGGTTCATGCCTGTAATCTCAGCACTTTGAGAGGCCAGTAGGGGCTGATTACTTGAGCCCAGGAGTTTAAGACTGGCCTGGGCAATATAGCAAGACCCTGCATCTACAAAAAACAAACAAACAAACAAGAAGAAGGAGAAAAAAAAAGCTGGGCATGGTGGCATGCACTTGTAGTCTCAGCTACTCAGGATGTTGAGATGGGAGGGTCACTTGAGCCTGGGAGGTCAAGGCTGCAGTGAGCCATGATCACACCACTGCATACTAGCCTCAGCAATAGGCTATTTCAACAGCAACAAAAAAAGTGAAAAAGTAATCAGAACAACAGTGTTCACGTTTCTCATTCTCTCTTCCTGCCTACTCTCTTCATATTTCTGATTCTTCTTTTCTCTCTCCACAAACTCTAATCCTTTAGGTTGTTTTATCCAGGTAAGGAAAGCAGTCACTTTGAGTTGGGCCAATTAATTAATTAATTTTTTTAAAGTTAACATATAGTAAAACTGCTTAATCTTTGTATAGTTGATGAATTTTAGCATGATGAGGATTCCTGTAAGTACTACCACAATGAGGATACAGAATAGTTCCACCACCCCAAAAAATTGCCTCTGCTGCCCCTTTGCAGTCATACCCTTCCCCCACCTTCTAGCCCTTGGCAAGCACTGCCCTGTTCTGTCACTATAGTTTTGTTTTTTTCTAGGTTATATGAATGGACAACATATGATGTATAACCTTGGACCCACTAATTTTTGCTGGAGTCAAAGCAGCTCCCTTTGTCAGGGGATCTACTCATAATATTACTTACACGGTTGATGAAACATGCAAATAGTCAGAATGCTTAGGAAGAGGATGTCTGGGCAACAACTTTTTAGGTTAACTAGAGATTAAGAAAAACCACTTTTATAGTTTGACCATGTAGCAATCTTTCTACAATATGAGTCTTTATTTCTTTCTTAATAAATAAAGTCTAAAGAACACAGTTTTTTTTTTCCTTCAATTAAAGAGCACGATAAACACCAGAGTCCTAACAAATTGCATTTTCTTATATTTGTACAGTGCAGCTACTGAGATCATTTGATCTTTACAACCAGTCTGAGGAGTGGCAATGCAGGGAATTATTAATATGTGTTATTTTTAATAAATGGGGACATTTAGACTCAGTTTAAGTGACTTACCTGATCAATGTCTTATTCTGGTGAATACAGAATTCTGATGCAGTTGGTCTGCAGGCCACACTTCACACAATAATCAAGGGAGCAGATTCAAATGATGGAAAGATCCAGAAGATGGGAGCCATTCATGTGGTTCCATTCCATAGTTATGAAGTAGAAGTTTTAGAATAGGGTTTGTTGAAGCGTGGTTTGCAGACCAACTGCATCAGAATGCTTTCTAAAATGCAGAGTCCTAGACTCTACCATATCACACTGAATCTAAATCTCCAGAGGTGGGGCCAGGAATCTACTTTGTAAGAAGGTGTCTAAGTTACTCTTATGCATGCTAAAACTTAGGAGACTGGACTGAATATTAACCCTGGAACTTCTTTAAGAATATTGCCAAAAAAAACCAAAAAAAACAAAAAAACAAAGCTGGGCGTGGTGGCTCACGCCTGTAATTCTAGCACTTTGGGAGGCCAAGGTGGGTGGATCACCTGAGGTCAGAAGTTCAAGACCAGCCTGGCCATCATGCTGAAACCCCATCTTAAAAAAAGAATATTACCTTTGTTCTTAAAATAAAGCCCTAACAGGCCAGCTCAGTGGCTCATGCCTGTAATCCTGGCACTTTGGGAGGCCCAGGCAGGCAGGTCACTTGAGGTCAGGAGTTTGAGACCAGCCTGGCCAAGATGGTGAAACCCCATCTCTACTAAAAATACAAAAATTAGCTGGGCATGGTGGTACACGCCTATAATCCCAGCTACTCAGGAGGCTGAAACAGGAGAATTGCTTGAACCTGGGAGGCAGAGGTTGCAGTGAGCCGAGATCTCACCATTGCACTCTAGCCTGGGTGACAGAGCAAGACTCATTTCAAAAAAATAAATAAAATGAAGTAATAAAGCACTAGCAGAGGATTCTTTTTACTTACAAAGTGTAGCTTTCATGTAAAAGACAATTATTCAGAAAATTATATTAAAGAAACTTCAGATAATTAAGGTTTTATTGTCTTGTTGCGTTGAGTTGTCAAGGAGTTTTAAAAGTCTCCCAGGCAAGACTTTAAGTTGATTCTAAGGGAGTTGGCTTCCTTATGCTGGTGGAGTGTCATTCATTCATTCACTCATTTTCTCATGTATGATGATTCTGACTGCATATAACAGAAAACCCTGACTCAAACAGCTACGACAACAAAGGTGCTTGTTATCTCATACAACAAGAAGCCTGGACTGGGCACAGTGGCTCAAATCTGAGCTCCCAGCACATTGGGAGGCCAAGGTGGGAGAATTACTTGAGCCCAGGAGTTCAAGACCAGCCTGGACAAAGTGGTGAACCCCTGTCTCTACAAAAAATAAAAATTAGCTGGCTGTGATGGCACGCACGTGTATTTCTAGCTACTCAGGAGGCTGAGGTGGGAATATTGCTTTAACTCAGGAGGTTGAGGCTGCAGTGAGCTGTGGATAGCACCACTATTCTCCAGCCTGGGTGATAGAGAGACCCTGTCCAAAACAAAAAAGAAGTCTGAATGCAGATTGACCAAGAGTTGGTTACTTCATCGGCTCAGTGACAATTTGAAAGACCCAGTTCTTTTTATCTTTTGCCTACTCTGTCTTCTCAGGTGAACCTCCCTGATGATGGCAGAGCAGCCATGGTTCCAGGTGCTACATCAGATATAGCAACATCTAGCAAAATAACGGGAACCAATTTTGGATGGAAATTAACCATTTCTGTAGCACATTCATTCAGTCATTTTAATTGTGCAGGAATTGTGAAAAATGCTGGGGACACAGCAGTGAATTAGACACAATTCTTGTCCTGACAGATCAAGTGTAGATCTAGGCAATCAACAGATAATCATAAACCAACCTAGTAAGTACTATGGTAAGGGTACTATGGAAGCACATGAAGATATCAATCGATAGGTAGCTAGATATAGTTATATGCCGTTCCGAAGGACTTCTGAGAGGAAGTGATGACTAAGCAGAGATGCTGCGGGATAAGTGGAAGTTAGCCATGTGTGGTATTGGGTCTACAGGAATAAGAGCATTCCAGAAAAGGGATGTTATGTGCAAAAAGCTCAGAAGCAGGTGAATGGATGTGATATTTGGGAGTACGGAAAGTTTATTCTGTGCGGTACAGAAAATAGAGAACTACTGGCAGATTTTTGAAGACAGAGTGCCACCACTCTCACAATATTTAGGACAATTGCTTTGACTGCAGGAAGGGAGACCAACCAGTGGTGAGCAGGAGCAAGGCCAGGTAGGATGCCGACAAAAATCAAGGCGAGAAGTGATGAGGTTACAAACTAAGGTAGTATCAGTAAAAATGGAAAGTAGATGAAAAGTTGGAGACAGACTGAAGGAGAAGGTAGGAAAAACGAAGAGTCAAAAAGAAGAGGAACCAAAGATGATTTCTGGCCATTTTGCTTGGATGACAAAGATGTTTACCAGCATGGCAGAGAAGGTAGGTTTTGAATCCGTTTTGGGGTTAGAATGGGAGGGAAGATGAGTTAGGGTCATCCGATCTGATGAAAAGAAATGATAGCTGGACATCTTCAGGCAAAGCCACAGAGGATGTCTCCTGTATCCTTTCCCTTTGGGTTGCTGATGTCTTCCTTCCAACATGTCAATGGATCCGTCTGACTAATCAGCCCTTACCAAAGCATGACTGTCTTTGCAGCAACACTATTTTCTTGAAAGGAGATTAATAACATATATAACATTATATTTTATGTAAAAATTGTTGTATTGCTTCTGTAAACATGCCATATGCTTTTCTAAACAATTCAAACTATACAGGGAAGTACAGAGAAGAAACCAAAAATAGACTCATTCTATCATGCAGAGCTAACTGAAGTTCACATTTTCACGACATGCCTTTTAGACATAGCTTTAGGCCTATATGCACATATGTATAGTATTTAATAAAATAAGGTCAACTCTACAGGAGCTTTACAATTTGTTTTTAAAAAACTTAACAATATACTGTAGACATATGGTTTCTTTGTATTCCAGTGTGTGTGTCTTCATCTGTATGTATATAGGTGTGTGCAAACCCATATTCGTATAGCTCAATTTATTCTAAGAGTCTATTCTCAAAAGACATTTAAATGTTTCTAAAGTTTTGTTATAATGAGCAAAAGTTTCAGTGACTTTTCCTTATTATCCGCATTTTCAAACTGTCAACCTAAATAACTAAGAGACGCTCTCTACAAGACTTATATTTGGGAATAAAACATTACAATGGGAATACATGTGTCATAGTAAAGTAAACTATGTGCATTTTCAGGGAGGCGAAGGAAGACAAAGATTTTTAAAGGACAAAATTACATAATTGTTTTGAAATAATTATCCTTGGCTGCAAAGATTAATAACAAGGGTTATGCCTCATCGAGAGTACACAGGAAGTTGCTGCGTAGATGTCCTTGCAGAAGTCTTTTTTTACGTAAGGTTGTGATGGCTTTTAATCCAAGGTTGTGGTTTTTGTTGTCTTTTTTTGCTATCAGGCATACATGATAGCCCTCTTTTCACGGCCTTCCCCAGCTGTGTTTATCAGGGTTTTCTTGACATTAGTGACTCCATTTTGATGTTGACAACTTGTTACAAAACTTCTAACATTTTCTTAAAATAAATTTACATTTTAAAACCTCAGCCAGGCATGATGGCTCACACCTATAATCCCAGCACTTTGGGAAGCTGAGGTAGGAGGATAGCTTGAGCTCAGGAGTTTGAGAACAGCCTGGGTAATATAGAGAGACCCTGTCTCTATAAAACAAATGAACAAAATAACCTATTACAAAATCACTCTCTAAAAATGCTCCCCAGAGGATATAAGAATACCAATGTCTCCACATCTTTATCACCATTATAAATCAACAAACAATTATAAATCAATTATAAAATAATGATCTCTTTGTGGTTAAATGGTAGAAATTTCAGATACTCAGCTGGTTGCTCCATCTGGCCTTTCAGTATCTCTCGTATCACACATCAAAGGAGTTTGCTTAAGATCAGCCCACCACAGAGGAAATTCATCCGCCAGTCTCCTTTTCCAGATTGCCAAAATGTCCAGTTCACAAGGCTTTATAGACAAGAAAGGCAAGTGAATGTCCCAGACTGACCACTCATAGTGATCCAAAGGCAGTCAGCAGAAGTAAGTGTCATTATCATTTCTATTGTTGGTGTTGTGGCAGCTCAGAGTGTTTTCACCCTTCACGATCATTCTCAAGAGCAGTTCTTAGGCCAGGCAGGGTGACTGACACCTGTAATCTTAGAACTTTGGGAGGCCAAGGTGGGCGGATCATCTGAGGTCGGGAGTTTGAGACCAGCCTGACCAACATGGAGAAACCCCATCTCTACTAAAAATACAAAATTAGCCAGGCATGGTGGTGCACGCCTGTAATCCCAGCTACTTGGGAGGCTGAGGCAGGAGAATCACTTGAACCAGGGATGTGGAGGTTGTAGTGAGCCAAGATTGTACTATTGTACTCCAGCCTGGGCAATAAGAGTGAAACTCCATCTCAAACAAACAAACGAACGAACAAACAGTTCTTGCTCTTGCCGTTCCTTTATGACTACAACCTTCTTTGTGCTCAGGCCAGTGACAAACTTTCTGACCAATGTTCCTGAGTCAACATTCATTTAAGAAAGCAATCAATAAATCCTTGAATATCCATTAAACATCTTCAGAGTAGTCACACAGTTCCTATGCATTAGCTTATATTCCCTATTATTTATTGGTTTTAAGTTTTTCTGGGTGGAACTTTATGATATCAGGGGCTTATTTCATACCTTCCAGCTGTCATCGTGAAAGGAAAGGTACAGAAAATGGAAGTGTTTACAATTGGGATGGAGAATGGAGGCGAGCATGCTTAGGGGCCTGTGGCTAAGCCAGGCACGCTGCCAGATACTGGAAATAAAACAGAAAATGAGATGTTCTATGCCCTGCCCTCACGGAGCAGGGCTTGTCAACCTCAACATTATTCACATTTTTGGTCAGATGATTCTTTGCTGTGGGGATGTCTTAGGTATTGCAGGTGGCTTAGTAGTAATTAGAAGCCAGTAGCACCTTCCGCCAAGTGTGACAACCAGAAATGCCTCCAGACATTGCTACATGTTCCCTAGGAGGTAAACTCTTCCTTGGTTGAGAACCACCAGTGTAAGAGGAAGACAGATAGAACAAGAAATCCCAAGTGTAATTCTTCTCAAGTTACACAGTAGAGAAATACAGACTGGTAAAGCAAGTTCTCTTCTGCTGTATATACTCATATTTTCTCTCAACCAGTGCCCACCAGTGCTAGGCACATAATATCACATGTATGTGATATGCCCAGCATTTTTAGTGAAAGCTGTATTTGTTATAAAGTTTTTTAGTGCTTACCTACTGCCTGTTTTTTCTCATGTAGTGAACATTCTCTGCTTTCTGAATTGAGTGTACTCCTTAACTAGGGCTTCAGGAGATGATCTTTCAAGTGAGTAGCTCTGAAGTTGAAGTACCATTAATTTTATATAAATACTTGTCTATGTGTGCAGTTTCAACTACAGACAATAAACTGAGCTGGGTCTTAAATGACAGAGACTCAGTCCTTGCCAAAAGCACAGTCATGGACCAATGGGGAAGATATGAAAATAGCTAGCTATAAAACAGGCAGTAGGTAAGCACTAAAAAACTTTATGACAAATACAGCTTTCACTAAAAATGCTGGGCATATCACATACATGTTCATAATGATATAAGGTAGGCAATAATCCTTTTCATAAGTTTAAGTGACTCTTATGTGCCTAGCACTGGTGGGCACAGGTTGAGAGGAAATAGTATATACAGCAGGCCCTCTGTCCCGTGGATCTTAATATAGTAGGTAAGATGTGAATGCAGAAAAAGTGATGTCCATTACAGTAGTGGTAACAGTTCATATTTATTGAGCATGTATTATTTGCCAGGCACTGTGATTAATTTTAGGTGTCAACTTGACTAGGTTAGGGGATACCCAGAGGGCTGATAAAGCAGAAGAGAACTGGCATTTGAATCAGTAGACTGAGCAAGGAAGAGCCTCAGTGTGGTTGGGCACCTCGCAATTGCTTGAGGTCCCGGATAGAACAAAAAGGCAGAGGAAAGATAGCTTTGCTCTCTCTCCTGGAGCTGGGACACCTATCTTCTCCTACTCTAGGTCCTCAGAAATTCAGGATCTTCAGATTTCAGACTGGGAAACTTGCTGTGGTTCCCTGAGGTCCTTGAGCCTTCGGTTTTGGCCTGGGAGTTACACTGTCAGCTCCCCTAGTTCTCAGGCTTTCAGACTCAGAATGAGTGAAGTCACTGGCTTCCCTGGTTCTCCATCTTGTGGACAGCATACCATGAGACTTCCCAGCTTCCATAATTGCATGAGCCAATTCCCTTAATAAGTCTCCTTTTATCTATCTGTCTATCTATCTATCTATCTATCTATCTATCTATCTATCTATCTATCTGTCTGTCTATATCTGTCTGTCTGTCTACCATCTGTCTGTCTATCTGTCCATCCATCCATCTATCCTATGGGTTCTGTTTCTCTAGTGAAACCTAACTAATACAGGCACAGTTCTAAATGCTTTATATTTAAATATAATACAATAATGTGATTAAATACAACAGTACAAAGGAAAATGTGCTAACTATTATACTTTGCAAGTGGTCCAATACTGAGTATGTACTTAAAAAGAGGAGAAATCTTCTGACTCAATAATAGATATTGAGCACCTCTTGTTCACCAGGCTTCACACACTCATCATTTCACTATAACCCTTAACACATCTCTACCATGTGGACATGCCTGTGGGAATTCATTCAGGGTGGTGGCAAAAATATTCGGGGAAAAATATTGGAGAAAGCTATTGAATATAGTCTCAAACCCTCTTGGAAGGCCTAAATATTTTTCTATAGTGCTTGGCTGAAGGCAGCCTAAATCCCCTTTACATTTAGTTAATAAGTAAAGCAAATAGCTAGGGTATGTGCGGGAGTTTGCCTAACTTGTTTACTCATATGGTCTTTTTTTTTTTGAGACGGAGTTTCACTCTTGCTACCCAGGCTGGAGTGCAATGGCGCGATCTCGGCTCACTGCAACCTCTGCCTCCTGGGTTCAGGCAATTCTCCTGCCTCAGCCTCCTGAGTAGCTGGGATTACAGGCACGCACCACCATGCCCAGCTAATGTTTTGTATTTTTAGTAGAGACGGGGTTTCACCATGTTGACCAGGATGGTCTTGATTTCTTGACCTCATGATCCACCCGCCTCGTCCTCCCAAAGTGCTGGGATTACAGGCTTGAGCCACCGCGCCCGGCAGCTCATATGGTCTTAAAACTAACCTTTGAGCTGGAGGGTCCTCTCGAGGGGAGGTTGACCAGGGAGATGATGTACTAATGGTGTTTTCTTTGAGCATCAGAACCTGTGCTTTAATCTTTAACCTCTAGTGGGGCTAACTGAAGCCTTTGTCAATTAAACTTTACTAAATAAATGCAAGTCTCTCTGGCTGGTTGGGGGGCCAGTGGCTGCTATGTCTTTACAGCACTCTCCAGGGTGTAAAGCCATGGACCCTCCGCAGAACTGGCAAAGTATAATGTCTGTGTGTCAGTGTACTTTATTCATCCGTTGCTGAGTCAGGGTCTGCAGGACAGACCCCCGCAGGTGGTGACCCTGACACATGCCCTCCCTATATCAGTGTTCAGAGAAGTTAGGGAGCTGGTCTAAGGAGAGTAAGTGGTGGAACCAGGTGCTGGACACTGGACTTCTTAGGAGAGATGTCACAAATCAGACACTGATGGCCAGAATGGGTTTCAGCTTTGTTCAACTTAAATATAGGATACAAGCCTGTAGTCCAACAGAGCAAAGAAGAGTAAAAGTATTTTAACAAAAATAGCAGCCTCCTGCTCCTCTCTCCCATATACCAGCCTGCTTTTTTCTCTTA